>NW_025813734.1:0-344861 GCF_021917145.1 Hypomesus transpacificus | reverse complement strand
AAAGTCTGTGGGCTGATCGAGACTGCAAATCTTTTCAATTACAAGATGTTAACGCATTGTTAACATCTCCGCTCGCAGATTTTTCAAACGAGGCCTCTTTTCTTCACACACCGATTCAGTTCATCGGTAGCTTTTTTGAACATGTGAAGAAAGTGGTAGATCTTCTCCAAGCAGAGAGCTGGCAATCGGCATATCAGTTTATCCGAGCGGATGACGAAACAGCCTTTAAATTGAATTGCAGACATGTAAGTAAATTCTACTGTTTTTGTTTTTCTTCTGGATTGTGTTGACAGGATGTGCCAAGCCATGTGCTTTAAATGAATAATACTCACTGAAACTTTGTCTGGTTCTATATAGGTACCTCACCAACTCACGGTCTTGGTTGGTCAGACCATGAGATCAATTACCTGTAATCAGCCGCAGTCTGTGTTCGAGTTGCTCAGAGGGAATGGATTTCTCTCCTCGAACATCTGGAACGAAGAGCTGTCTCTCTCAACGAACGCCCCATGTATTGCACTCATAGTGCACGGGTTCACAATGGCGAATGTAAACATGATCGTCAAATCTAATGATTTTTTTAAAAAATCTTACGGATTCCACCATAATCTGTACAGCTTGGTAATAAAAAGCTCGCCTAATATATTAAAACACAGGCCATACGATCTGACGCGCGGTAATGGGGACGGCAGAAGGCTTCCCGTAGTGGTATTTTTTTCCGATCCCCAACTTTCCCTAAACAGCGTTCTAGAAGAGGATGGAAGATTCTCTCCTTCTGTCACTGGGGTTGACGGGTCACATCTAGACGTCGGAAACAAAACAATGGAGGAATTAGGAGATTGCCGTGGTCTTCTCCTCGTGGGTGAGATAAATCAAAACCATAATCAAACCTAAAGATTTTGTTTAGACCTGCTATAGGCTAAAAGCTTCCTAATGTTTAATCTCAGATACATCTAACGGAGAACCAGCCCCAAGCAACACACCAGCAGTTCAAGAAGTGGAAACGTTTTCTTGTATCAGATGTCTTGGTAGTGCGAATAGCTATCTCAAATGCGGTCATCTGATATGCCAAACATGCGCCGAATGTATGCAGCATGAAGAATCAGGTCTTGTGTTGTGTGGTTTTTGCCAGAATGTGAGCCGTGCTATTCCATTCGACATGCAGGCCGTAGGCCTATCTTGTTGTTGTGAAAAACAACAGTGGGTAAGTCATTGTGGCCACGTAACTTGTTTGTGTCAGTCAGAGAGATGCCCTGTCTGTGATGACGAAATTCGTAATCTCCACAGAATACTAAAGATATCTGCAACTTACTTTAGCGTCCCATCTGACAGACTGCTATGAACGCATGCTGCTCTGCTTTTGAAGGGGTTAAATGTATGTGGTCTGATGTGGAAGTTATTTTCTAAGCTTTTATAAACAACTTTGGCTTGATGTTATTTTTAATACATTCAAGCAAGAGCATATCTGCATATCTAAATTTGTTATAGGGTATTTACATTTTTTTTCTTTCATTATAATATGCGTTAGTATTTGCAATCATTTATAATCATTAAGCAAGTCATATCTAACTTTGTAATAATCTGTGTTATTTTAAATCAGTATAAAAAAGACTTATGGTTGGAATGTTTTTCCACTCTTTTTTTTAAATGAAATGTTTAAATAAAATATATCTGATCAAAACAATTCTTTTATTTTTAAAGAAATAAATGGAATAGGTATTTTTTTTATTATGTAGAATTTAGATTTATTTAATTAGAATATAACTACATATCCTATACATAATCATTAAAGCGAGTGAATTGTCATGTCTAACTTTTTACTAATCTGTGTGTTTAAAAAAAAATCTAAAGACTAAATGTAGGCTGCAATGTTTTCTACTCTTTAAAAAAAATGAAATGTTTAAATAAAATGTATCTGATCGAAACAATTCTTTTGTTTTTAAATAAATAAATATGATATTTAAATCCCTCTATATGTAATGTATTCGTTTAATAAAGACCACTGTCTGTGTCAAGTAGGCCTTATTTTCATTTCCTGTAATTTATCTCCAAACTATAGGAAATGACTTGCTTTTTTCATTAGGGCCTGTTATAATTCGTTTTAATTTTGCTCTAGGAAAAACATGATCATAGAATCTATTTATGCTATAAAGGTGATTTGATTCGACAGTTCTCACATGTTGAATATAGGCCGGCATTAATTGTTACATTAAATGTTTCGATGTGCAAGTGTCAAAAACGTCTTGCCAATTTACATTCAAAACATGTGTTTTTAGTTTCTGATATCATTATTCACATTTCAAGCCAGGACAGAAATTACATTCTCAAAGCTCCACGTGCATTTAGCAAAATAGCCTATATGGTTCAGCACAACTACATAGATCACCTTCAAAAGGTCATATCTCACCCAAAACAGTTAACTCATGCTTCAAAACCAAATAATTTTCTCATATAAATAGTCAATGCCCCCAAAATGAAAAGTTCCTTCTCGATTGCTTTGGCTCATCTCTCGAGAAAAAAGAGAACATTCTCAAACCTTTAAATACATTTGCCAAAATAACCCAGATTGTTCAGCAAAACACCATGGAACACCTGCAAAGGGTTATCTCTTTCCTAAAACAGACAACTTATCAGTCAACATAATCAACGGAATAGTGATCATAATCTCCTCTTGGTGTTGCCATGATTGAATTGTGGGCTCCGGGGCTTTTCATTTGAGGAACGAGCCTTGCGTATGTGACATTATATGGGCTACACGTTGGACTGTTCAAGTCTCGGTTGATTGGCTTTCACGGGTCGGTGTGAGTTGGAGGAACGAACGACCTTGGATGGGGGTTTCAAGTTAAAGATGGTCTAATGTTGAAACGTTACATATAATTTAATAAATCCAGTCTTCAATTTGACATTATACAATTTTTGTAGCCATCTTTAACTTGTAGGACAAACTTCCCTGACACATATTTACTGTAAATAGCTTTGGATAACAACATGTTCAAAAAAAAAAAACAGACAATTACCCTGCCCTAGTCGTTGCTGCCATCTAATGTTCGGAAATAATAACACCTCAAATCCATCTCATACCTCACATCTGTGCATAAATGTGACCCTTTATTCTATATCTGCGACCAACTATGTGTCACAGATATAGAATAAAGGGTCAAATGTATTCTAAACATTTGTTGAATAGGCATTATATGCGGACCCGTCATGGATACCGTGCTGTCAATAACAATGTGCATTTGAACTGAAAATAAATTGAAAAAGAGGACTGTGTGTAAAATGTTATTTATTAGATACAAGACAGTGTTTACACCATTATTCATTCAATTTGGTGCAATTATACATGTACTATTAATTAATAATAATAAAAAATGGTGTAATGATGACACTGTATCATTTCATCAATCCAATTTTTAACTTGTAGGACCGTTGATCGTGTTGTTGCCTTCCTTGCATTTTCTGCTGTATAGAAACATGTGCTTATTACAGCAAAAAGCCGTACAAGTGCCCATTTTCACTTTTAAACGTTCTTCAAAATCTAGACTTATTTGCCTCATACATTTTGACCGATTAGGGTGTCCAAGGGTAGTAACTTCTCCGATCATTACAATGTAGTCTCCTTTGAATTTTCCTATGTCTCCTTCGTAACCTGAAGCTCCTGCAAAAGGATATATAAACATCAAAGCGTCTGCTTGAGTGTACTTGTCAATCGATTCGTGGCAAGATAACTTTTCGACCATATCATGAGGAGGTTCGATGTCAGTTATGTGAACTACCTTCGCTTTGAGTGCTGTATATCCAATGTAGGCTTCCGCTAGGCCAGTCCCGCTTCCTACTGCCAAAATTTCATTAATTTGAGGCAAGGTCAGCAATGACATCTTTGTTATCAAATCTGACAGACAACTACTGCCGTGATCCAAACGCAGGCTTGTGCCTTTGAGAATATTGCCAACTACAACTGATACTGTCTTCCAAAAATCCAAACGCTCAACATGAGCATTATCAGGCTTGTGAAAACTTAAAAACGGTTGAATTGCTTTTGTCAATGATTTATGGCTGCCATGTCCACAAGCTCCTTCCCACCATGACGAATTGCACACTCTATCCGACATTCTAAACTTATGATCTCAATTCTAGTCTTCTAGACACAATGGTGTGACAGAGAGTTATTTTCACTTGAGGAACAAGCCTTAAGTATGGGACATTATATTCATGTTTGACTGTTCGGTTGGTTTGAAGAAGGCTACTGGGTTGGAGGAACCAGCTAGCAGTGCCTATGGAGAATTTTATTTCTTGCAGAGCTACATCAGTTTTCTGTATCTTCCACCCTGGCCACCTTTCTCCTTTTCGCCACAAGCTCATCCCCCGAGTAATGTTGAGTGGCATTCCTTTTAGGTTGCTGACTACTTGTAGTGAAAGGTTGAGTCCTTCGATCTTGTGTCTCTATACCCTTTCTCATAGCAAGGGCTGCGCGCCCGTCGGAATCGCGTAAAGCCTTTATCATGGCCATGAGTTTTGTTGACCGTCGAGGCCTTTTAGTTATCAACTCTCCCTTTACGGCCATCATGGTAGTAGCATAGTCACGTTTCAACATAACCACGGAAAACGTGTCTACGCCGTGAACGTTGTTGAACACCCCAACAGCGTCCTTCCACTCCCAATCCTCCTCTAGTTCAAGTAAGTGACCATGGTCAGCACGGTTGACTCTTAAAAATATCTTGTCTTGATGAAAGACGGTCCGCGTATTACAAAATGAGCTAACGTTTTTCACTGGTACACCAGAGTAGTCTGTTGAATAAACACTCAATCTGGGACCGTGGAAGGTGCCTTTTGGACCGAGTCTGGATTCTTTCAGGTGACCTTTGTCATACGCTTCCTTAGGGGCATTTTGAGACATCGTCCTTCTAATAACCCCCCCGTAATACAAAGGTGCAGAACATTGAAACGTCTCCCCTCCCAGGGGACACTTGTTGAAAGTGAGTTCGTTAAGAGGTTTGATGACCGATGTCGCTTCTAATATCACAGAGCAAATTGGGTCAGTGTTGAAGTCCAGTGTGAATCTCAATATAAGCTGCTGCTCAGTGCTGCTGTCAATGGAACATTGTCCAAATGCATTGACTTGTTGAAAATTTCCATTCTTGTAAGCCTCTGTCATCGAGACTGTGATCTTCTCCCAAAAGCCAGAGTGTGACGTTGGCGCATAAAGGGCCAGCATGTCATAGACAGCTTCAAGTGGAACGACGACAGATCCTATTTTCTTGTAATGATTCGATTGTAGTCTCCTGTTATGAGGCGTGTTAGTGTTAGTGGCGTACCTGTAAGTGCACAGATTGTAGGTCTCTATCTTACCAGCACGAGGCGGGACTGTACATGCTGAGCACAACAATAACATCTCGTTGGCCGCAGCGTGTCCACCCTTGATCTCTTTTGGTGAGAAAAACATAACATCTACACCTGAAATGCACAAGTTTCCGTTTTTCAAACTGGTCTTAAGATGTTGCTCGTGTATCTGGGTCAAGATGTAGCCTAACACCTTGCACGCAAAGCGCCCCTGCGTGTCAACCACCCGAGGACAAATGTCAGGTAGACAGGCTGCTGTGCAAAGTTTGTATACAGCGTTAGTCTCCAAGCAGATCTCACCGAATGACAATTTGTTGAGAGCCGTCAGTCTATTCTCATCCATTTGCTTCATGTAAACCCTCAAGTCAGGACAAGCCTTCTCATCCGGGATCTCGGTCCAGGGAGGGATCCATATGTCAAAGACAAAGTGACAGGCCAACTTCATGGCCTCAGCAAACACCAGCTGGTTGATGCACAAGGAAACCCTGCGGCTGACGGCTCCTGGGCACACAATGTGACTGGCATTTAGGGCAGCTACACAAGCTTCTCTAGCAATGTCAAAACTCACACTGAATTGCATGACATCAGACTCGGCAATCATTGTAGCAGACTGTATAAGGTTTTGTCTGTACAGACAAATTGCAGCAATTTGATCCATTTTCAGTTTCTCTACCGTGTCCTGTACCTGCTTGGTACTACGTGTGCGTGTCACATGGTCAGGGAACTCAGATTGCATAATCACACTTCTGTTGGCCCACGCACCACTGACAAAGACCATAGTGTTGGTGTTCCAAGCAAATCCACAATTCTGTACTGTGTAAAACTTTTTGGTTTCCACTTTACCGGTGCTTACGTCTTTTGTCACCACATCACTTTCAAGAATGGAAGTGTCCAACATGTTTTTAAAAGTATTGGGTATCACATTAGACTCCTTATCGACGCTCTTCATGGTCTTCTCGTGGGTTATATGAGCATCGTCTATCATGACCACACCAGAATTCCTATTGTGCTTGTACTTGAAAGCTTGCGGGGTGAAAGACGTCAGTGTTTCTACACAACCCTTTACCCTCCTGAACTGATAGTTCAACACGTTGTTAGCGTAACTCTTGCCTTCTCCGGGACCTGTGACGTTGAAGAGCATAATACGCTCAATGGTGTACCTGGGCGCAGTGTTGACAATGATGTAATTGAACGTAGTGGATGCCTGGAACAATCTGCCAACTTGAAGACTGTCACAAAACAAGTATCTCACCACCGCAAAGTCGTACAATTTCACTGGATTGAGAACTGTAGCGTTTTCCGAGTAGTCACATTGATCACTTGGTGAGAGGTAAAACGATTCGTGGATCTCCGAAAGGTGACAACCGAGAGACAAGCTGGAGTTGCTGAGATCGTTGTCCATAAGATTGCTAAGACCCTCGTAAAGTGCTCCATTTCCACAGAATTGATACCTGATCAGGATGTTAAAGACCATATCTGCTATACTCTCGAATTGCCTGCGTGTTGACCTGGCCTTGACTTTCATCTCTTTGCTCAGACGCTCCAGCCTACCCAGATGAGGAAAGAGGGGTTCAAAGTAATAGACGTGCTCGTCTTTACTCACGATGAAGGGGTGCAGTCGGGACGAGTTGTAAAAACACGAGTACGCAGTCTGACACTGTCCGCCGCATGCAACAGATCCATAATTTATGATCTTCCGTTTGCAATAACACTGTCCGTTCTCCAGCAAAGACGCTATACCCCGTGTCCTACGTTTCCTCTTTATGTCACACAGCACCTTATCAATCCGACCCTTTGTGATAGGCACGTGTTTGTGGATCAGCGATTTAACGAACATGTCAGGGTTGTCTCTGTCGATGAGTTTCTCGAGAGAGTATCTGAATACCAACAGCCCTCTAACGTTCACATCAACAAGGTGTGAGCAATCGTCAAGATCTTTTGTGAAAGCCTTCAGCTTGTCCAGAAATTGATTATCGTCCAACATGGTCACGTCATATCCAGTTTGAATGACTTTCTGCTTCACACATTCGGCACTTGTGAGTTTGGAGAGGACTGATATGAACAGTGGCTTGCATTCTCCATGGCCAACACTGTCCGTCAGCCTACCTATGGAGTTTTCCAGAACCTTGAGATTAATATCCATTATAGTATCTGGTAAGATGACCACTTTCTTCCCCGACTGACAGGCTGGTGTATACATGGAACCCCCTAGGTCCTTGGCCTTCTTCTTATCCAGGTTATTGGAATTAAGTGTGTCGTTGTGGATGTCCACCCAATCGAAGATAGAAGACAGCTCTCCCTTATTGTCTCGCATGACGATCATTGCGTGATTTAGGGATGTTGCCTTTTGTCTAACCAATTGTAGACGCATAAAGGCATTGAAAGCCTCCTCCAGTAGTTCAATCCTTGTAACATCTGTCGACGGGTGTGTGGCTGTGCTGTCTTCACCCTCCGAGTCGTCTCCTCTAAATACGTCCATGTTGACACTCATGTTTATGAGACTGAGCAGCTGGCTATTTGACACACCGTCATGGGAGTATGTAGGCGGTCTGGTTTGTAAAGCGTGGCTAGATGCTAGGTCATTCATGTCAACTGACTTGTCACTACTCATGTCCAGAACGAAACAGAATAGACGCCCGTGAGCGAAGTCCTCTCTGATAGGAGGTGACATGCTACGGAAATCTGGATTCTCCAAGGTCACTTGGAGAAACACCCCTTTGCAGCAATATGTCAGGTATAGGAGAAATTGAAACGTTGCCCTGTCGTTTGGCGACAACGCGCTGAAGGACAAGTCTTCAGACAGATTGTCATACAATACATCTGTTCCAACTGCAAGGAATAAAGCTCTTCTATTGGATGGTAATCTTATTGTTTGTAAGACAGCTGTGTCTTCTTCTCTATGAGGCAAGGTGTTAAACTCTACTAAGACAGTCTTTCCTTTCTTATTTGTCATGACTAGCAAGTGGGGATTCTTCGTTCTTGGAAAATGATCACAGTGTAATTCATGCCTAACACCTAGACATGTATGTAAGACTGAATGTCATTACTCGACAGAGCGGGTTTGAGGCTAGACCTTTATATGACAGCTGGACACCTCCGAGGTTGGAGACTTCGGAGGTGGGAAAGGATCCTGTTGAGGATGTATAAATACACGTAGATTCTTCACTTGACTGGGACATGTCCATCCAGTTGAATCTGCTTCAGGCTTGGATGTTTTTGCTGCACATACAAGGGTGTATATTTGATATGCAAACATTTTAGATAAAGTCAAGAGGTATCCAGATTCGGAATCATGCAGAAAGCAGTGCCATTTGTAGACTTCTTTCCTAATATATACCCTCAGCGCAGAGTCGTCAAACCTGAGGTTGAACATAATCTTGTCGGGGTGATATTAAAATCTATCGTATTTCACAAGCAAGAAGAGGCTCTCTTGTGTAGAGGGTTGGTGGTACGGGGCCAACATGCTAACATCTACACGACGGTACATTTAAAAGTTACTGACATAACTCCTGTTGTGGGTTACGACTTAGACCTGATTCTAGACCAAGACGGAGAGGAAGAGATGTGGGAAGTTGTACAGAAAAAGTGGTCTAAACATTTTGCTGGCGATCCAGTGAACATCCACGTCTTTCACGATGACATTAAACGACAGGTAAATGCACAAGTCTTTCCACTCAAATGCATTTCTTTGGCCAAAACGTATGTGGAAACTGTAAGAGGCGCGCTGACTTTCGGAGACTTTTGTCCCGATAAGGGATATTACATGTATAGAGATGGTAACACGCCTGCTTTATGCTCCAATGTTATGTTTGGCAGGATGTATTTCCTACCAACAAACAAGCTGAACGGCACCCTGTCAGCCTCTGAACTGATCTACGATCACGACAAGTCGGTGGTTGAGACTAAGCTGTTTGACAGTGAACATATGCCATATTTCTACAAGGCAGCGTGTCTGGACATTGAGACCGTCTTTGACAAATACCACCGGGATACGTCTCTAGTATGCGAATCGTTTGCCTACAAGTTCCCCTACTGCACCCAGAGTAGGGTTGCGAACATGACAGAATATAGAGCCATGCTGGTTCAGAGGCTAAACGTCGGCCGGAAGCAATTGCCAAAACAGAAGAAAAATGTCACCATCCCTACTTTGTCACCCGATATGCCAGGCCAGCAACACGAGATAACGTGCGTGTCTCTCGTAATTCTCAACTCTCATATAGCCAAGATGTCAGCCGACCACCACAGAAAGGCCCTGATTGTTCTCTATAACAAATGTAAGGTCACACAAAAACATAACCTAGAAGCTGATTACGAATTGGCGAAGGGAGTCGGTATTGAAGATGTCAAACGGATTTCATTTTACCCCTGTTCTGGAGAGCTCAGACTCCTGGAGACAACTATCCGACTCTTGTATGACCACGGTGTAGAACTTCTCTATGTGTTCAATGCAGAATTTGACGTGAGGGTAATTGAACAGCGTGTTCATTTCTACGCTGACTCGGATTACGCCAAACGCTGTGACAGTTCTACCCAAAAACGATGCTCCTCACTATTACGAGCCTGGCATGGACTCTTTGTAACCAGGGCCATGGCAGATGATGTGTTACCTTTCTTCCAATTCGAAAACGTCCGTTACCTGGAAATGTACAAGGACATGCTCAATAGCTTAGGTTCGGTGTTACAGAGCGCAACCTTATTAACCGAGTACAAACTCCAGCTGATATCTAACCACATTGACAAGTTCAACAGAGGGAAGGCTAAATTGGGACACTTCAAGATGAACAGCTGTGGCATGAACATCATAGATCTCTATAGGATGGCGGGAACTAAAGAGATTAAGTTTGCATGCACTAGCATGAAGCTGAACGACGTGGCACCTTTTGTTATTGCAAAGGTTAGAGAGCTGCACAAAAAACCTCCAAAGGACGCCAGAAAACTGTACAAGGTGGCAGATGTCAGTTACTCTAAAATGGACGAGATGATTACAATGGGGGGGAAAAGTCTCTTTGCCGTGCTCATCTATAACTTGGTCGATTCTCAACTTTGCGCCAGGTTGGCTAAAGTGCTGAACCCCGTATCGTCTCTTTTCCATCGATGTAGGACGACTCTCAATATAGACGTTGTCGTACACGGAAGAGGAGATAACTTTGGAGGTTTCGTGCAGAGTATCCATTCCGTTCAAATCCCACAGCTAAAGTTTAGACTTGATACCCTCAGAGTCAAAGCTGGACCTGTGGGTATGGAACTAAACAGTCGTCAGCGATGGCAGCCCCAGTACAACCCTGAGTGGGAAGGAGGTGCTGTCTTTGATCCCATCACCGGCCTACACTACTCTGGACCCGGTATGGGGTTGGAGCTTTCGTTTGACTTCTCTGGCATGTATCCATCCATCATGTGTGCTCTCAATATCTCACCTGAGACGATCATCCCCTGGCCTCCTGTGAACTTTCCTCACGATCTGTCCGGGTGGGTGTGTTACAACTGGGCAGCGGAGGGGTTTGAATACGCATCCCTCATTCTCAAGTACGACCAGGCCCAAGGAGCCTTTGTTCGTCTACCGGCCGTATTATCTTCCTCCGTCGAATACTATCTTAATCAACGAGCTGAGTTTAAAAGGACACTTAAAAACCCTGACATCAGTGAGGTTGAGCGGGTATACTGCACTACGCAAGAGGGTGAGTGTAAAATCCTAGCCAACTCCTTCTATGGGACAGCTCCTCACCCCTGCGGGCCTCTTATATCTGGTCACGGTAGACAACAAATATCGGTGGTGAATAGCTGCGTGTCTACTTTTTACAGACATGGATCCCCTGTAGTCTACGGAGACACTGACAGTGTCATGGTGTCAGTTGGTTACACACCCGGGCAGCGTCCTGAAAACGATGTTAGCGATGTAGACTTCCACAAAAAAGACACAGCTGACCCTGGACCTGAAAACGAACGCCTCGAGAGCTTCGCCTACAAGGCCAGAAAGGCTTTGGCTGACAAGTTTGAACAGGCTGGCGCACAGGTGCCTGAGTTTCTGAACTACGTACACACAGCCTTGGTGGAGGACACTCTCAAGAGGATGTATTTGATAGGTAGTGCTAACAAACACCAAAATATAGTCAGAGACCCAAGTGGGAGATTCACCAAGGAAGGATATCCCGTCTACGGCGCTACAGTCCCAGGCTCTGAAGACTTTGTAGATGTCACCGGACCCTTCGTTAGAGACAGGAGAGTTAAGCTGGAATATGAGAACAGCAGCTCCATATATTGCCACGTAGCTAAGAAGACATACGTTGCTCTCACTCATAACCTAGACGACAAAGGGAGTCTTTCGTCAGTCTCCGTCAAGGTCAGGGGGTTGTCAGCTTTCAAAAGCATACGCACACCTTGTGATTCCGCTGTGACCGACACTTTTATAGCGTGTGTCATGAGGGGAGACTGCATCAAACTGGCGACTGACGACGTCTCATGTTTTTCAACATGTCCCTGGCACCAGCTAAAGCGAGGAGATGTAATATTTTACCTGGCTAGGGAACCCCTTGTTGATGACCTCGGTAGGTGGCTAGAGGTAGATCAAGCTAGCTCCTTTCTCACCCCTTGCAGAGTGGCAGATGTCACAACGTTACAACTGGACTCTGGTTTCTCTGCGGCGTCGACAACTTTGACCCCCGTGCACGACAACGAATCGCTGTCTGGTGCTAATTTTACAGTGAGAACGCTTTACAAAGACCTGAAATATTGTATGAACCATATCTTTTCACGCAAACAATCCATTCTTAGAGACCTACTGGCATGTAAAGCATCTGAGATCATCGCATCCAAGATGGGAGCGGGCTTCTTTCCTTGGAGTAGTCTCATTAAATCTTCGAAGAACAAGCACTTTAGTCAACAAACACTGGATCGGTTGAAAGTGTCCAATGCTAGTATCAAAACGACCTATGTTGAAATTGTAAAGAGGTGGTTAAAGCAGATCACAGGACTTTCCATCACACCTGTGGAGTGCTACGAGTATCACAAATGTAACCCTTGCGAGGCTGCTTTTCACAGATACCCCTTGAACCTTCAGGCTAAGACAGGGTGTATCACTGCTATGTTTGGAGGCTCACTCCAATGCGAGGCTAACCGCCGTCGACCCGGTAACGTCTCTGAAGACAACAAGAAGTCCGACGGTTACAGCGCGTTAGGCCAGGACGGTGATGACGGGTCTGGTGATGATTGCAAAAGACAAGACGAACCCTTGATCGACGACTCCTCTCAGACAGGGCTCGTATCTCGCCCAAACCAGCCCAACACATGTTTTGCCAACTCTAGAGTGTGGATATCTCACTGTGCAGACTCCAACTTGGTCAACGACTCTGGAAAACTTCTGGCTCACTGTATTATAGACTACTGCCTACCTTGCCACATGTACAGCCCTGCGTTGGGGCAACACTGTCTAGAGGATTGTGAACAGCATCTGCTGACCACAATATCCTCTGTCAGAGAGAGGTCGAAGAGAGCAACCGTTGCTTTCAACACCGTAATGTATAATTGCCCTGAACATATGATACCGGCCTGTGGGATTCGGGAGTTTGATCACTTGAAGACAAACCGAGAGACTGTGACACGTATGCCCGGTGACAAACTCGAAGTCTGTCGCAAGGTAATCGTTGAGGACATGTCCCTGCGACCCAGCCATGTGTACAAGACGCTAAGTGTCTTACTTGGAAAAAAGCTCAGTGAAGCCATCTCCGAAGGTATTGTCTCCCTTAGAGACGACTCGTCCATCCCTCCCTGCTCGGACAGCTACATTTCAATTTCGTTGCCAAGTGTCATCTTGACAGATGCTGGGATAAAATCCTCTACTGGTAGACTTTCTATAGCAAGAGGCCAACTATGTGAGAGACGTTTAGTTGACTTGGCTGGTCTTCTGTGTCAGGCTGTAATCATGTTGCAAATACACACTCCCAATGTGTTTGATTCGGTGCCCGTCATGTATCCCGAGTCTCTTCTTTGTATCATGCCTTACTCTTGTGAGGATGTAAATCTAATGCAAAGGTGGCTTGAGACATTCAGCGAAAAGAATTGGCTCAAACGAATCAAAGCCAAGCTCGGCAAGAGGAAACGGTCAACAGAGGACTACAGGAGGGTTAGCTATCATTGTACAGGCTGTAAACATTTCTACAGACTTCTTAAATCTGACAATGTCTCGCCTGATGGTATTCTGGACTACGTCTATGACCAAGACAAGAGGAGAAAGATGGGGCAGTGTATCAGCGAAAGCCGGTGGCTGTCGCAATCATAGATTTGAGTTGTTAAATTGTACATTACTCTTATGCCATTGCAGTTTGTCAAACTTGAATTGAGGTGAAACATACCATATATACGTATACGTCTGTGTTCTTACATTGGATGAAACTCTAGTGAAAGACGTTCTTTTACCCTGTTCTATGTCCCATTGTCCGAGATGTCTTTCAGTCAAAAGGACTACGTATTCTCCCATACAATGAACAAACTTGGTCAGGCTCATCAGCCTGCAATGTTTAAACTTAACTTGCGTGACATCATACCCTTTGGTGAATGCAGTACTCTTTTTGTCATTGATAACATGCGGATTAATGCCTACAAGCAAGGTGGCTTGGAACCGATACCAGTCGTCTTTACTGTCGTCAACGATAACACAAAAAGGGTCCTGACCAACGACCCGTGTAAACTTTCTTCAGAGTGGCATGTCAACATTAACGGTGGATCCTATATGAAGATAGCAGGCACCGATATTATACCTTTCAAACGCAACCCATCTTTTTACGACGACAAAAATAGACAGGCTGTTGCCAACGTCTTGGCTTTCATGATGTCAAACAGCCTCTGGGCCTCAGACAGAGCCAAGGGTGCTTTTGACATCCTAATCGCCTCTACCCGAGGGGAGTTTGAATTCACGTGTGACATGTGTTCAGGAATCAGACACGCGTGCGTTGTGAAGGGACCAAGTGGGTCACAGTCGTTCAATTTCCCACAGTGTGCCGACAGCTATGTTTGCATACCTTCACCACAACCCGACATTGGCAAGGATGACGACGCTCTCAGAAATATCCTAGCACTGTTAAGATCCGCTTCCCATGACAACCTTGACATTTTCAAACTTTTCACTCTGGAGAAGGCCTCCAATAGAGGCTTTGAGGACCTCAACTGTGCACATTTTCCTCCTAGACATATGTACACGGGGGGTATCGTAATCCCGTATGTGTTGATGAAATACATCACTTCGTTTTACCAGACAATGAGTCAGTACGCTGACACCATCGCCATCCTAGACGAAAATATATCTCATATCAAAGTATTAATCGAAAGTCCCTCCGAGGATATAGGTGAAATCACCGGTTGTTTGTCCCTTACACTAATCTACGGATTAACCCTTTCGGACATTTTTACCAAATTCACCAACGGTCTGCGTCGTGAGGAAGAAGTCGATGAAGAGGAAATCTGCAGTCATGCCACTTTCACACAGTTGAGCACAGATGTGTTGATTAGGAGAACCCGGTTGAATTTCATGTTGAAAAATCACATGCCCTTAAAGGATTGGTACGACTTCTACTATGGGTGAACTAAGTACTAGGTAACAAGGGCAAGCTTTCAACACTTAATGACATTTCTAATGTATGTGAATTAAGACAGCATATCTCTGTTGAAACGATGTTGCTTTATTAAACAAAATTGTTGAATGTACCTTATAAACTTGTGAAGCATGTTTTATTGGTTTAATGTGTATAAAAGTTGTAGCCACCAAGGGCCGTAGGCAGGACCGAACAGCACAGCACTTCTGAAAAACATGGTTGGTTGGTTGAAAATACCAGGCATTTATTTAACCAAACACCAAACAAAACACAAAAACTAACACAAATAACTCAGCTTCTTTGTCGATCGAGCTTACGGTCTTGACTGTTCAGGCCGGTCTCGTCTCTACCTCACACTCCTTACTGAAAAAAAAAGAAACACACACAGGAGGAGTTGGTCAGCTTACAAACCGTATGTAGGCCTGTTGCGGCAGGCCTGACCCACCTTTCATGGTCTTGCCATCCTCCATCCAACTCATGAGCCGCACCTGTTTTGCTCGTTGTCTCCTGCTGTGGCGGCCTCCCCCTCATGGCCTCGATCCGGGCTTGTCGTGCCGCTCTCCAAGGTGCCGGTGGTTTCTACTGGAACGCTGTCCATGGTGCGGTGCCCCTGGGTTGTTGGGTTGTTAGAAAGTGTATGTAGGTGTACAGATTTGTTCACTGTCTTCAAGTGGTATTAAACAAAATAGTTGAACAATCACACAGGTCTTAATCGAACGTACCAGATAAACTCTGGTATAAAGAATGTTTTATTATATTAAGTTACATTCCCAGTCATAAGGGCAATGTAGAATACTGATAGGCGGTTACCACTAGAGACATAGAGGCAACAATGTAATCATGCTGCTCATTAACCGCTTTCGACGTGACAGCAGGGACAGGAAGGTTGGTATTTCGGACAGTATAATATCGACTAGGAGTGTTGCATCACCAGTGAATAGCGTAGCTTAAACCTCTCACATCTGTAGACATGGTTGCAGATTAATGATGTTTCTAACACTTAAATAACGTTTCCCCAAAGGTAGCACAAGGGTTCATGAACACCCCTCCTCTGGTGCTAGAATGTTGACTCTAAAATGTCTTCATTAAACCCACTATTGGAATTTACACTGGCTGTAATCCGGGGAAATAGTCCGTCCTCACAAAAAACAGACCACACACACCTCAGGACTTAACATTTTCGTTTTGAATCACAGTCTACCACTAGCTACCACACGGAGGAGCCGTTAACCCTCACGCTCTCCTCATTGTCTATGCAGCTTGCATTTATCCCTCGCGCTGTCTCCGGGTCGTTGTGACCCACAGCTCCGTCTATTACGCCACCTTCGCGCTGTCTCGGGGTCATTGTGACCCACACTGGGGGAATATAAAGGTTTCACTTTATTTTTATTTTTTTTTGTATTATGAGAAGTTGTCAGAAGACCGCTGTGGGTCACAAGGAACCGGAGACAGTGCGGGGTCGCGTAATAGACGACACAGACGTTGCAGTGTAAAAGAAAAATATATATATATAAAGAGGCAGAGACAGCACAAAGAACAAGCAACTCCCCTTGTGGTCTAGTGGCAAGGCTGCGAGGCTGTCAACTCCACAGCCCTGGATTGCTCCCCGGCCAGGGAAAGTATGAATTATTTTTTTATGTAGACAGATAACGTTTCACTTTTATTTTTGTATTACGAAAGGTCGTCAACACGAGTGTGGCGTAACAGACTAGGTATGGTGAGTCACAGCGCAGACTAGGATACAGCGCGAGAGTGTAATAATAGGCATGTAGACAAGGCTAGAAATAAAAAGTTTCACTTTATTTATTTATTTTTGGCTGTGAAAAAGTTGTCACAATGTCAGTTTGACTCACCACGACCCCGAAACGGCACGAGAGTGGCGTCATAGACTAGGCAGACAACGCGAGGAATAAAATCAAATGTTTCACTTTATTTATTTTTGTACCATGAAAAGTTGTCACACCGTGCATGACACCGTGCATCACAATGACCCTCAGACAGCACTATGGATAGACCTCCAGCCTGCCGTCCTGATACATCATCTATTCATCCCATGCATGTAGTGGTGGTGGTGGTGGTGGTGCCGCTGGTGGTTGTGGTGGTGGTGGCGGCGGCGGCGGCAGCGGCAGCAGCAGCAGCAGCAGCAGCACTGTGCTTTGACTTGAGCAAAGCCCATCTTCTGCACTCGACTGAGTTGTTCAGTCTCCTGCACACACTCCCGCAGGTCGTCCGGGGTCAACGGGAACCTCTCCTTGGCCGAAGCCCAGCTCGGTGGGGCATGTGGGGCAGTATACACGCGAACAGGATTTGCAGACATGCCTCTTACAACCGCGACAAACAGTGAACGTTTTACGGTCCTTCTTCACCGGGCAGACTTGACATCTCTTCCTCTTACTGGCAGGGACCGGCGAGGTCGGTCCTGCCGATGAGGAGGCGGCGGCTGCTGCTGCGCCATCCTCTTCGGGTTGTCGTCGAGGAGGTGGATCGCGACAGCTGGCCATCCGTAGATCTTTCACAACCGCGGCAGCAGCTTCCGCGCGGGGCAGACATCGTCTCCTCTCGATCAGCGGAGTCACGAGGGCCCTTCCGAGCTGCTCGAGGAAAAACCTCCTCTTGTTGCGCTTACGCGGCATCCAGTTGGGGTTGACCTCTCTCCATATCACAAAGGCGTTGTAGGAGGAAACGTCAACGATGTTGCTGAAGATGACGAGGGGCCACCGGGCCGTCTTCCTTTTACAGCTGTAGGCCGCGATGACCTTGTCCAGATTGTCTACACCTCCTTTGTTGAGGTTGTAGTCTAAGACGATGGTCGGTTTGCCGTCGTTTCTGTCGCTGATTTCGTCGTTTGTGTGGCGTGTGCTCATGAGTAAAACGTTCTTATTTTTCTTTGCGAGGTAGGAAACCAGAGTGGTGGTGGGAGTGAAGGCGAACAGCGACGACAGCACCCGTCGCCTGTTCGTCGTCGTCAGCAGCTCGGACGGGAGCTCGGACCTGTTCTTTCGCACGGTGCCAACCATGGTCATGTTTCTCGTCGCCATGAGCTCTCGTCCGAGGTCGTAGGATGTGAAGAAATTGTCACACGTGACATTGCGATCCTTCAGGCCGTCTGTCATATCGAGCACGACGCGCATCCCCTGGCTCCTCTCCGGGGCTCCGTCGCTCGACTTCCCGGTGTAAACTTGCATCTTCCAAGCGTAGCTGGATTTTGCGTCGCACGTGACCCACGACTTGATCCCATACTTTGCCGGTTTGCTCGGCATGTACTGCCTGAAAGGACACCGTCCTCTGAACGCGATCAGTTGTTCATCCACGGTCACTTCGGGCCCTGGGTCGTAGAGGCGGGGTAATCTCTCTACCCACATATCCCAGACCTCTCGTATCGCCGCCAACTTGTCCGTGGCGCGTCTCGCCGCTCGCGTCCCACGGTCGTCAAATCGTATCGACGTCGAATAGGTGTAGAAGACTTTCAGCTGCATGGTAGCGCGGAAAATCGCTCTGCCGCTCTGCGCGTCCCACAGACTGGCGGCCGCTTCGCCTCGGGACTTGTACACCCCTGCCAGGATTAGCAGCCCTATGTAGGCACGTAGGTCAGAGGCGTCCATTGCTTTCCACTCCTCTCCGCGTTTCAGATAGCCTTCCCGATTTGTCTCGTCCAAGATCACTGTTTCGATTTGTGGCGTGACAAAGAGTAAAAACGCAGAGACGATGTCGAGAGCGTGGGAAACGGCGTACGCTGTGGGTCCTCTGGGGGTCCTCTCACGGCTGTCACGTTGCGACAGCAGCCTCGGATTCCTCAGATACGCAACCGAACGCCATTCAATTTTGCCATCTTTCGACAAGAAAGTATCTCTGTCGATTTCAGGGGCTCGGGCGGCGGCGGCCGCTGCTGAGTTGTCGTCGACCGCATTATACTCTTGCCCGTCTGCTTGTTCCGACACATGCTCCGCGTACTCTTGCCCGTCGTCTTTTTCTTCTTCTTCTTCTTCTTCTTCTTCCTGCTCTTCTGCCACATGCTCCACGCACTCTTCGCCGTCTTCTATTTCTGACACATCCTCTGTCTCCTCTTCGGACTCACTTTGCTCGATGTTTGCAAACATCTGTTGTAGAACTTGCAGGGCACTGAAATCCCGAGCCATAGCTGCGTGACCCTAGACAACGGCTGTCCTGACCCCCAACGAATGTGTGTTAGTAGCACTTGCCTACAGCTCACGTGATTACATGGACAAATGATTGATGATATGATCGACGATCGTAAAGGCCGTGGTTGGACTAAATGGAGTGGGAGGGTGGGATGTTTATATATTTATATAAAGGTATATAAAGGCAGGCATAAAAGTATGAAATTATAAAAGTGACCAACTTTTGGTCGCTCGACCTGACCTCACAGGCCTAACGCGCCTCCGGGCCGGCCGGCCGGCGGACCAGCGGGCGGGCAGGCAGGCATGTCCCGTCGCGGTTTCCCCTGACGCTCGACCTGACCTCACAGGCCTAACGCGCCTCCGGGCGGGCCGGCCGGCGTCCGGGCGGGCAGGCATGTCCCGCCCCGGCCTCGAATTCCGAGGGGTGAAACGCCTCTGGGCGAGCGAGCGTGCGGGCGGGAGGGACGGACACCCGGCCAATTCTCTCGCCTAGAGGGATCGACGATCGTGAAGGCCGTGGTTGGACTAAATGGAGTGGGAGATTGGGATGTTTATGTATTTACGTAAAAGTATGAAATTATAAAAGCGACCAACAGGTAAGTTCGTCTATCACGTGACCCACGATCGTTCTTCATGATCACAATAGCGTGATATTATTCCACTCCACGAGGCCTGCCAGGCCAGGTCAGGCCATGCCAGGCGCGCGTGCGGGCAAGCATGTCCCGCCTCCCCGCCTAGAGGGATCGACGATCGTGAAGGCCGTGGTTGGACTAAATGGAGTTGGAGGGTGGGATGTTTATATATTTATATAAAGGTATATAAAGGCAGGCTTAAAAGTATGAAATTATAAAAGTGACCAACAGGTAAGTTTGTCTATCACGTGACCCACGATCGTTCTTCATAATCACAATAGCGTGATATTATTCCCACTCCGCGAGGACTGCCATGCCAGGCCAGGCCAGGTCAGGCCATGCCAGGCGCGCGTGCGGGCAGGCATGTCCCGCCTCCCCGCCTAGAGGGATCGACGATCGTGAAGGCCGTGGTTGGACTAAATGGAGTTGGAGGGTGGGATGTTTATGTATTTATATAAAGGTATATAAAGGCAGGCTTAAAAGTATGAAATTATAAAAGTGACCAACAGGTAAGTTCGTCTATCACGTGACCCACGATCGTTCTTCATAATCACAATAGCGTGATATTATTCCACTCGGCGAGGCCTGCCAGGCCAGGCCATGCCAGGCGCGCGTGCGGGCAGGCATGTCCCGCCGCGGTTTCCCCTGACGCTCGACCTGACCTCACAGGCCTGAAGCGCCTCCGGGCCGGCCGGCCGGCCGGCGGACCAGCGCGCGGGCGGGCGGGCAGGCATGTCCCGTCGCGGTTTCCCCTGACGCTCGACCTGACGTCACAGGCCTAAAACGCCTCCGGGCGCGCGGGCCGGCGGATGGGCGGGCAGGCATGTCCCGCCCCGGCCTCGAATTCCGAGGGGTGACACGCCTCTGGGCGAGCGAGCGAGCGGGCGGGAGGGACGCCCGGCCAATTCTCCCACCTAGAGGGATCGACGATCGTGAAGGCCGTGGTTGGACTTGGTCAGGCCATGCCAGGCGCGCGTGCGGGCAGGCATGTCCCGTCTACAGGGATCGACGATCGTGAAGGCCGTGGTTGGACTAAATGGAGTTGGAGGGTGGGATGTTTATATATTTATATAAAGGTATATAAAGGCAGGCTTAAAAGTATGAAATTATAAAAGTGACCAACAGGTAAGTTCGTCTATCACGTGACCCACGATCGTTCTTCATAATCACAATAGCGTGATATTATTCCACTCGGCGAGGCCTGCCAGGCCAGGCCATGCCAGGCGCGCGTGCGGGCAGGCATGTCCCGCCGCGGTTTCCCCTGACGCTCGACCTGACCTCACAGGCCTGAAGCGCCTCCGGGCCGGCCGGCCGGCGGACCAGCGCGCGGGCGGGCGGGCAGGCATGTCCCGTCGCGGTTTCCCCTGACGCTCGACCTGACGTCACAGGCCTAAAACGCCTCCGGGCGTGCGGGCCGGCCGGCCGGCGGACCAGCGCGCGGGCGGGCGGGCAGGCATGTCCCGTCGCGGTTTCCCCTGACGCTCGACCTGACGTCACAGGCCTAAAGCGCCTCCGGACCGGAAGGCCGGCGGACCAGCGCGCGGGCGGGCGGGCAGGCAGGCATGTCCCGTCGCGGTTTCCCCTGACGCTCGACCTGACGTCACAGGCCTAAAGCGCCTCCGGGCCGGCCGGCCGGCCGGCTGGCGGACCGGTGGGCAGGCATGTCCCGTCGCGGTTTCCCCTGACGCTCGACCTGACCTCACAGGCCTAACGCGCCTCCGGGCCGGCCGGCGTCCGGGCGGGCAGGCATGTCCCGCCGCGGTTTCCCCTGACGCTCGACCTGACGTCTCACAGGCCTCGAATTCCGAGGGGTGACACGCCTCTGGGCGAGCGAGCGTGCGTGCGGGAGGGACGGACGCCCGGCCAATTCTCCCGCCCAGAGGGATCGACGATCGTGAAGGCCGTGGTTGGACTAAATGGAGTGGGAGAGTGGGATGTTTATGTATTTATATAAATGTATATAAAGGCAGGCGTAAGAGTATGAAATTATAAAAGTGACCAACAGGTAAGTTCGTCTATCACGTGACCCACGATCGTTCTTCATAATCACAATAGCGTGATATTATTCCACTCCGCGAGGCCTGCCATGCCATGCCATGCCAGGCCAGGCCACGCCAGGCTCGCGTGCGGGCAGGCATGTCCCGCCGCGGTTTCCCCTGACGCTCGACCTGACGTCACAGGCCTAAAGCGCCTCCAGGCCGGCCGGCGGACCGGCGGGCAGGCATGTCCCGTCGCGGTTTCCCCTGACGCTCGACCTTACCTCACAGGCCTGACGCGCCTCCGGGCCGGCCGGCGGACGGGCGGGCAGGCATGTCCCGTCGCGGTTTCCCCTGACGCTCGACCTGACGTCTCACAGGCCTCGAATTCCGAGGGGTGACACGCCTCTGGGCGAGCGAGCGTGCGGTCGGGAGGGACGGACACCCGGCCAATTCTCCCGCCCAGAGGGATCGACGATCGTGAAGGCCGTGGTTGGACTAAATGGAGTGGGAGAGTGGGATGTTTATGTATTTACGTAAAAGTATGAAATTATAAAAGTGACCAACAGGTAAGTTTGTCTATCACGTGACCCACGATCGTTCTTCATAATCACAATAGCGTGACATTATTCCCACTCCGCGAGGCCTGCCATGCCATGCCATGCCATGCCATGCCAGGCGCGCGTGCGGGCAGGCATGTCCCGCCGCGGTTTCCCCCTGACGACGCTCGACCTGACGTCACAGGCCTAAAACGCCTCCGGGCGGGCCGGCGTCCGGGCGGGCAGGCATGTCCCGTCGCGGTTTCCCCTGACGCTCGACCTGACCTCACAGGCCTGACGCGCCTCCGGGCCGGCCGGCCGGCGGACGGGCGGGCAGGCATGTCCCGTCGCGGTTTCCCCTGACGCTCGACCTGACCTCACAGGCCTGACGCGCCTCCGGGCCGGCCGGAGGGACGCCCAGACAATTCTCCCGCCTAGAGGGATCGACGATCGTGAAGGCCGTGGTTGGACTAAATGGAGTGGGAGAGAGGGATGTTTATATATATTTATATATATATTCTCCGGCCGAGAGTAACGATGCAAAGTGTTTCATTCGAATCCAAGAAAGCAATTCATTTGACTCAACTTTTCATGATAAAATAAATAAATAAATTGAAACATTTTCTTTACACTCCGCGTGGTCTCTCTCTCTCTCTCTCTCTCTCTCTCTCTATCTCTCTCTCTCTCTCTCTCTCTCTCTCTAGCCACCTAGTGTTAACTAGTGATATAACGTGGTATATTCACTTTGGGGGTCACAATGACCCGAAGGTAGCACAAGGGTTAGGTAAAATTATTAACCTACACGACGGTGGGTCACAATGACCCGAAGGTAGCACAAGGGTTAGGTAAAATTATTTACCTACACGACGGTGGGTCACAATGACCCGAAGGTAGCACAAGGGTTAGGTCAAATTATTTACCTACACGACGGTGGGTCACAATGACCCGAAGGTAGCACAAGGGTTAAAGTTCAACAGCCAGGTAAGGGAAGCATGATCGGTGCGCACAAGGAAATGGCTGCCATGCAGGTACGGCTGGAATTGTCGCAGTGCCAGGACCACTGCCAGCAGCTCACGCCGGGTCACACAGTAGTTCCTTTCAGCTCGGTTCAGAGTGCGGCTAAAGTAGGCTACTGCGCGCTCCACCCCTCCAACACTCTGGGACAGTACGGCGCCAACTCCCACGTTGCTGGCATCAGTGTCCACGATGAAGGGCTGTTCCGCATCTGGGTAGGCCAAAATGGGAGCCTCGGTAAGGTCAGTTTTTAGCTGGGTGAAGGCTCCGGCACACACGTCGTCCCAGTCAAAGGGCTGTCCCTTGTCAGTCAGTCGATGGAGGGGTTTGGCAATCGTGGCGAAGCCCCGGACGAAACGCCGGTAATAGGACGCCAGGCCCAAGAAGCTCCGCAGTTCGGTGACGTTGGCAGGGGGTGGCCAATTCTGGACTGCGGCCACCTTAGCGGGGTCGGTAGCTACCCCGTGCGCGCTGACCACATGGCCCAAGAACTGCGTTTCTCTTGTCAGCAGGCGACACTTGGCAGGGTTCAACCGCAACCCAGCCTGACGAATGGCTTCAAAGACCTCTTGCAGGTTACCCAGGGCTCGGTCAAAGTCGCTGGCATGCACCAGCAGGTCATCCAGGTATACCACACAACGACTCCGTGGTATTTCAGCCAGTACCCTCTCCATCAGCCGTTCGAACGTCGCTGGTGCATTACAGAGTCCAAACGGCATAACACGAAACTGCCACAGTCCCTGTCCAATGGTAAAGGCAGTCTTTGGTCGTGCGTCAGGGGCCAACTCCACCTGCCAGTAGCCACTACGCAGATCAAGGGAACTGAACCAGCTGGAGCCTGTGATATGGTCAAGGGCGTCATCTATGCGAGGGAGGGGGTAAGAGTCCTTCTTGGTCACCGCGTTGAGACGTCGATAGTCCACGCAGAACCGCCAGCTGTCATTCTTTTTTCGAACCAGGACAGCTGGTGCGGCCCACGGACTGTCAGAGGGCTCAATTACCCCAGCAGCAGCCATCTCCCTAACTTTGTCTTCTGCCACCTGTCGCTTGCCGAGGGCCAGCCGGTGAGGCCGCAGGCGGATGGGTTGGGCGGTACCGGTGTCAATGGAATGCTGAACCAACCCCGTCCGCCTACAGTCCTCATCCTTTGCTGCAAAGATATCTGCATAGTCCTCTAGGAGGTGCCTCAACTGGCCGCACTGCTGTTGGTCAAGGCCATCACTGCTGCGGCGGCAGAGTTCCCTCACCGCCTCAGACGTCTCCGCCGATGTATGGTTGGTAGGCTGACCTGGCATGGAGTCGCTGGTGGCAGCTGTTTGGCAGCTGGCTTGCTGGTCTCTGACCTTTGTGTTCTTGTCCTGGCCGGCCTGGAGCGCCACAGTCTCCCCACCAAGGGTGATGGCTGCCCTCAGGACATCAACATAGGCACCCCAACGGGACAACAGGTCCAGGCCGATAATGCACGAGTCCTGAATATTGGCAAGCCAGAACTCGTGCTCCGCCTCCTGGTTCCCAGCCTGGATCCGCAGATGCTTCTTCCCCTTTGTAGCAGCCTTCTCCCCTGTCACCGTCACCAGGTTCGTGTCTGACTTTGCCCATGCGCCGGAGAGCGTCCCCATGGTTCCTGGAAGGACGCCAGGACGCACCAGTGAGACGGTAGACCCCGTGTCTACTAGAGCTTGGCAGGGTTGGCCATCAAGCCAGCAGTCCAAATACAGTCCCTTAGTGTGGCCTACACGACCAATCAACAGTTCTTGGCTTAAGGGAGGGGCCAACGATTGGGGTGGCGGGCCCCTCACTGCGCCACCCCCCCGTCGTTTCCCGTCTGCTGTGGTGCTCTGGAGACTGGTGCTGGTGCTGGGCAGTCACGGGCAATGTGACCAGGTTCGTCACAACGATAGCACCGAAGAGTGGATCGAGGTCGACGGTTCCCAGCTGGGGCTGGCCGCCGCTGAAACTGCACCTGACAAACTGGCTCGGCCTCCTCACCCTCACAGTCGATGGCCCGGACGTGTGGAAGGGACAGCCGTGGGGCAGCCTGAGTGCAGAGCACCGCCTCTGCCCGTACCGCTTCTTGTAGAGCCCCCTCCAGGGTTCTGGGCATGGTGAGACGCACATGCTGGCGTAGCTGCTCTGGCATAAGCCCCTTGAGGAATGCATGGAGAGCCAGCTCCCCTCTTGCAGCGGCGTCGAACATTGGATAGCCATGGCGGGCGTAGAGCTGGATACTGCGGCGAAAGCGCCCAAACTCCCTCCCTCCTGGCGGCGACAGCTGGCTAGCCTGTCCCTACTCTGGTCAGGGAATGGTGGCTGCCCGAATCGCCTCTCCAAGGCCCTGGTCAAGGTCTCCAGGTTCCGCTGTTCTCCCGGGGTCAGATCCAGGAGCACCTGCAGCGCATTTCCCTCCAGCGCCAGGGCAAGATGAGTGGCGGCTTCCTCGCTGCTCCAACCACCATGCCACACTGCCAACTATATATACAAGATATATACAAGATATGGCTCCAGGAGCGTCTCTCCATTGAACTTGGGCACCTTCGCTGGTGTTCTTGGCATGGCAGTGGAACGGGGCAGGATGGCCCCAACATCCACCTGTGGGGACGCCCCAGGAAGGTCAGGTTGGATGTCCACAGCTATGGCTGTGTGTTCTGTGGTTCCACTCCCGTCCTCTAGGGGGCGACAAGGCCGTGGCACACTGGACCCATCAGCGTGGAACGACGTTCTTGCCCTGGAACGCTCCATCTTCAGCCTACGTTTCTCCAGGTGTAGCTGAGTCCTCTTAATGGTCTCTTCAAGATCTGCGATTTCTTCCTCCATCCTGCGTGGTTGCACCATCCCACTTCTGACACCAATGTAACGATGGCGCCAGGGGTCTATATTGGAGTGGATGCGTAATAATCGGACGCAGAGAAGAATACCTTTTTATCCTGTGTCCCATACACCGCTCGACTACAGGTTTTATTACTACACCACCAATCACATGTGAATGCCAACAACAAGTCATTAACTCACATACAATTCACAGTTATGGCAACAACGATAACTTATAGTTACTAATATCCATACATCATCCACTAACAAACCTAATTGACAGAACAACAACACTCAACTCAAACATGCATACAACATTAACCAAACATGAAACAAGTATGTGAATTGCGCCACCCACAATCCTTTGCGCCAACAGCGCGAGTTAACACGCGACCAATCCGTGGGTCGCTACAATATATATATAAATCTTTATTTCAGACGCCAAGTTCCACGTAAAATAACAGACATAGAGCCATAAAAAAGAGAGTAAAACAAAAACATAAAACATAGATAATACAGTGCATAAAAAGTATGAAGACTTTTGTGCCAATGTAGTCTTAAGTTCCAAGTAATCGATAGCAGCTCTTTAGAGGGTTGACCAGAGCCTCTACTATTCAGTTCTCAGACTTGTCCAGTCGACACATGAAACCATACATCAGTTGTGTCAGGAGTGCCTTACAGGTTGGTACGTGCTTAGACAGAAACAACTGACCAGCACTATGCCACCTAGGCACATTAAGTAGCAATCTAAAAGCATCATTGTAGGCTACTTTCAGTATCTGTATACTCCTTTTCCTGTACATAGACCACAAATGAGCAGTGTACAATGGTGTTATGTAGGTTCTAAACAGGGAACATTTAACTGAATCTGAGCACATAGAAAACGTCCCTAATAACATACTGGCCTGAGAATATATTTGACAGCGCTGTTGATACATATCGTTGTCATCTGTCCAATCATCAGAAATGACATGGCCCAGATATTTTATTTCCTCACAAACACCAAGGGGACTGCCAGATAAATAAAAGGTAGGGAAGGTTAATTTCCTGTCCTGATTACTTCTGACTATCATTATGTGGCTTTTCTTTGCATTATATTTTATATCATGATCTAAGCCATACTGAGAGCACACCCATAGCATCTGTTGCAACAGGCTGAGTGGAACCAGATCATCTGCGTACATCAGATGATTGACAATAGATTCACCAACAAGACAGCCTGTATTTGTCTTATTCAGCTGGCTTGATAAGTCGTCCGTATCCATATTAAACAAAAAGGGAAATCAAATTCCTCCTTGTCGAACTCCGTTACCAACATGGAAAGGAGCTGATACAACATTGTCCCATTTAACATGAAAAGTTTGATTGGCATACCAGAACACCAAAATCCGCACAAGAGGTTTAGGGACACCTCTCGCTATTAGCTTCATAAACAGTTTTTCATGACAAATTCGATCGAAAGCTTTGTAAGCATCAATAAAGCATAAAAATACAGATGAATTAAGACTTGTGTACCTGAGACAATCTCCTTCAGAGCATATATACAGAGATCAGTACCATGTTTTCTTTTAAAACCAAACTGATTGTCTGCAGTCAGAGTATACATTTCCAATTTCAATCAAATAATTCTCTCAAACACTTTAGACAAGATACTGGCCAATGCAATGGGTCGATAGTTGTCTATGCTGTTCAGTTTACCAGCCTTTTCTTTAACAACAGGCACTAACAGTACTGACATAATAGAGTTCGGTAGAACACCATGAACCATAATTCCAGTGAGACATATGGCTAGAAATGGACTGAGTCTATAACTGGCATTTTTTAGATGCTCTGCAGAAATGCAATCCATACCACAAGCTTTGTTGTTGTCTAGCATGTGGATGGCATCATAAATATCTACTGATCTAACTATCAAGTCTGCAGAGATACCTTTATATTCATTATCAATTCTCACTGTGTTACTTTTAACACAATTAAATAGTTTACTGTAGTGCTCATGCCATAGATCAGCAATCTTCTCTGGACAACTAACCCCTTTGATATCAGAAGGGAGGGGAGTTCTGTTATTATTTATGATCTTGACCTCCTTCCAGAAGTCAGTAAGATTGTTATTTTGCATCTTTCTGGCCAGCGAGTCTGCTCTCATTGTGTTTTCATTTCTCTTAATAAAACGAGTGCATATTTAAATCTAGCATTTGTGAGGTTTTTGTTATCAAGCATCACTCCCTGTCTGGGTCTGCCTGCCTCTGACCAGACTCTAAAGGCTTCTCTAGCAGCAGCATGTTGCTCAGACACAAACTCATTCCAGACAGGCCGTGCGTTAGGGACCTTACTCTTGTGATTAATAAAAGGTTCACTGGAAGCATAAAGACATTTGACAATATCATCATACATGGCACAGAGCTTTTCAGCATGATGTTTATCCTTGCAGTTCATATCCGTGCACATTAGGGCATCCCTAGAAAATGCAACATCACTATGTAAGCTGTCAGTTAATAGAGAATATCTGTGCATAACCTCTTTGGTCAATTTTGACCAGTCCAGTTTTTTGGGGGGGCCAGCAACAAGGGTACACTCTCAACATTTAGCAGCCTAGCAACTGGTATGTGATCAGTGGTGGCCAGCCCATAACACATCTCTATACTTTCCAGTGAGTCATGAGCATCGGCTGTGGTTACAATATGGTCTAGCCAGGAAGTTGTGTGCCACGTTTCACTTATATAGGTAAAACTTGTATCAGGCACTAACGCTTGATATAATTAATTTAGTTTCATTACAGAACTGCTGCAGATGTTGTGCGAATAAACACTTATCTGACATGTCAGCATTAAAATCACCCATGACATAGACACAACATGAACTATTGTCCTCTATGAAGGACTGAATAAAAGCTAACCTGTTCTGAAATTCATCCTCATGGTCATAGGATTCATATGGTGTGTACACATTTACAATAGTACATTTATTTTCATTGTGATTAAACTCCAACCCAATAGCCCAGTCAACGTTAAGCCACACCACCTTTACCGTTGGGTCATATTTTATGTTCCACAGTATAGCTACACCACCAGCTATCCTCCCACAAACCATTCTCATGCTGAGATCGGTAGTGGACTCTCCAGCACCATGAAAGTTCTGTGTAGGGAGTTCAATTTGTCCAGATCTTGCTTGGCCATCCAGGTTTCTTGAAGGCAGACAATGTCACTCTCGTCCAGCAATGTGTCCACCACCAAACGTCTTGATCTATCAGCAGCAGTATGTCCTACTCGGAGGCCACGAGCGTTGTAGGATACAACCCGCATTAATTATCTACCACGGACCCATCAGGGCAGCTGGCCGGTGTGTCTGTCTCCCTGGTCTCTACATATAGGCCTACATTCATCCCATGACTGAGCTGAAGCTCGGTACCCTGAGAGCGGGGGGTATGCTCTGGTCGAGCTTTTTTGAAAGTATAGACCAAGGGTAATTACCACACCACAACTGTCCCACCATTACCCATAGGTGGCGCTACATTCCACGCCCCCTAAAGCACAAAGGCTTTCTGGAATGGATAGGCTAACCAAGCCCCCTCCCTTCACTCGTTGGGTTGAAATAAAGGCCCTTGTGGATCTTGATGGTATTATATTTCAGATTTGGTATCCCATTGGTAATTCTGCAGCATAGATTTTTCTATACAGTTCCAATTTGTCAAGAATATACATTTTTCATTGGTTCGCAACGTTTGGAGGAATCCGCCATTACTGCTTGCAGTTATATTTATTATTATTATTATGTTTTACCCATGGGAGTCAATGGCAGCCCCTAGAGCACAACGGTAAAAAGTTGTGAAATTTGGCATGTTGAAACTGCAGACCATTAGTAACTACCATACCAAACATGGGCCATGTGAGACAATAGGTGGCGCTACAGGCCACGCCCCAATATGTAAATTTTCAAAGTGATGCCATTTGCAGGCCGTAAGTCCCAAAACTCTGAAATTCATTACATATGCCTTATTTCTGATGAGGAACAAAAAAGCCTCTAGAACCTATATTTTTCTGTACAATAAAGATTAAGGAAACACGTTTTTTCGCTACTCCTCCTACATTTTTGGTCAAATCTTTTTCACAATTGCCAGACAGGATCTCCAGACTGAGCCTCACAAAAGTTATCACTGGAATTTTTATTTTCGAAATCGTTTGTCCGGTACAGCCAATCAAAATCATCAACAAAGGATCAAAACAGGAAGTTGGGTCAAATCTCAAAAAATCTTTGAGATATCAACACCAAACTTGGTATGTCGGTGGAAGACACTACAACATGTTCCCATGTGAAAAATTGACTTAATATCTTAAAAAATGACTGATATAAAGCAAATCAAAATTATCGCTAACGCTAAAATAATGCTTTACACATCCACCGGTCTAAAGCGGATACTCTGATACTATCACTAGTTCATATGAAGACTCTTGAGAATGTTTAGTATTCAAATCTGAAAAAAAGTTGAATGTAAGATGAAAAGTCGATTTTTGGTGAATACTTGAAACATGCATGCTTGGCTAATTTCAGAGTTTTTGGGGCTAAATTCTCTCTCCCCTCCTCCTGCTCGCGCGTGCTCCAAATCCTCACACACTCAGCCTTCCCTTGACACACGCGCGGCAAAGATGCACACGCAACATTTCAGGAGAGTGTGGGCTGACCAAGCCCCCACTCATTCCTTGGTCTTTAGCAAAGGCCCATGTGGATCTTGATGGTTTGGCATTTCCGATTTTGTATGCAATGGTAAAAAGGTCTCAAATCCTGAAACATTGATAGTAAAGGCCGAGAAACACTTTAACAAAAGCCCATGTGGATCTTCTTGGTATTGCATTTCCGATTTTGTATGCAATGGTAAAAAGTTATATAAATCCTGAAACATTGATAGTATAGACCAAGAGTAACTACCACGCCACAAATGGCCCAACATTACCCATAGGTGGCGCTACAGGCCACGCCCTAAAGCACAAAGATACAAGGCTTTCTGGAATGGATAGGCTCACCAAGCCCCCTCCCTTCACTTCTTGGCTTGAAATAAAGGCCCATGTGGATTTTGATGGTATTGCATTTCCGATTTTCTATGCAATGGTAAAAAGGTCTCAAAATCCTGAAACATAGATAGTATAGGCCGAGAAATACTTTAACAAAAGCCCATGTGGATCTTGTTGGTATTGCATTTCCGATTTTGTATGCAATGGTAAAAAGTTATAAAAATCCTGAAACATTTATAGTATAGACCAAGAGTAACTACCACACCACAAATGGCCCACCATAACCCATAGGTGGCGCCCTAAAGCACAAGATACAAGGCTTTCTGGAATGGATAGGCTCACCAAGCCCCCTCCCTTCACTTCTTGGCTTGAAATAAAGGCCCATGTGGATCTTGATGGTATTGCATTTCCGATTTTGTATGCAATGGTAAAAAGGTCTCAAAATCCTGAAACATAGATAGTATAGGCCAAGAAACACTTTAACAAAAGCCCATGTGGATCTTGTTGGTATTGCATTTCCGATTTTGTATGCAATGGTAAAAAGTTATAAAAATCCTGAAACATTGATAGTATAGACCAAGAGTAACTACCACACCACAAATGGCCCACCATTACCCATAGGTGGCGCTACAGGCCACGCCCTGAAGCACAAGATACAAGGCTTTCTGGAATGGATAGGCTCACCAAGCCCCCTCCCTTCACTTCTTGGCTTGAAATAAAGGCCCATGTGGATCTTGATGGTATTGCATTTCCGATTTTGTATGCAATGGTAAAAAGGTCTTAAAATCCTGAAACATAGATAGTATAGGCCAAGAAACACTTTAACAAAAGCCCATGTGGATCTTGTTGGTATTGCATTTCCGATTTTGTATGCAATGGTAAAAAGTTATATAAATCCTGAAACATTGATAGTATAGACCAAGAGTAACTACCACACCACAAATGGCCCAACATTACCCATAGGTGACGCTACAGGTCACGCCCTAAAGCACAAGATACAAGGCTTTCTTACGGTGGCCCTGAAGTGCAAATGACACCCCCTAATATGAGTACATCCCCCAAATGAAAATACTCCCCCCCAATACGAGTCAACTCCCCCCAAATCGGATGACTTGTTCACCTCCCCCCAAAAATGAAAATCTCCCCCCCAATACGAGCCAACTCCCCCCAAATCGGATGACTTGTTCACCTCCCCCCAATACAAAAACGCGCTCCCCCCCCCAATACAAGTCAACTCCCCCCAAATCGGATGACTTGTTCACCTCCCCCCAATACAAAAACGCGCTCCCCCAAATGGAAAACGACATTACATTAACTCAAAAACACATTACATTAACTCTGAACGGAAAGGGTAGGTACTACACTTTAGCGCTGATTGGATGCAGTAGGCTAACTGACAAGAAATAAGAAATTGATTGACAGAAGTACAAAATGCAATAGCCTGACAGAGTTACGTGCACCAGGACATTTATTTGGGTATCGAAGCATGTAGCATAGGCTATGTATGCAAAAGCATAAATTGCTATGTTAAACGTAAACATCGATAGCCAAACAACTAGTCCACGTAACTCTGTCATTATCATGAAATTAATCGTTTTGATTTGAAGGAAAGAGGAAACATTAATGTTTACAATTCAGAGTCATTACACTACTCTTTATTTTAATCAGGGTCATTCCTATGAAATAATCTTAGATCTGCTGTTAACGTTTCACAATATAAGTAGCCTATGCGCACGCTAAAAACGCAGTTGAAGGAATCAGGACTTTTCAGAAGAAAAAACTGATAGTCCACTACAGAAGAATGAAATGCCACAATGACAGAGTAACGTGGACCAGGATAGTTGTTTGGCTATCGATTTTTACATTTAACTCGAAATACTTTTGCCTAAGAAGCCTACTATTTGCTACATTCTTCGATAGCCAAACAAATGTTCTGGTGCACGTAACTCTGCCAGGCTATTGCATTTTGTACTTCTGTCGATCAATTTCTTATTTCTTGTTAGTTAGCCTACTGCATCCAATCAGCGCTAAAGTGTAGTACCTACCCTTTCCGTTCAGAGTTAATGTAATGTGTTTTTGAGTTAATGTAATGTCGTTTTCCATTTGGGGGAGCGCGTTTTTGTATTGGGGGGAGGTGAACAAGTCATCCGATTTGGGGGGAGTTGACTTGTATTGGGGGGGGAGCGCGTTTTTGTATTGGGGGGAGGTGAACAAGTCATCTGATTTGGGGGGAGTTGACTCGTATTGGGGGGGAGTATTTTCATTTTTGGGGGGAGGTGAACAAGTCATCCGATTTGGGGGGAGTTGACTCGTATTGGGGGGGAGTATTTTCATTTGGGGGATGTACTCATATTAGGGGGTGTCATTTGCACTTCAGGGCCACCGTACTTTCTGGAATGGATAGGCTCACCAAGCCCCCTCCCTTCATTTCTTGGCTTGAAATAAAGTCCCATGTGGATCTTGATGGTATTGCATTTCCGATTTTGTATGCAATGGTAAAAAGGTCTCAAAATCCTGAAACATAGATAGTATAGGCCAAGAAACACTTTAACAAAAGCCCATGTGGATCTTGTTGGTATTGCATTTCCGATTTTGTATGCAATGGTAAAAAGTTCTCAAAATCCTGAAACATTGGTAGTATAGGCCATGAGTAACTACCACACCACAAATTACCCACCATTATCCATAGGTGGCGCTATGGCCACCCCCCAATTGTCCATTTTCAAAGTGCTGCCATTTGCATCCCATTTGTCCCAAAATTCTGAAATTCATTACATATGCCTTATTTCTCATGAGGAACAAAAAAGCCTCTAGAACCTATAACGGCACCCACACAAATCTGAAAAATAGTTCAATGTAAGATGAAAAGTAGATTCATTGTGAATATTTAAAATATGTATGCTTGGCTAATTTCTAATGCTTTTTCCCCAAATCCTATCTGTAATTTGTTTAAACAAACGTAGCCTTTTAAACCTCTAGGTTTAATTCTCTCTTTTATACATTTAAAGTTGGATTTGACATTTAACAGACAATTAATCATTTAGCAAGTTGTTTGACTCAAAAACCATAACAGTACATGGCCCCAACAGTACCAAGCTCCCACCTTCACTCCTTAGTCTAGTAGCCATTTTAGACTAGTAGGCATTGTGTGGTTAGTTTGGCCACAGCTAATTTTACTGTTAAAATAAACAGAAGGTCTTCTTCTTCAGAACTATACAGTTGAATCAACCAAACACAGCTTGGTCATGTTATCACCTTCTTTGGCACATCTAAACTAAGGACTAGACTTTTAAGAAAGCATAAACAAAGCAATTTGGTGAGGGGCGGGTTCCTACATAAACAGTTGCTGACAAAGAATTTCAGCCAATAACTTAAACACAGTCTTGCATTAAGAGTAGAGTCAGCAAACTGAATAACTGTGCTAATGGTTGTTGAAACTCATTGCTCTGAGTTGGTGCATGTCAATTTAGGCAGAAGTCCATGTCTGGTGATATTTGACAACCTCAAACAGCACGAGTCTGCTCAACATACGTTCTTTTACTTATCTTCATTTTACTTATACATTTGCCTTTAACTTGTATTTTTGTTCCTTTCTTGTAAATTCTTTGCTTATTGTAAAAATACAATGGTAGTCAGATGGCTGAGCGGTGAGGGAGTCGGGCTAGTAATCAGAAGGTTGCCGGATCAATTCCCACTGTGCCAAATGACATTGTGTCCTTGGGCAAGGCACTTCACCCTACTTGCCTCGGGGGGAATGTCCCTGTACTTACTGTAAGTCGCTCTGGATAAGAGCGTCTGCTAAATGACTAAATGTAAATATGAAAAAATACAAAAGGTTAAAAACCACCTATTTTTAAATATACGTTCTTATTTTACTCATCTTCATTTAACACTTACATTTGTCCTAACTTGTATATTTTGTTCATTGCTAATAAAGTATTTGTTTATTCTAAAACTGCTATCTATCTTAACACCTCACAGAATATTTACCTTGCTTACATCTCACACAGATCATACAATAAGAAATAGTCAACCACCCAGCATTCACATACATTTCCAACACAACATGACATGGATATTTTACCACATGTAACTACACTGACTACAATTGATAACAAATTTAGTATGTATGTTTATGTCAGACACATATGTAGTTATTCTACTTTGACATCACAAAAGCTATGAAATAAGAGTAAATGCAATTAGGAAGCAACTTTGTCCATGTACAATTTGTCTTGATGTTTGTTTATAACTGGAATATAAATAAGTGCACAACAATTAGTTCCATTCAAGTAAGTCTATTTTATTGGACAAGAAGCATTCCATGAGGGGTGACATTTGACAACCTCAGACAGTCTGCCACTGGGCCAAATGAAAAGGCTCTATTCTTGATTTGCAATGCAGCTAGGGGAAGTCCTAGACCATTAGGGGCAAAGCTGCGGCCACTTCTGATGTTAGAAAGGTGTGTTACATAAAAAAATATTGCTGTCATATACCATATTCCTTTATTAAATGCTGCAGACAAACAACTAGACAAGGAGGTCAAACAAACGCTGAGTGTAAAATTGAAGCTGCGCGTGTCTCTACTTTGTGTAGAAATATGAAGTAGCATTGCCAAAACATTCTTATACTTTATCTTTCAAACAGAAAGCTGTGCAGAAAGCACTCACAAGCAGCAACAGACCTGTAGCATGCAAACTTGGGGTTGATGAAAGGCACATTCAGGAGTGGTGAAGTCAGCTACCTCGCTATATTGTAAGAAATATATACATATATAACTATACATATAGGCCTTAATGTAATTGTCGTCCTTACATTACATACACGTCCTTTACTAAAGTGTATCTTCCCATTCATAAAGTTATTGTTGTAATCAAAGCTTTTAAAGAATGGATCTCTGCATGATGGGCCTGCCCAGAGCACAGGTGGCCTGACAGAACATGCTTCAAAGTTGTCACTTTCAAAAGGGTGGCATTTTAACTCTGGAGGGTACATGGGAGTTCACCCAACCAGTCTACACATGTTTTGTGGATTTGGAAAAGGCGTTCGACCGTGTCCCTCGGGGGCTCATGTGGGGGGTGCTCTGAGAGTACGGGGTACCGGATTCCCTGATCGGGGCTGTCCGGTCCCTGTACGACCGGTACCAGAGTTTGGTCTGCATTGCCGGTAGTAAGTCAAACTTGTTTCCGATGAGGGTTGGACTCCGCCAGGGCTGCCCTTTGTCACAGATTCTGTTCATTACTTATATGGACAGAATTTCTAGGCGCAGCCAGGGCGTTGAGGGGTCCGGTTTGGTGGCCTCAGGATTGGGTCGCTGCTTTTTGCAGATAATGTGGTCCTGTTGGACCGAATGTGAAGCGGCTGGGATGCGAATCAGCACCCCCAAATCTGAGGCCATGGTTATCGACCGGAAAAGGGTGGAGTGCCATCTCAGGGTCGGGAAGGAGATCTTGACCCAAGCGGAGGAGTTCAAGCATCTCGGGGTCTTGTTCACGAGTGAGGGAAGAATTGAGCGCGAGATCGACAGGCGGATCGGTGCGGCGTCCGCAGCGATGCGGGCTCTGCATTGGTCCGTCGTGGTGAAGAAGGAGCTGAGTCGAAAGGCGAAGCTCTGTATTTACCAGTTGATCTACGTTCCTACCCTCACCTATGGTCACGAACTATGGGTGGTGACCGAAAGAACGAGATCGCGAATACAAGCGGCCAAAATGAGCCTTCTCCGCAAGGTGTCCGGGCTCTCCCTTAGAGATAGGGTGAGAAGCCGGGTCATCCGGGAGGGGCTCAGAGTAGAACCGCTGCTCCTCTGCGTCGAGAGGAGCCAGTTGAGGTGGCTCGGGCATCTGATCAGGATTTCTCCTGGACGCCTGCCTGGTGAGGTGTTCCGGGCACGTCCCACTGGGAAGAGGCCCCGGGGAAGACCCAGGACACCCTGGAGGGACTATGTCTCTCGGCTGGCCTGGGAACACCTCAGGGTCCCCCAGGAAGAGCTGGTGGAAGAGGCCGGGGAGAGGGAAGTCTGGGCCTCCTTGCTTAGGTTGCTGCCCTCGCGACCTGACTCCCGGACAAGAGGTAGATGACGATGACGGCATTTTAACCCCGTTTGTCCAAAATTTCTAAAAGTTAGTACTAATGCCTTATATTGCTCATGGGGAACAAAAGAGTATCAAGAACCCATAATGTCGGCATCATGGATATTTCTCTACAGTGACAATTTGTCAAGAATTTAAGAAAATGACTTTAAATCAGCCATTGATCCAGTTGTCTTGAAAATTTGTGTACATGTGTGAAATACATGTCTGTGTCATGTCAATTTGGTAATGGTTTGCAATGTTAAGGAGGAACCCGCCATTGCTGCCTGCAGCTATATTTAGGGTTCCTCCGGTAGGAGGGAACCCTATTGTTATTGGTGGTATTATTGGTGGCCAAGCCGCGAAGCGGCGAAGCCACATAAGTGATTCTACCTTTTCTTATTATTATTATTGGTGGCCAAGCCGCGAAGCGGCGAAGCCACATAAGTGATTCTACCTTTTCTTCTTCTTATTGGTGGCCAAGCCGCGAAGCGGCGAAGCCACATAAGTGATTCTACCTTTTCTTATTATTATTATTACACTTCTTCTGTCATTGGAGTCTATGGCAGCCCCTAGAACCGTATGGTAAAAAGTTGTAAAATGTGGCACACTCATTAAGCACAGTCCCCTCTTTATATTCACCAAGTTTCATGTCTCCCATTGGAGCACTCTAGCGCCACCAACTGGTCAAAGTTGGACTTGTGTTTACACACGTAACTTTTGAACCGTATGACCGATTTTCAAAAATGAGGTACTGTTGGATTCCCTGGATTGAGACGAGTTCAACGCACACCATGGCGTCAATTTCCGGTTATATAGATTTTCTGCCATTTTGAATTTTGTAAAAAACGTTTTTTTGCTTCTCCTCCCTCAATTTTTGTCAAATCTTCCCCAGAATTGGCACACATCATCATCAGAGCAACCCTCACATAAGTTATCAAAGGATATTTGATTTTCAAAACCGTTTGTCCGGTACAGTCAATCAAAATTGGCAACAAAGCAACCAAACAGGAAGTTGGATCATATCTCAGCTAATCTTTAAGAAATCAACCCCAAACCTGGTGTGATGACTCGGAACCCTCTTTTGAGGCTGTCCAATTAATTTGGTGTCATGTCATTACTGGGCGTGGCCGCAGGACGCAAAAATGTGTTTTGGCCAATAACTGTTGATTTGTTTAACTTTATTAAGTGATTCCTTTGTTTCATGATATCTTGAGACGTCCCGTGTGTGACCCATCATCATTTGTGATAATAGCCGAATTGATGCGGCCGCCATTTTGAATTCATTGAAAAATGTTTTTTCTCTACTCCTCCTACACATGTTGTCCAATTTCGCAGAGATTATCTTCAGACCAAGCCTCACAAAGGCCTTCACATGATTGTTTGATTTTCACAACCGTTTGCCCGGTACAGGCAATCAAAATGTGCAATTAAGCCATCAAACAGGAAGTTGGGTCGTATCTCAGCAAATCTTTGATGGATTCACACCAAACTTGCTGCATGCACTCAAAACCCTGTTCTGAGGATTTCTAAAGTGTTTTATGGGTCATTTGACTGCTTGGCCACCTCATTGCTGCTTGCAGCTATATTTGGTGGCCAAGCCGCGAAGCGGCGAAGCCACATAAGTGATTCTACCTTTTCTTATTATTATTATTATTACGCTTCTTCTGTCATTGGAGTCCATGGCAGCCCCTAGAACCGTATGGTAAAAAGTTGTGAAATTTGGCACACATTAAACACAGTCCCTTCTTTATATTCACCAAGTTTCATGTCTCCCATTGGAGTAATCTAGCGCCACCAACTGGTCAAAGTTGAACTTGTGTTTACACACGTAACTTTTGAACCGTATGACCGATTTTCAAAAATGAGGTACCGTTGGATTCCCTGGATCGAGACGAGTTTAACGCACACCATGGCGTCAATTTCCGGTTATATAGATTTTCTGCCATTTTGAATTTTGTGAAAAAATGTTTTTTTGCTTCTCCTCCCTCAATTTTTGTCAAATCTTTCCCAGAATTGGCACACATCATCATCAGACCAATCCTCACAGAAGTTATCAAAGGATATTTGATTTTCAAAACCATTTGTCCGGTACAGCCAATCAAAATTGGCAACAAAGCAACCAAACAGGAAGTTGGATCATATCTCAGCTAATCTTTGAGAAATCAACCCCAAACCTGGTGTGATGACTCGTAACCCTCTTCTGAGGCTGTCCAATGAATTTGGTGTCATGTCATTACTGGGCGTGGCCGCAGGACGCAAAAATGTGTTTTGGCCAATAACTGTTGATTTTTTTGCCTTTATTAAGTGATTCCTTTGTTTCATTATATCTAGGGACGTCCCGTGTGTGACCCATCATCATTTGTGATAATAGCCGAATTGATGCGGCCGCCATTTTGAATTCATTGAAAAATGTTTTTTCTCTACTCCTCCTACACATGTTGTCTAATCTTCACCAAATTTTGCAGAGATTATCTTCAGACCAAGCCTCACCAAGGCCATCACATGATTGTTTGATTTTCACAACCGTTTGCCCGGTACAGGCAATCAAAATGTGCAATTAAGCCATCAAACAGGAAGTTGGGTCGTATCTCAACAAATCTTTGATGGATTCACACCAAACTTGCTGCATGCACTCGGAACCCTGTTCTGAGGATTTCTAAAGTGTTTTATGGGTCATTTGACTGCTTAGCCACCTCATTGCTGCTTGCAGCTATATTTGGTGGCCAAGCCGCGAAGCGGCGAAGCCACATAAGTGATTCTACCTTTTCTTATTATTATTATTATTACGCTTCTTCTGTCATTGGAGTCTATGGCAGCCCCTAGAACCGTATGGTAAAAAGTTTTGAAATTTGGCACACTCATTAAGCACAGTCCCGTCTTTATATTCACCAAGTTTCATGTCTCCCATTGGAGCACTCTAGCGCCACCAACTGGTCAAAGTTGGACTTGTGTTTACACACGTAACTTTTGAACCGTATGACCGATTTTCAAAAATGAGGTACCGTTGGATTCCCTGGATTGAGACGAGTTCAACGCACACCATGGCGTCAATTTCCGGTTATATAGATTTTCTGCCATTTTGAATTTTGTGAAAAAACGTTTTTTTGCATCTCCTCCCTCAATTTTTGTCAAATCTTCCCCAGAATTGGCACACATCATCATTAGACCAACCCTCACAGAAGTTATCAAAGGATATTTGATTTTCAAAACCGTTTGTCCGGTACAGCCAATCAAAATTGGCAACAAAGCAACCAAACAGGAAGTTGGATCATATCTCGGCTAATCTTTAAGAAATCAACCCCAAACCTGGTGTGATGACTCGGAACCCTCTTCTGAGGCTGTCCAATGAATTTGGTGTCATGTCATTACTGGGCGTGGCCGCGGGAAGCAAAAATGTGTTTTGGCCAATAACTGTTGATTTGTTTGCCTTTATTAAGTGATTCCTTTGTTTCATGATATCTTGGGACGTCCCGTGTGTGACCCATCATCATTTGTGATAATAGCCGAATTGATGCGGCCGCCATTTTGAATTCATTGAAAAATGTTTTTTCTCTACTCCTCCTACACATGTTGTCCAATCTTCACCAAATTTCGCAGAGATTATCTTCAGACCAAGCCTCACAAAGGCCATCACATGATTGTTTGATTTTCACAACCGTTTGCCCGGTACAGGCAATCAAAATGTGCAATTAAGCCATCAAACAGGAAGTATGGTCGTATCTCAGCAAATCTTTGATGGATTCACACCAAACTTGCTGCATGCACTCGGAACCCTGTTCTGAGGATTACTAAAGTGTTTTATTGGTCATTTGACTGCTTGGCCACCACATTGCTGCTTGCAGCTATATTTATTATTATTACGCTTCTTCTGTCATTGGAGTCTACGGCAGCCCCTAGAACCGTATGGTAAAAAGTTGTGAAATTTGGCACACTCATTAAGCACAGTCCCGTCTTTATATTCACCAAGTTTCATGTCTCCCATTGGAGCACTATAGCGCCACCAACTGGTCAAAGTTGGACTTGTGTTTACACACGTAACTTTTGAACCGTATGACCGATTTTCAAAAATGAGGTACCGTTGGATTCCCTGGATTGAGACGAGTTCAACGCACACCATGGCGTCAATTTCCGGTTATATAGATTTTGTGCCATTTTGAATTTTGTGAAAAAACGTTTTTTTGCATCTCCTCCCTCAATTTTTGTCAAATCTTCCCCAGAATTGGCACACATCATCATCAGACCAACCCTCACAGAAGTTATCAAAGGATATTTGATTTTCAAAACCGTTTGTCCGGTACAGCCAATCAAAATTGGCAACAAAGCAACCAAACAGGAAGTTGGATCATATCTCGGCTAATCTTTAAGAAATCAACCCCAAACCTGGTGTGATGACTCGGAACCCTCTTCTGAGGCTGTCCAATGAATTTGGTGTCATGTCATTACTGGGCGTGGCCGCGGGAAGCAAAAATGTGTTTTGGCCAATAACTGTTGATTTGTTTGCCTTTATTAAGTGATTCCTTTGTTTCATGATATCTTGGGACGTCCCGTGTGTGACCCATCATCATTTGTGATAATAGCCGAATTGATGCGGCCGCCATTTTGAATTCATTGAAAAATGTTTTTTCTCTACTCCTCCTACACATGTTGTCCAATCTTCACCAAATTTCGCAGAGATTATCTTCAGACCAAGCCTCACAAAGGCCATCACATGATTGTTTGATTTTCACAACCGTTTGCCCGGTACAGGCAATCAAAATGTGCAATTAAGCCATCAAACAGGAAGTATGGTCGTATCTCAGCAAATCTTTGATGGATTCACACCAAACTTGCTGCATGCACTCGGAACCCTGTTCTGAGGATTACTAAAGTGTTTTATTGGTCATTTGACTGCTTGGCCACCACATTGCTGCTTGCAGCTATATTTATTATTATTACGCTTCTTCTGTCATTGGAGTCTATGGCAGCCCCTAGAACCGTATGGTAAAAAGTTGTGAAATTTGGCACACTCATTAAGCACAGTCCCGTCTTTATATTCACCAAGTTTCATGTCTCCCATTGGAGCACTATAGCGCCACCAACTGGTCAAAGTTGGACTTGTGTTTACACACGTAACTTTTGAACCGTATGACCGATTTTCAAAAATGAGGTACCGTTGGATTCCCTGGATTGAGACGAGTTCAACGCACACCATGGCGTCAATTTCCGGTTATATAGATTTTGTGCCATTTTGAATTTTGTGAAAAAACGTTTTTTTGCATCTCCTCCCTCAATTTTTGTCAAATCTTCCCCAGAATTGGCACACATCATCATCAGACCAACCCTCACAGAAGTTATCAAAGGATATTTGATTTTCAAAACCGTTTGTCCGGTACAGCCAATCAAAATTGGCAACAAAGCAACCAAACAGGAAGTTGGATCATATCTCGGCTAATCTTTAAGAAATCAACCCCAAACCTGGTGTGATGACTCGGAACCCTCTTCTGAGGCTGTCCAATGAATTTGGTGTCATGTCATTACTGGGAGTGGCCGCGGGAAGCAAAAATGTGTTTTGGCCAATAACTGTTGATTTGTTTGCCTTTATTAAGTGATTCCTTTGTTTCATGATATCTTGGGACGTCCCGTGTGTGACCCATCATCATTTGTGATAATAGCCGAATTGATGCGGCCGCCATTTTGAATTCATTGAAAAATGTTTTTTCTCTACTCCTCCTACAAATGTTGTCCAATCTTCACCAAATTTCGCAGAGATTATCTTCAGACCAAGCCTCACAAAGGCCATCACATGATTGTTTGATTTTCACAACCGTTTGCCCGGTACAGGCAATCAAAATGTGCAATTAAGCCATCAAACAGGAAGTATGGTCGTATCTCAGCAAATCTTTGATGGATTCACACCAAACTTGCTGCATGCACTCGGAACCCTGTTCTGAGGATTTCTAAAGTGTTTTATTGGTCATTTGACTGCTTGGCCACCACATTGCTGCTTGCAGCTATATTTATTATTATTACGCTTCTTCTGTCATTGGAGTCTATGGCAGCCCCTAGAACCGTATGGTAAAAAGTTGTGAAATTTGGCACACTCATTAAGCACAGTCCCTTCTTTATATTCACCAAGTTTCATGTCTCCCATTGGAGTAATCTAGCGCCACCAACTGGTCAAAGTTGGACTTGTGTTTACACACTTAACTTTTGAACCGTATGACCGATTTTCAAAAATGAGGACCAAACTTGCTGCATGCACTCGGAACCCTGTTCTGAGGATTTCTTGTGTTTTATGGGTCATTTGACTGCTTGGCCACCTCATTGCTGCTTGCAGCTATATTTATTATTATTATTATGTTTTACCCATTGGAGTCAATGGCAGCCCCTAGAGCACAACGGTAAAAAGTTGTGAAATTTGGCATGTTGAAACTGCAGACCATTAGTAACTACCATACCAAACATGGGCCATGTGAGACAATAGGTGGCGCTACAGGCCACGCCCCAATATGTCAATTTTCAAAGTGATGCCATTTGCAGGCCATAAGTCCCAAAACTCTGAAATTCATTACATATGCCTTATTTCTGATGAGGAACAAAAAAGCCTCTAGAACCTATAACGGCCGCCATATTGGATTTTTCTGTACAATAAAGATTAAGGAAACACGTTTTTTCGCTACTCCTCCTACATTTTTGGTCAAATCTTTTTCACAATTGCCAGACAGGATCTCCAGACTGAGCCTCACAAAAGTTATCACTGGAATTTTTATTTTCGAAATCGTTTGTCCGGTACAGCCAATCAAAATCATCAACAAAGGATCAAAACAGGAAGTTGGGTCAAATCTCAAAAAATCTTTGAGATATCAACACCAAACTTGGTATGTCGGTGGAAAACACTACAACATGTTCCCATGTGAAAAATTGACTTAATATCTTAAAAAATGACTGATATAAAGCAAATCAAAATTATCACTAACGCTAAAATAATGCTTTACACATCCACCGGTCTAAAGTGGATACTCTGATACTATCACTAGTTCATATGAAGACTCTTGAGAATGTTTAGAATTCAAATCTGAAAAAAAGTTGAATGTAAGATGAAAAGTCAATTTTTGGTGAATATTTGAAACATGCATGCTTGGCTAATTTCAGAGTTTTTGGGGCTAAATCCTCTCTCCCCTCCTCCTGCCCGCGCGTGCTCCAAATCCTCACACACTCAGCCTTCCCTTGACACACGCGCGGCAAAGACGCACACGCAACATTTCAGGAGAGTGTGGGCTGACCAAGCCCCCACTCATTCCTTGGTCTTTGGCAAAGGCCCATGTGGATCTTGATGGTATTGCATTTCCGATTTTGTATGCAATGGTAAAAAGTTATATAAATCCTGAAACATTGATAGTATAGACCAACAGTAACTACCACACCACAAATGGCCCAACATAACCCATAGGTGGCGCTACAGGCCACGCCCTAAAGCACAAAGAAACAAGGCTTTCTGGAATGGATAGGCTCACCAAGCCCCCTCCCTTCACTTCTTGGCTTGAAATAAAGGCCCATGTGGATCTTGATGGTATTGCATTTCCGATTTTGTATGCAATGGTAAAAAGGTCTAAAAATCCTGAAACATAGATAGTATAGGCCAAGAAACACTTTAACAAAAGCCCATGTGGATCTTGTTGGTATTGCATTTCCGATTTTGTATGCAATGGTAAAAAGTTATAAAAATCCTGAAACATTGATAGTATAGACCAAGAGTAACTACCACACCACAAATGGCCCACCATTACCCATAGGTGGCGCTACAGGCCACGCCCTAAAGCACAAGATAAAAGGCTTTCTGGAATGGATAGGCTCACCAAGCCCCCTCCCTTCACTTCTTGGCTTGAAATAAAGTCCCATGTGGATCTTGATGGTATTGCATTTCCGATTTTGTATGCAATGGTAAAAAGGTCTCCAAATCCTGAAACATTGATAGTATAGGCCATGAGTAACTACCACACCACAAATTACCCACCATTATCCATAGGTGGCGCTACGGCCACCCCCCAATTGTCCATTTTCAAAGTGCTGCCATTTGCACCCCATTTGTCCCAAAATTCTGAAATTCATTACATGTGCCTTATTTCTCATGAGGAACAAAAAAGCCTCTAGAACCTATAACGGAACCCACACAAATCTGAAAATAGTTCAATGTAAGATGAAAAGTAGATTCATTGTGAATATTTAAAATATGTATGCTTGGCTAATTTCTAATACTTTTTCCCCAAATCCTATCTGTAATTTGTTTAAACAAACGTAGCCTTTTAAACCTCTAGGTTTAATTCTCTCTTTTATACATTTAAAGTTGGATTTGACATTTAACAGACATTTAATCATTTAGCAAGTTGTTTGACTCAAAAACCATAACAGTACATGGCCCCAACAGTACCAAGCTCCCACCTTCACTCCTTATTCTAGTAGCCATTTTAGACTAGTAGCTATTGTGTGGTTAGTTTGGCCACAGCTAATTCTACTGTTAAAAGAAACAGAAGGTCTTCTTCTTCAGAACTATACAGTTGAATTAACCTAACACAGCTTGGTCATGTTATCACCTTCTTTGGCACATCTAAACTAAGGACTAGACTTTTAAGAAAGCATGACCAAAGCAATTTGGTAAGGGCGGGTTCCTACATAAACAGTTACTGACAAAGAATTTCAGACAATAACTTAAACATAGTCTTGCATTAAGAGTAGAGTCAACAAATTGAATAACTGTGCCAATGGTTGTTGAAACTCATTGCTCTGAGTTGGTGCATGTCAATTTAGGCAGAAGTCCATGTCTGGTGATATTTGACAACCTCAAACAGCATGAGTCTGCCACTGGGCCTATTGAAAAGGCTCTTGTTTTGATTTGCAATGCAACTATGGGGTGCCAAGCTGGGCCCAGTTGTACTGTTAGAAAGGCCAGTTACATTAAATATTATTGTTGTCATATAGTTTTCTTCCCAGCATTGCAGGCACTAATAAAAGCAGTGGTGTCCAGAAATGTTTCGTAGGAGTGGCGAAAAAGAGAAGCAGAACAGTGGAACACCATCCCACTACCATTATCTCTTATTCACTCTCATCTGTGTTGTATATCTGTAACTGGTATAGTATGGGACTACATGAATGTTTCAAAGTCAAAGTGTAGTAGCGTAGAATAGAGGAACTGGGTGTACAAGCTTCCGCTTGCGGAATGAATGCTCCGTGACATGTTTTATAAAACTTGAGAAGACTCTGTTTATTCGTGTTGTGTGTCCAGTATATAACGTCTCGCCCTGCCTTATCCTACCGCCCTGCTCCCCGGCCCCTTGTAGTAGCCTCATCTCCATGCCCATAACATTACGCCATTAACTAGATCCAGTTACATGACACTGGGAAATGGGTGCTGATGTGGAAAGTCCCCAAAAACAGCAGAAAACAAGGAAAATATTAATCCACCAGTCATTTTTACATTTCAAATATGGAGGCATCTATTGGAACTAGTGGTAACTCCTTTGTTGTACACCCAACAAATATTGGGCTACTTTACATATAATACATATATAACTATACTTATAGGCCTTAATGTAGTTGTCGTCCTACCATTACATACTCGTCCTTTACTAAAGTGTATCTTCCCTTTCATAAAGTTATTGTTGTAATCAAAGCTTTTAAAGAATGGATCTCTGCATGGTGGGCCTGACCAGAGCACGGGTGGCCTGACAGAACACGCTTCAAAGTTGTCACTTTCAAAAGGGTGGCATTTTAACCCTGTTTGTCCAAAATGTCTAAAAGTTGGTACGCATGCCTTATATTGCTCATGGGGAACAAAAGAGTGTCAAGAACCCATAACGTCGGCAGCATGGATATTTCTCTAGAGTGACAATTTGTGAAGAATATCAGAAAATGACTTAAAATCAGCCATTGAGCCAGTTGTCTTGAAATGTTGTGTGCATGTATGAAATACATGTCTGTGTCATGTCAATTTGGTAATGGTTTGCAATGTTAAGGAGGAACCCGCCATTGCTGCCTGCAGCTATATTTAGGGTTCCTCCGGTAGGAGGGAACCCTATTGTTATTGGTGGTATTATTAGGATTCCTCCGTCAGGAGGAAACCTATTGTCATTGTTAGTTTTATTATTATTAGGATTCCTCCGTCAGGGGGAAACCTATTGTTATTAGGATTCCTCCGTCAGGAGGAAACCTATTGTTATTGTTAGTTTTATTATTATTATTATTCTTGTTCCAAGGAAGTCAATGGCAGCCCCTAGAACCCTTCGACAACTTTTTGTGAAATTTGGCACACTCATTAAGGACAGTTGATTCTATACCTACACCAAGTTTCATGTCTCCCATTAGACCAGTCCAGCGCCACCAACGTGTCAAAGTTGGACTTGTGTTTAGACACGCAACTTTTGAACCGTATGACCCATTTTCAAAAATGAGGTACCATTGGATTCCCTGGATCAAGCCGAGTTCAACGCACCCCATGGCGTCAATTTCCGGTTATATAGATTTTCCGCTATTTCTGGTTTTATCAAAAACCTTTGAAAGCCTACTCCTCCTACAATTTTTGTCATATCTTCTTCAAAGTTACCAGAGATGATCTTCAGACCAAGCCTCACAAAAGTTATCGAAAATAATTTTGATCCTCACAACCGTTTGTCCGGTACAGCCAATCAAATTCATCAGAAAAGCCGCCAAACAGGATGTGAAGTCATGTCTCAGCAAATCTTTGAGATATCAACACGAAACTTGGTATATCGATGGAAGACACTACAACATGTTACCGTGTGCAAAGGCAACTTCATATCTCCAAAAATGATTGATATAAAGCAAATTGAACTTATCGCTAACGCTAAAATAATGCTTTACACATCAGCCAGTCAAAAACTAATACTCTGATTCAATCACAAGTTCATATGAAGACTCTTGAGAATGTTTATAACACAAATCTGTGAAAAAGTTGACTGTAAGATCAAAGGTCGATTTTTGGTGAACATTTGAAACATGCTTGCTTGGCTAATTTCTAGCCAAATTTCCAATGAATGTCTCCCCTCCTCCTGCCCGCGCGTGCTCCACATCCTCACACACTCAGCCTTAACTTACACACGCACGGGCTTGGCAAGACGCACACGCAACATTTCAGGAGAGTGTGGGCTGACCAAGCCCCCACTCATTCCTTAGTCTCTAGCAAAGGCCTTGTGGATCTTGTAATCTTGGATCTCTTAACAAAAGCTGATCTTTTTGGTATTGCATTTCCGATTTTGTATGCAATGGTAAAAAGTTATACAAATCCTTAAACATTGATATATATATATATGTATTTATATATATATATAAATCTTTATTTCAGACGCCAAGTTCCACATAAAATAACAGACATAGAGCTATAAAAAAGAGAGTAAAACATAAAACATAGATAATACAGTGCATAAAAAGTATGAAGACTTTTGTGCCAATGTAGTCTTAAGTTCCAAGTAATCGATAGCAGCTCTTTAGAGGGTTGACCAGAGCCTCTACTATTCAGTTCTCAGACTTGTCCAGTCGACACATGAAACCATACATCAGTTGTCTCAGGAGTGCCTTACAGGTTGGTACGTGCTTAGACAGAAACAACTGACCAGCACTATGCCACCTAGGCACATTAAGTAGCAATCTAAAAGCATCATTGAAACCATAAATCAGTTGTCTCAGGATTGCCTTACAGGTTGGTACGTGCTTAGACACAAACAACTGACTAGCACTATGCCACCTTGGCACATTAAGTAGCAATCTAAAAGCATCATTGTAGGCTACTTTCAGTATCTGTATACTCCTTTTCCTGTACATAGACCACAAATGAGCAGTGTACAATGGTGTTATGTAGGTTCTAAACAGGGAACATTTAACTGAATCTGAGCACATAGAAAACGTCCTTAATAACATACTGGCCTGAGAATACATTTGACAGTGCTGTTGATACATATCGTTGTCATCTGTCCAATCATCAGAAATGACATGGCCCAGATATTTTATTTCCTCACAAACACCAAGGGGACTGCCAGATAAATAAAAGGTAGGGAAGGTTGATTTCCTGTCCTGATTACTTCTGACTATCATTATGTGGCTTTTCTTTGCATTATATTTTATATCATGATCTAAGCCATACTGAGAGCACACCCATAGCATCTGTTGCAACAGGCTGAGTGGACATCAGATGATTGACAATAGATTCACCAACAAGACAGCCTGCATTTGTCTTATTCAGCTGGCTTGATAAGTCGTCCATATCCATATTAAACAAAAAGGGAAATCAAATTCCTCCTTGTCGAACTCCGTTACCAACATGGAAAGGAGCTGATACAACATTGTCCCATTGAACATGAAAAGTTTGATTGGCATACCAGAACACCAAAATCCTCACAAGAGGTTTAGGGACACCTCTCGCTATTAGCTTCATAAACAGTTTTTCATGACAAATTCGATCGAAAGCTTTGTAAGCATCAATAAAGCATAAAAATACAGATGAATTAAGACTTGTGTACCTGAGACAATCTCCTTCAGAGCATAGATACAGAGATCAGTACCATGTTTTCTTTTAAAACCAAACTGATTTTCTGCAGTCAAAATATACATTTCCAATTTCAATCAAATAATTCTCTCAAACACTTTAGACAAGATACTGGCCAATGCAATGGGTCGATAGTGTAGTGGAAATGTTGGTCATATGCATAGATGTATGTGTATGAAATCTATAATCTTCTATGTTCATTGGTAAGAGACAGGAAGGCAAGATAATTAAGTTGAGTTCAAAGGAATGTGAGGTGCTAATGGCTCTGTGGGCAGCTTGCCCTGGGGGATGGGTGAAGCATTTTATATGGCCTTCTGTCCTCTGGTTACTGTAAGGGGTCAATGAGACAGTTGCTCTGAACTTTGGACTGGGACTGTGTCCTGTTTCATTGTTTGTGTTAATTAAAAGTATTGTTTGAAGACGGTCACACAAAGGACAGTTGACCATTTGACTGGTCAACCCCTGTGGCTTTATTATCTACTGCTCTGGAGAGAGCTGTGACATCAAAGAACTTTGGGACACACTGGACACTTGGTATTGTTTCAAGCTGTCACTAAGTTGAGTTAGCCAATCACAGAGTTTGCTACATTGATTGATTGACCATATGGAATGCCATTTGATCTTAAGTTTATATAAGGCAGTGCATGTGTGCTGGCTGATCATCACTCCTGCGAACGACCTGTGTGGATGGCACACCTCCTTCGCTGTGATTGATCAGCAAAGCTTTGTTTATGTAATTGTATAGTCTAATAAATTGTATTAAAACCATATCCCTTGACAATTCAGATCTACACAGTGCCACTCGAATTCTTCCTTAACACTTGGTGCCGGAACTCGGAATCCTCGTCTGCTCAGCGTTTAACAGACTTCTCCCTCTGATGGCGATTTGATCAGTCCGGCTGGAACAGCTGCCTTAACCTCCAAAATTTTTCGCAGACAGCGGGGCCGATTCTAGGGGAGTTTTACTGGCTGCGCTGTTGCTGACGCGGGATCTTAAAGGAACAGGTGAGATATTCTTTTTGGTCACTGTGTGATATTGAATTGTCTAAATATGGTTATAGGCTATTGCCAATAATTCGGTTAGGTTAATTGGGAGGGCAGAGGCCCGAGGAAAACTTTGTCCTGTACTGTTGAAGTCCGTACAAATTAGGAAACGTTTGGAACGTTTGTCCTGTTACGTTAAAGTCGTACGAAAGCATGCAGGGTTGCGTTGACGAACGCACAAAGGGTCATAAGTCACATGTGATATCGTGTTATGTGTCTTAAAGTCCCTGGGTCAGGAATTGTATTGAGTTCTGAGTCCCTAGAAGAGGTTTAAGTCCTTTTCCGGTATTGGGTTAGAGTCCCTGGGTTAGAGTCCCTGAAGAAAGAGTAACCAGCTGAGTGTTTAAAAAAAAAAAAAAAAAAAGGTTAGGAAGTGTCCTATGAAATTTCAAAGTGAGTTTGTAAACGCGCGTGTTCATTTTTGTTTTACTTGCAAGTTATGTTTTTTGAGGTTAAAAGAAGTATGGGTAGTAATTAATGGTGTCAACGTAAAAGCTATATCTACAAATTACAAAAATCAAAATTTTAAATTATTTTTTATTTTGGTTTGAACGTTTGTAATTTACGATTGTAGGCTATTCGGTAAGGGTATATGTTCATTGACAAGTTGTGAAAACGGAATTTGAGAGTAAAAAAAAAAGAAAGGAACTGGGTAATTGTGTCTTTATGTTCCTTCGTTGGTTATTGTTGGTTCAATGTGTTCAAATACGGATTGTAATTCGAAAATGAATAGGGCTAAAGATGGTCTGGAGGCAGAATTAACCTGACCAAACATCGATTACATGAAGCAAAAGTATGGTAACGATAGTTTATTGCAAATGCAAATATGGATTGATATATGTGGATTTCGGAGTGTGGGGTCATTTTGTTGTGAAATTATGAAAAGCTTGTGCAGAGAGAAATTGTTACACGATTTGGAAAATAATAGATGTAAGCTTGGTTGGATGGCTTTTCAGAATTGGATGGAGGTAGGTAGAGTCAAAGAGAAATAGATATTAGAACAGATAGTGTGGGGAAATTTTCATCTATTTCCACACAGATTCACGATTCAAATTGTATGGCTGTTCCGCAGACAAACTTTGCGGTGGGTATTCATCCGTAGCCCGTAGTGGTTAGCGGGTGGATGCGCAGGCGCATGAGGTATTGCTGGCTAAGCGAGAAGAAACTACGAACGTGAGGTCAGACGTTTGTCTTACGACTGAAGTGTTTTCTGACAGACGGTTGTCTAGGATGAGTCAAGAAAGCAGGATCCTGGAATTTGTTTATAGATTTGCTTTGGATTCCCACAAAGATTGCGGCTTGTGCTTTGACTTGCACTATTGCACTATTGCCTATTATTCAAAAGAAGGAGAAGTTAAAGTCCCCTCCGGTACAAAAGGGTTTGAGTCCCTAAGAAGGAGAAGTTAAAGTCCCCTCCGGTATAAAAGGGTTTGAGTCCCTGAACGAGTTTAATAATGTTATAGGCTTGGGTGGCATTGCTTCTGTCTCGAGGGACAGCACTGAGTTACGATTGATCAAAGTGAATGCAGAACATTTTTAAATATGGTGGGAAAACATGTAGGAAAGTCGAAGACACAAAGTTAGGCCAACACGATTGGATAGGAATGGTCAATCTATGTTGAGCACAAAATGTGTAGTTTTGACTGGGGGTATTTGAGCATTATGGACGTGAATGTACGGAGATGTGTCATCACTGTTGAAAGTTTTCTGGAAATTGGGGGCAAACTCGCAAATTCGTGACCGGAAGTTGAGGTCCGAACTGGTGACGTACTATGATTGACACACATACACAGATGAAACACTTGGGAGAGACTTTGTTATATTCTCTTCAGATTCTTATGGATGTTTATCGGTTATGACATTGTTGGTAGAGGAGAGACGATTGACTTGTTATATTGTTTTACAACTGTGTGTTAACCGATATTTGATGTTAGATTTTACATCTGTCTGATTTGTTTTGAGGATGGAGACAGTCTGTTTTTGAAAATGCTAATGTTAATTCGATGTTAATTCTTTGGCTGAATTCTCCATTTGAAAAGAGGCGCATGCGCTTGAGTCTAACGGCTCATTCTGCGTGCAGTGGCCCACAGCATCATGAGTGATAAAAAAGAGAGAGAAAAAAAAAAATACACTCATCTGAAAGAGAATTTGACGTTAAAAATAGAAACGTATTGGTTTGAAACACGTGTGTTTCTGTTTCTTTGTCAAAGTTAAGAAAATATTGTGAGTTGGCATACTTTTGATTTGGAAATCATGTACAGACCGAGTTTCTATCTTATGAGCTTGATTCGATATTAGATTAGTAGGCTATTGCGCTGCTAAATTTGGGTTCTTGGGTCAGATAATTGGTAAAGGCCAGTTTTGGCAACGAAAGCGATATTCATTCGAAGAATTACAATCCAAGGTTATTGAAACGTTTATAGAGTTTTTTATGTGTTCAAACGGAAATTTCAGTTTATGTTGTTAAAGGAATATTTTTTGTTTAGGCCTACGTATTGAATTTATCTGGAAATGTTGCTTCGGTTTTGTGTTATGTGAATGAGGTTACTGTAATATCTACATTTGATTATAACATGTGCGTACTAGATATCCATTGACATGGAAGCAATTGATGGTTTTTATTTTCATTTGTGTGGGAAGTTCACAGATGTGATGGTTGTTTAAAGAAATATGTAAAGGGTTATGAAGACGTGATTAGAAAGGTTGATATGATTTTAGTTCCGTTTTAGGCCAGCCTGTTGAACGAAGTCTGTTACAAATTGTTAGGATAGCTTTGGGATCTGAGAGGAAAAGATCAAAGCTGTGACTTCGTTAGCTAGCTAATGGCTAACAACGAAAACGTGGAGAAAGTGCATTTTGCTGTCCTGACTGAGGAGAGTCCAGGAAGTTGAATTTGCAACTGTGGAAGCGACATTTGTGGCTAACAAATTTACAGACAGACTCAACAGCGATGGCGGCGGGTACAGGCTAGTAAAGGAATTACAGCTTGACATTTGAGATCCAGGATGGGAAGCATATGACGCATGCGCAGATGTAAATTTGAGAAATTGAGAAAGACGCATATTTAGAGTAATAGATGAATTTGGAGCGAGTTTTACATACTGATTTGGTTGCTTTTGAAAAATGTTACGTGATGAGTATTTTGATACATTTGTTAACAAGGTTTTTGTTTGTTTGAGTACATTTTATGTGTTAGAAATTCCGAGGAGAAATGGAGAAAGGTGCATGGGGGCTAAAACAGAGTCCCGTTACGTTGAGATTTTACAGAGGTGATAAGTGAAGAGAAGGTAAGCGCCAACCATCTGTGTTGTCAAAAGAAAAAAAAAAGAAAAAGTTTCAGAGTTTTGCTCTGTCCCAGAGCGCTTGTTTGATTCGAGTTTAAAATGCGTGCTGATAGATAGGCTATGTTATTTGAGTTGATTCATTGAGTAAAAACTAAGAGTAAAAGTGAGAAGTGTTACATTAAACCATATACAAACTACAAAATAGTCAAGTTAAATGTTTTCATTTTGGGGTTTTTGGTCCGCCAATTTGAGATTTGAGATCCGTGCATTACGCATGCTAAGGGTGTTTTGGCTGGTATATGAATATTCAAAGGAGTATTCTGTATTACATGCTTTGATAAGACATTTGAAAAGTTAAAGAACAAGGTTTTGTTTTATGGGGTCATGTTACTTTTGTTAAATTGTGAATTTAAAGGTTTAAAAAGGAAAAGGAACTATGCATATGCTTTGAAGAAGTATATGGGCAAACATTTTAAGTTAAAAAAAAAAGTAAAATCTAAGGTTTTTAAGAGTTTGATAGAGTATTGGATGTAATTTGGTTTTGAAATGAGAAAGAGAAAATTATTACAATGTACTTTTATTTGAGTTTGATTGTAATATGGTTTTAAGTTTTATTTGGGTGTTTTATCAGAGCCTGTCACAAGGTTTGGGATGAACAGTTAGGCTGTGATGAGGATGTTTTATTGTGGTATTGATGCATGAAGAGGGTTATTATAACTTTTAGGTTTGAAATGATTTGGGAAGACTCATTATGTCTGATAAATTGTGGTTTTGATGGTTTGTGCTAATTAGCCTGTTTTGGACTGCAGCCAAAGCAAGTTATGAAGCTCTACCTATCTAACCTATGTAGAAATATACAGGGGGTATAAGTTTGGCTAAGATTTATGTTTCATTTTGGAATCATGCAGATTAAATTCTGATTTGGGGTAGTGGATGGTTTTCCTAATGTCTTGGACAAAGAGAGATTTGATTTGGTGAATTTAAATACAGAAATATAGAAGAGAATCAAATATAAAGGTAGTAATTTGAACGGTTCATAAAGTATTTTTAAGAAAAGATAATAAGAGATTAAAAGTTAAACACATTAGCTGATGGTTAAATACATCATTGGTGTTACATATGAATTTGGGAAAGGTATGGTAACAGGGAGTTTCTTATTTTCACCTGTAGAACAACTTGCTGTATGCAAATGTGGGATTCACTCTAACAATGATGATTATTTCACAGAGAAATGCTAGTGCTGAAACTAGCTGGAACAGTTTCTAGATTGTCTGCAAGCAATGATGAACTAACTAGAATATGTTTTTGATGTTGACATATGTTTACAGGAAGTGCTGAGATGGTGTTGCCATGTTCTGATAAGCTTAACTTAACAAATTTGGGTTTACAGGAGTCTTTTGAGAAAAATTGTTGTGTGACTTTGTTGCAATATTTGTCACAGATTCTTTAAGGGAAGCGCAGGCTTCTTAGAGAGGAAGAGATGACGTTTAGTAATTTATGACTGACTGATGACTGACTGATCCAAACAGAAAGTGACTATGGGGGTTTTATGGTTTTATGACTTTAGCGTCAGAAGTTTGGCTCTGTGGTAAGATTGTGGGGGTTTGATGAAATACTGCTAAATTGAAAATGGTTGACTGTATTTAACCCAGAGTGAGAATTGTGTTTTTGTTTGAGTATATTTGACAAGAATTACAGAATGCAGCAGACGGATGGAGAAAGGAATGGTGGAATGGAGATTTGGACTAATCCACAAGAAAATGCGTTTTGGAAAAAGGAAGGATATGAGAATGAAATGGAGGTTGTATGGTCTGCGTAACACATTTATCTTGAGATTTTGCTCAGTTAACACATGGAAAGATCATGCCTCTACAGTTTGTGCGATATATTAATTTTAACATACATGGGGATTTGTAATGATTGCATATTCATTTTGTTAGACTCATATGTGGAACAAGTAATATGGGAAAGGGAATTTAACACGTTAAGCTTCAAAGTTAAGGTTTGAGAAACTATTTGAGTATTGATAGAAGGATTTTTTAGAGTTACATTTTGGAGAAGTGATACTGTTTAATGATTGTTGATGATTGATAGAAGAAGTTGTTGGAAGAAGTTTTAGACATTTCAGGCAGATTTGGGCTCAGTGGTCAAGCTTTTGGTAATGTAGATTATTCCTCAATGAGATTTTTCTTTGAGGATATATAATGATAATGGGTCACACTTGGTTAAAGGAAGTTATTTTGGAGTTGATAGGAGTCAACATTGTGTCAATTACTTCAGTTGAATGAGAAAATGGGATCTTGAAGTCGGACGACAAGAAGTCAGTTAACTTTTTAACTGACCTTTGTGAGAATGTGCTTGTTTATCACTGTGCAACCCTTTGTAGTGTACTTTGTGTGAGATTCACAGGCAGGTGGAGGTTATTCTTCTTCCGGTGACTGGACCGCTGCATAATTTGATACCAGGGGACTGGATCGTGGTGAAGGACCTGAAACGCAAGTCCTGGTGCCATACCAGATTCTCCTGACGACTAATTTGGCGGTTAGGATCGAGGGGAGAGCAACGTGGATACACGCTAACCATGGCGAGCGTGCGCCTTGCCTGGAGACGGAAGGAGAGGATGCGCGTTCTGCGTAGTACCAAGGAAAACTCAGAGTCTGTGCGCATAGTGCAGTTCTTTGAAAGTTGCTGTGAGCAATTTGATCGTCGTTTGCAATTGGTTCGACTAGACTACACTGCCTGAAAGAAGATTGCCTATAGCCAACTGAAGATGGAAGAAGAGGTCAATGTGAATGATAGTATGAAATCAGATTTACAGAAGAAGATATTAATGTGTTTGCTTCTTATGTTCTAAATATAAGGATATGTTTAGATTGATGGGAATACATTTGCTTTGTGTATGTTTGTATTCGGTATGGATGTTTTTACTGAGTTGCATTGCATACTAATTTTGATGTTGATTTTTATTTTTCTCAATGCACTGTTTGAATTATGGTGTTGTTTAAAAAAAAAAAGAATGGAAATGTAGTGGAAATGTTGGTCATATGCATAGATGTATGTGTATGAAATCTATAATCTTCTATGTTCATTGGTAAGAGACAGGAAGGCAAGATAATTAAGTTGAGTTCAAAGGAATGTGAGGTGCTGATGGCTCTGTGGGCAGCTTGCCCTGGGGGATGGGTGAAGCATTTTATATGGCCTTCTGTCCTCTGGTTACTGTAAGGGGTCAATGAGACAGTTGCTCTGAACTTTGGCTAGAAGGACTGTGTCCTGTTTCATTGTTTGTGTTACTTAAAAGTATTGTTTGAAGACGGTCACACAAAGGACAGTTGACCATTTGACTGGTCAACCCCTGTGGCTTTATTATCTACTGCTCTGGAGAGAGCTGTGACATCAAAGAACTTTGGGACACACTGGACACTTGGTATTGTTTCAAGCTGTCACTAAGTTGAGTTAGCCAATCACAGAGTTTGCTACATTGATTGATTGACCATATGGAATGCCATTTGATCTTAAGTTTATATAAGGCAGTGCATGTGTGCTGGCTGATCATCACTCCTGCGAACGACCTGTGTGGATGGCACACCTCCTTCGCTGTGATTGATCAGCAAAGCTTTGTTTATGTAATTGTATAGTCTAATAAATTGTATTAAAACCATATCCCTTGACAATTCAGATCTACACAGTGCCACTCGAATTCTTCCTTAACAATAGTTGTCTATGCTGTTCAGTTTACCAGCCTTATCTTTAACAACAGGCACTAACAGTACTGACATAATAGAGTTCGGTAGAACACCATGAACCATAATTCCAGTGAGACACATGGCTAGAAATGGACTGAGTCTATAACTGGCATTTTTTAGATGCTCTGCAGAAATGCAATCCATACCACAAGCTTTGTTGTTGTCTAGCATGTGGATGGCATCATAAATATCTACTGATCTAACTATCAAGTCTGCAGAGATACCTTTATATTCATTATCAATTCTCACTGTGTTACTTTGAACACAATTAAATAGTTTACTGTAGTGCTCATGCCATAGATCAGCAATCTTCTCTGGACAACTAACCCCTTTGATATCAGAAGGGAGGGGAGTTCTGTTATTATTTATGATCTTGACCTCCTTCCAGAAGTCAGTAAGATTGTTATTCTGCATCTTTCTGGCCAGCGAGTCTGCTCTCATTGTGTTTTCATTTCTCTTAATGAAACGAGTGCATATTTAAATCTAGCATTTGTGAGGTTTTTGTTATCAAGCAGCACTCTCTGTCTGGGTCTGCCTGCCTCTGACCAGACTCTAAAGGCTTCTCTAGCAGCAGCATGTTGCTCAGACACAAACTCATTCCAGACAGGCCGTGCGTTAGGGACCTTACTCTTGTGATTAATAAAACCTTCACTGGAAGCATAAAGACATTTGACAATATCATCATACATGGCACAGAGCTTTTCAGCATGATGTTTATCCTTGCAGTTCATATCCGTGCACATTAGGGCATCCCTAGAAAATGCAACATCACTATGTAAGCTGTCAGTTAATAAAGAATATCTGTGCATAACCTCTTTGGTCAATTTTGACCAGTCCAGTTTTCTTGGGGGGCCAGCAACAAGGGTACACTCTCAACATTTAGCAGCATAGCAACTGGTACGTGATCAGTGGTGGCCAGCCCATAACACATCTCTATACTTTCCAGTGAGTCATGAGCATCGGCTGTGGTTACAATATGGTCTAGCCAGGAAGTTGTGTGCCACGTTTCACTTATATAGGTAAAACTTGTATCAGGCAATAACGCTTGATATAATTAATTTAGTTTCATTACAGAACTGCTGCAGATGTTGTGCGAATAAATGCTTATCTGACATGTCAGCATTAAAATCACCCATGACATAGACACAACATGAACTATTGTCCTCTATGAAGGACTGAATAAAAGCTAACCTGTTCTGAAATTCATCCTCATGGTCATAGGATTCATATGGTGTGTACACATTTACAATAGTACATTTATTTTCATTGTGATTAAACTCCAACCCAATAGCCCAGTCAACGTGTAGCCACACCACCTTTACCGTTGGGTCATATTTTATGTTCCACAGTATAGCTACACACCCAGCTATCCTCCCACAAACCATTCTCATGCTGAGATCGGTAGTGGACTCTACAGCACCATGAAAGTTCTTGTGCAGGGAGTTCAATTTGTCCAGATCTTGCTTGGCCATCCAGGTTTCTTGAAGGCAGACAATGTCACTCTCGTCCAATAATGTGTCCACCACCAAACGTCTTGATCTATCAGCAGCAGTATGTCCTACTCGGAGGCCATGAGCGTTGTAGGATACAACCCGCATTAATGATCTACCACGGACCCATCAGGGCAGCTGGCCGGTGTGTCTGTCTCCCCGGTCTCTACATATAGGCCTACATTCATCCCAGCATCATGACTGAGCTGAAGCTCGGTACCCTGAGAACGGGGGGTATGCTCTGGTCGAGCTTTTTTGAAAGTATAGACCAAGGGTAATTACCACACCACAACTGTCCCACCATTACCCATAGGTGGCGCTACATTCCACGCCCTAAAGCACAAAGGCTTTCTGGAATGGATAGGCTAACCAAGCCCCCTCCCTTCACTCCTTGGGTTAAAATATAGGCCCTTGTGGATATTGATGGTATTATATTTCAGATTTGGTATCCCATTGGTAATTCTGCAGCATAGATTTTTCTATACAGTTCCAATTTGTCAAGAATATACATTTTTCAATGGTTCGCAATGTTTGGAGGAATCCGCCATTACTGCTTGCAGTTATATTTATTATTATTATTATTACACTTCTTCTGTCATTGGAGTCTATGGCAGCCCCTAGAACCGTATGGTAAAAAGTTCTGAAATTTGGCACACTCATTAAACACGGTCCCTTCTTCATATTCACCAAGTTTCATGTCTCCCATTGGAGCACTCTAGCGCCACCAACTGGTCAAAGTTGGACTTGTGTTTACACACGTAACTTTTGAACCGTATGACCGATTTTCAAAAATGAGGTACCGTTGGATTCCCTGGATCGAGACGAGTTCAAAGCACACCATGGCGTCAATTTCCGGTTATATAGATTTTCTGCATTTTTTAATTTTGTGAAAAAAACGTTTTTTTGCTTCTCCCTCAATTTTTGTCAAAGCTTCCCCAGAATTGGCACACATCATCATCAGACCAACCCTCACAGAAGTTATAAAAGGATATTTGATTTTCAAAACCGTTTGTCCGGTACAGCCAATCAAAATTGGCAACAAAGCAACCAAACAGGAAGTTGGATCATATCTCGGCTAATCTTTAAGAAATCAACCCCAAACCTGGTGTGATGACTCGGAACCCTCTTCTGAGGCTGTCCAATGAATTTGGTGTCATGTCATTACTGGGCGTGGCCGCGGGAAGCAAAAATGTGTTTTGGCCAATAACTGTTGATTTGTTTGCCTTTATTAAGTGATTCCTTTCTTTCATGATATCTTGGGACGTCCCGTGTGTGACCCATCATCATTTGTGATAATAGCCGAATTGATGCGGCCGCCATTTTGAATTCATTGAAAAATGTTTTTTCTCTACTCCTCCTACACATGTTGTCCAATCTTCACCAAATTTCGCAGAGATTATCTTCAGACCAAGCCTCACAAAAGCCATCACATGATTGTTTGATTTTCACAACCGTTTGCCCGGTACAGGCAATCAAAATGTGCAATTAAGCCATCAAACAGGAAGTTGGGTCGTATCTCAGCAAATCTTTGATGGATTCACACCAAACTTGCTGCATGCACTCGGAACCCTGTTCTGAGGATTTCTAAAGTGTTTTATGGGTCATTTGACTGCTTGGCCACCTCATTGCTGCTTGCAGCTATATTTGGTGGCCAAGCCGCGAAGCGGCGAAGCCACATAATTGATTCTACCTTTTCTTATTATTATTGGTGGCCAAGCCGCGAAGCGGCGAAGCCACATAAGTGATTCTACCTTTTCTTATTATTATTATTATTACACTTCTTCTGTCATTGGAGTCTATGGCAGCCCCTAGAACCGTATGGTAAAAAGTTGTGAAATTTGGCACACTCATTAAGCACAATCCCTTCTTTATATTCACCAAGTTTCATGTCTTCCATTGGAGCACTCTAGCGCCACCAACTGGTCAAAGTTGGACTTGTGTTTACATACGTAACTTTTGAACCGTATGACCGATTTTCAAAAATGAGGTACCGTTGGATTCCCTGGATCGAGACGAGTTCAACGCACACCATGGCGTCAATTTCCGGTTATATAGATTTTCTGCCATTTTGAATTTTGTGAAAAAAAGTTTTTTTGCTTCTCCTCCCTCAATTTTGGTCAAATCTTCCCTAGAATTGGCACACATCATCATCAGACCAACCCTCACAGAAGTTATCAAAAGATATTTGATTTTAAAAACCGATTGTCCGGTACAGCCAATCAAAATCGGCAACAAAGCAACCCAACAGGAAGTTGGATCATATCTCAGCTAATCTTTAGGAAATCAACCCCAAACCTTGTGTGATGACTCGGAACCCTCTTCTGAGGCTGTCCAATGAATTTGGTGTCATGTCATTACTGGGCGTGGCCGCAGGAAGCAAAAATGTGTTTTGGCCAATAACTGTTGATTTTTTTGCTTTTATTAAGTGGTTCCTTTGTCTCATGATATGCTGGGACATCCCGTGTGTGATACATGATAACTTGTGATAATAGCTGAATTGATGCGGCCGCCATTTTGAATTCATTGAAAAATGTTTTTTCTCTACTCCTCCTACACATGTTGTCCAATCTTCACCAAATTTCGCAGAGATTATCTTCAGACCAAGCCTCACAAAAGCCATCACATGATTGTTTGATTTTCACAACCGTTTACCCGGTACAGGCAATCAAAATGTGCAATTAAGCCATCAAACAGGAAGTTGGGTCGTATCTCAGCCAATCTTTGATGGATTCACACCAAACTTGCTGCATGCACTCGGAACCCTGTTCTGAGGATTTCTAAAGTGTTTTATGGGTCATTTGACTGCTTGGCCACCACATCGCTGCTTGCAGCTATATTTATTATTACGCTTCTTCTGTCATTGGAGTCTATGGCAGCCCCTAGAACCGTATGGTAAAAAGTTGTGAAATTTGGCACACTCATTAAGCACAGTCCCTTCTTTATATTCACCAAGTTTCATGTCTTCCATTGGAGTAATCTAGCGCCACCAACTGGTCAAAGTTGGACTTGTGTTTACACACGTAACTTTTGAACCGTATGACCGATTTTCAAAAATGAGGTACTGTTGGATTCCCTGGATCAAGACGAGTTCAACGCACACCATGGCGTCAATTTCCGGTTATACAGATTTTCTGCCATTTTGAATTTTGTGAAAAAACGTTTTTTTTGCTTCTCTTCCCTCAATTTTTGTCAAATCTTCCCCAAAATTGGCGAACATCATCATCAGACCAACCCTCACAGAAGTTATCAAAGGATATTCGATTTTCAAAACCGTTTGTCCGGTACAGCCAATCAAAATCGGCAACAAAGCAACCAAACAGGAAGTTGAATTATATCTCAGCTAATCTTTGAGAAATCAACACCAAACTTGGTATGATGACTCGGAACCCTCTTCTGATGCTGTCCAATGAATTTGGTGTCATTTCATTACTGGGCGTGGCCGCAGGAAGCAGAAATGTGTTTAGGCCAATAACTGTTGATTTGTTTGCCTTTATTAAGTGATTCCTTTGTCTCATGGTATCTTGGGACGTCCCGTGTGTGACCCATCATCATTTGTGATAATAGCCGAATTAATGCGGCCGCCATTTTGAATTAATTGAAAAACGTTTTTTCTTTACTCCTCCTACACATGTTGTCCAATCTTCACCAAATTTGGCAGATATTATCTTCAGACCAAGCCTCACAAAGGCCTTCACATGATTTTTTGATTTTCAGAACCGTTTGCCCGGTACAGACAATCAAAATTTGCCATAAAGCCAGCAAACAGGAAGTTGGGTCGTATCTCAGCAAATCTTTGATGGATTCACACCAAACTTGCTGCATGAACTCGGAACCCTGTTCTGAGGATTTCTAAAGTGTTTTATGGGTCATTTGACTGCTTGGCCACCACATTGCTGCTTGCAGCTATATTTATTATTATTACGCTTCTTCTGTCATTGGAGTCTATGGCAGCCCCTAGAACCGTATGGTAAAAAGTTGTGAAATTTAGCACACTCATTAAGCACAGTCCTTTCTTTATATTCACCAAGTTTCATGTCTCCCATTGGAGTAATCTAGCGCCACCAACTGGTCAAATTTGGACTTGTGTTTACACACGTAACTTTTGAACCGTATGACCGATTTTCAAAAATGACGTACCGTTGGATACCCTGGATCGAGACGAGTTCAACGCACACCATGGCGTCAATTTCCGGTTATATAGATTTTCTGCCATTTTGAATTTTGTGAAAAAACGTTTTTTTGCTTCTCCTCCCTCAATTTTTGTCAAATCTTCCCCAGAATTGGCACACATCATCATCAGACCAACCCTCACAGAAGTTATCAAATGATATTTGAATTTCAAAACCGTTTGTCCGGTACAGCCAATCAAAATTGGCAACAAAGCAACCAAACAGGAAGTTGGATCATATCTCAGCTAATCTTTAAGAAATCAACCCCAAACCTGGTGTGATGACTCGGAACCCTCTTCTGAGGCTGTCCAATGAATTTGGTGTCATGTCATTACTGGGCGTGGCCGCAGGAAGCAAAAATGTGTTTTGGCCAATAACTGTTGATTTGTTTGCCTTTATTAAGTGATTCCTTTGTTTCATGATATCTTGGGACGTCCCGTGTGTGACCCATCATCATTTGTGATAATAGCCGAATTGATGCGGCCGCCATTTTGAATTCATTGAAAAATGTTTTTTCTCTACTCCTCCTACACATGTTGTCCAATCTTCACCAAATTTCGCAGAGATTATCTTCAGACCAAGCTTCACAAAGGCCATCACATGATTGTTTGATTTTCACAACCGTTTGACCGGTACAGGCAATCAAAATGTGCAATTAAGCCATCAAACAGGAAGTTGGGTCGTATCTCAGCAAATCTTTGATGGATTCACACCAAACTTGCTGCATGCACTCGGAACCCTGTTCTGAGGATTTCTAAAGTGTTTTATGGGTCATTTGACTGCTTGGCCACCACATTGCTGCTTGCAGCTATATTTATTATTATTATTCTTAGGACTGGGTGTCTATGGCAGCCCCCATAAGCGCTTGGTTGAAAGTTGTGAAATTTGGCACACTCATTGGGGACAGTCCCTTGGTCCAATTCACAAAGTTTAATGTCCCATACTATGGCACTCTAGCGCCACCAATGGGTCAAAGTTGGAGTTGTGTTTACACATGCAACTTTTAAACCGTATGTCCTATTATCAAAAATGCGGTACCATTGGATTCCCTGGATCAAGCCGAGTGCAATGCCCACCATGGCGTCAATTTCCGGTTATATTGATTTTCTGCTATTTCCGCTTTTATCAAAAACCTCTGAAAGCCTACTCCTCCTACAATTTTTGTCAAATCTTTTTCAAAATTACCAGATATGCTCTTCAGACCAAGCCGCACAAAAGTTATGGTAGAGCATTTTGATCCCCACAACCGTTTGTCCGTGACAGCCAATCAAAATCAGCAGAATAGCCACCAAACAGGAAATGAAGTCTTATCTCAGCAGTTGTTTGAGGCAGTGACACCAAATTTGATATGCCTACTCGGAACCTTATTCTGAGTATGTCCTCCAAAAATGGTGTCATGTGGCTAAAAGGGGGCGTGGCCGGAAGCATAAACGTGTTTTGGCTAATAACTGTTGAAGTGTTTACCTTAATAAAGTAATTTCTTTGTCTGTTAATGTCTTGTGAGATATCAAGCTTGACCATTGATAATATTTCATAACAACCGAATTGACGCGTCCGCCATTTTGGATTTCATGGAAAAGTGTAAAAACCTTCTAAACGCCCCAAATGTTGTTCAATGTTTACTAAATTTGGCACAGATGATCTTCAGACCAAGCTTCACAAATGTGTCGGATGGATTTTCCATTTTTGAAACCGTTTGTTCGGTAGAGACGATCAAAGGCGCCGGCGAAGCCGCAAAAGACACGTGAGAGCGTAACTCAGCAACCATTTGTGCGATTGTCACCAAACTTGGGTTCCATCGTCCCCACGAGGAGCAGAGGAGGCCTGTGGTGTTATACCAGAAAAAAATAATAATTGAACACTCAGTACTCTTGAACGCAAACAGATATTTCAACCAAACTTGGTGTGTTGCATGAGTGCAACAGGTTGCTGTGACTTAATTATTGCGCAAGTGCTATGGAGGCCTTGTCCTTCTCTGGACTGCTTGGCCCCTCCATTGCTGCTTGCAGCTATATTTATATTTGTTTTTCTTGCTTCTATCTCTCATTGAAGGATGAATTTGGATGGAGGTCTAGATGGAGTGATATGGAGGGGATGGAGTGATATGGAGGGGTGATTGTCATTGTTTGACAATTATTCAAAACAAACAATGTATATCTTGAATCTGCCCTGAGAGTCAACATTGTGTCTTGCCTCTCTAACATTACACATTTGTGGTTGAGATTGAGCGACTGCAAAAACCATAGCAAATAGAATAGAACTTCACTTTTCCAGAACTTTGTGGTGTCAGACACATCCAAAATGTAGCATGCACACAGGCATGTGCAGTATTTACAGAAATATGAAAGATTATCTGATCCACTGATGTGATCAATGTTTTGAGTCATGTCCAATACAAAACATCATCTAGCATGCCCATCCACACCAAAGGAAGCATCCTCATGCAGCCTATCCATCATAGAGGTTCACCACCAGCAGCAGAGAAGGAAGCGGTGGATCCTCCGCAGCACCACCATCCCACATTACTCAAAGAAAATGTTTTTGTCATGATGACATTAAATACATTTAAGTATAACAGATTAGAGTTAAACTTTTATTTCCTCAGATAACTTTGATATTTCTGTATAATAGAGCATAAAATACAATTATGAAACGAATCACAGAATACGTACATTGCATAAGTATTTTCACAGAACCCTGTGTGTGTGTGGAATTTAATTATCTGCAGAATGAATCAAGGATTTACTTATGTTTAGTAGTTGTATTCCCAACAGATGTGATTACATTTCGTTAAAGGCACTAGAGATATTTCACAAACACAAGTCTTGCATGTGCTTTTATTTTTTCCAGATGGGAGTGCATGATGAAGGAAAGTAAGGGCAGCATCATCGAGACTTCTACACTTCATGTAGGCAAACTGGAGTTGATCTGCCAGATACTGGATTGTCTCCTGTAGTTACAAAAGTATCAGACATTCAAAATTCTTCATCATCACTGATGTAAGAGCTACATGTTGGAAGTAATTGGGAAGCCTGGGTCTGCTCTTCTTTGGAACAAGGCAGATGGCAGAGGTCTTCCATAGAGCTAGAACTGTGTGTTCCAGCTCCTCCAAGGACCAGTTGAACAGTTCACAGAAGACAGGGCCAGTTGTTTGTAGCAGGTCTCCAGGAGCTTGTAATTACTGATGTTATCAGGACATCATGCTTTGTTGACTTTGGCTATTTGGTGAAGTTAAGCCCTCTACAACGAGTTCAGAGTATCTGCAAAGGTGCCACAATCCTAAAGGCTCATGTTGCAGGGTGTACATTGGTTCTCTGTAGTCCCACAAAACTTTTAAGGCCACTCCAGACATTGATATATTTTCCACCTTTTATTTAGGCTATTTTAGCTTCCTTAATTTGCTTAGGCCTACTTCATTTGATCACATTTATATATTTTCCACCTTTTCTTTACACTATTTTATCTTCCTTAATTTGCTGACTTAATGTTATTAAATTACACTGGATCTTGACATCTATGAAATATGCTAATCTTTTCAAGTTGTATGTGATTTTAATTTCTTTAATTATCCAATATTTATTATTCCAACATGTTTTCAAATATTATACCTTTCTATGTTATTAGAACATTTTCAAATGTTATACTTTTCTATATAATTGTGTCATCAAACATCATCACGAGTTTTCCTTGTTTCTTGCCTCGCAAACCATTCAAATAGTAACACTGCCTTTCAATTCGCTAGGTGGCGCTGTCAGAGTCCTAGAACTGCAGTCCTAAAACTGCAGCTCTCCGGGGCCTCCGTGGTCTCCGGCTTTGCAGGTTCATACTATTGGGTTGACCACCTGTCCCTCTTTGCGCTGTATCGCACAGCATTTTCAATATGCGACGTGCGGGACAAGGGGTGAAAATGCTGTGTGACACAAAGCAAAGCGGGACAGGTGGTCACCCTAGTGTCAAGGAGCAGGATGAGTCTGTGAGAATTTGGAGCGGGCACACTGTGGAGCAATTCACTTGAATTCAATAATATATTGACATACCAAGGTGAAATAGTTTATGGTACTTCAGAGTGATGTCGTTTTGAACCCTATTAGTTTTGAAAAACAAATCAAAATTATGTTTGATTTAACAACACAAAGTTATTGAGGCAATGTGTACATTTACATAAATACACTTCTTTCAGCCATTTTGTATAGCATTTCTTTTTAAATTTGACCCTTTATGAAAACATGTATTCTACACATCTGGAACCAATTTCAAGTTGATTGGATCAATGGTTCATAAGGAGAAGGGTTTTGAAGGTTGTACCAAATTTGGACAGTACAAGACAATTCATATGTCTTGACAATATGGGTCCTTGAGGCTTTTTTGTTCCCCATGAGAAATAAGGCATGCATACCAATTTTCAGGCATTCTGGAGTAATGGGGCGCTGGGGAAATCAAATGGTCTGCAAGTTTTGATCCAAGAAACCCAATTAAATTGTTTGAGATGCAACAATATTGTAGAAAGGCCACAGTGGCACATGCAGAAAACAAAAGCAAATGCAGTAACTTGGTAATTATTTTGTAGATTTGCCTTGTGATTAATTGAATTAATTTGCAATGTTATTAAATATCAATTTCATTGAAGCTTACTTTGACCATTCTTGCTCTGATTTAACAGTCAAATTACTCAAATTCTAGTAGGTCAATATTAATACACCAGTTTTAGTTTACCCCTCTTCCATTATATTAAGGGGCATAGTTTAGCTTTATGGGTCAACATGAAAAAAATACAAAAACTTTACCGTAGAAAATATGCGGAAGTATATGCCATGTAGAAATAACTCAAAATATAAATGAGAGAACAACGGTTGTGATCGCCGAAGGCTTGAGCACACCCAATAAAACGCAGACACCTGCAACTGGCATGCACTGTATGAATGGGCAACGGTATTAAGCTACACAGCTACATAGGTTAACTGTGCAAAACGTCCATAAAATTGCTTCAGCTTATTTTCCTAAACTCAGTATAACTATGGCATAAGTATGTGTCTAGCTAGCTACTTCAACCATTTCTAAACGAGATATTTTAAAAACATTTGCTAAATCTTGTCAAACAAGATTTTTCATCTAGCTAGTTAGCCTTATGTTGCTAGTTAGCCCCAACCACCCCCAATTATCTAGTTAGCTAGCTACTGTAGCAAACATTACGAACAACATCAAAATCTATATTCTTGACATTTTATACTTTTCCAATTTGTAACACGTTTTCTAATAGGTTTGTGCAACATTGAAGTCAGAGAAGTACAGTAGCGTTAGGGGTCTTTGAAAAGTTGAGTATTTCTGCCATTTCGAATGGTAGCATTGCTATTTAAGTTAAATAAAATAATCAAACCCAAGTTATGTCAGATAATTCTACTTGAACATTACATTGACAACACAATTAAATTATAAGTCGATTATGGTAAACTCTTACTTTATGAATGAATCCAGGGCAAAGCAGAATGTTCTGTTCTCCTCCTAGATTTGGCGCCTGTCTCTGGCAGCTTAGACGAGCACGCGCCAAAACTAAACTTCCGGCTCTCCATGCGTTTCTGCTTAGTTACGCTTTACTGCGAAATAACATTTAATTTTTACATAAGCTTATGAAGCATAATCGTTTATCAGTCTTAAATGTTAACTAAAACCAATATTATCGAGTACAAAGGAGAAACACATTTTTAAATGTAGAATTTACACCAACAATCATTTTTTTCAGTGTACTTTACATTCTATTATGCTTTTATATTATATGTATCAAATAGTTTATAAATTATTATAATACGGGTGGATGAAATCAAGCATTCTGATTGGTTGAGAGGGAGTTCCGGGGTGAGCATTATTACATTTACATTTATTCATTTAGCAGACGCTTTTATCCAAAGCGACTTCCAAGAGAGAGCTTTACAAAGTGCATAGGTCACTGATAATAACAACAAGATAGCCCCACAGCATTGCGGGTAGTCAAAAACAAGAAGTACATATTGTGAACAACCAAAAAAATAGTGCTAAAGGGAAGAAACCATAAGAGCATGCAGTTAAACAAGTTAAAATTACACAACATAATCTCTAAGTGCAGGTGTACCTGTAGGAAAGCAATAAAAATAGGATTAACTAAAACAGAATACAACAGTTTAAATCAGCTACCACTAACCAACAAGAGCAACAGTCTAAGCAAGAGTCATTGTGATCCTTGAGGAAACTAGCGTTGGGTGCCGCAAACCATTCCTAAGTACCATTGTACTCCCGGAACAAGTGCGTCTTGAGCCTTCTCTTGAAGGTGGAGAGACAGTCCGTGTCTCTGATGGAGGTGGGGAGTTGATTCCACCACTGGGGTGCCAGGCGTTGGACGGTTCACGCCAACGGCGTTATTAAGGGATAATGCCCAACGAAGTGGGCATTATCCCGTTGGCGTGAACCGTCCAACGCGCAGCAGATTATCGGTTATATTGGACACCTCGAAAGGTTAGCCAACTCGGATATTTCTAGTCCGCTTAGCTCATAGAACCAATACCGGCTTTCCTTTGGCTGAGCTATTAGCCCAAAAGCTAACGTTATGCTAGCAGGATTCAAAGGCAATAACATTGTGTACGGTTGACAAACAGTAAATATGTTAAATATGAAGTTTGACAAGGAGATTTGCTAGCTAACCAGCCATGTCACTGTCCCAAAATCAATACTAAGACTTTCACAAAAGTATAGGCCGTATACTGTATATGCTACAGTACTGTAATAAACGTGGGTTTGTTCTTGGAGCAGGAAATTACTGCCAATGTGTCAGACTGAAAGAACACAGGTACAAGATTGTAACAATATAACAAGGTCTTTATTAAGTCAGGACAAGGGTTCTTTAAAACTCATAAGCTGGGGTGGAATCAGACCTGCAAACTTGTCTCTTTTCGGCGACAATCGCCGTTTTCTTGGTCAATTGGATCATTAACATGAATAGTGTAGAACCAGAGAGTTTTTTATTGGGGGGGGGGGGGGGGGGGGGGGGGGGGGTAGGCTGCCCTTCTTCTGCATGCCATGCGGCTTAGGATTGCGAAACATTATTGGATAATTCTTATAATTGACATTTCTCGGGGCCAATCGGAATCTTAGCACTTTTTCTCTTGGCCAATCGGAATCTTAGCACTTGCGTAAGAATCTTTAAGCACACAGCGTCAACTGTTACTTGCACTGGCCATTGCCTACCGAAGTTGAGATAGCCAATGTCGTTAGTGATGCTAGCTAAGGTTAGTTTGCTAGCTGTATACAACATTTCACTGGGGCTTGCAGCTGTGTGTTTAGCAAGTCGCAGTATTTCCAAGCCATGATAGTTTAACTGAGATGACGCAGTAGATACGACGTGCATATATGTGCTAGGCTGGATAGAACTACTGGATAGGACTGCGAACGCTCGCCATCCGTCTCCCAGAATGCTCACGCTTCGACTAGCCTACCTCTGTCTCGACCCAGTCCCCATTTTAACCACTCCTCTATACCCCCTATAATCAGCCACACCTGCAACCACTAATTAAATGAGCCCGCAGCTCATTTCCATTACAGTACGACTGCAGCCTGTGGAGCGAGTTGAATAGCAAATGGATGTGACATGACCGCATCAAAGTCGACATATTCTCCTAACAGTAATTATGATTTGACAGTATGTTTAACAACATGACTAGCCAGCTATAGAGCCATGTCATTGTCACCAAATAAAATCTAGATTTTTAAAAAGAAAATAATCGGCCATGTGTAGAGTTGGCCGCAAGCCTGTCTGAAGTAGATTGACTAGCGAGTGAAAAGCGAATGGGATGTGAGATGAGCGGTTTCGTGACACTGACACAGTACATTCAGAAAGGTAACATTTTCAAATAGGTTAAAATAAATATTTAAGTCACTCATTGTTGTAAATTACAAGTTAGCTTCTTGTTAAAGTCTTTCAAAGTTGTAAATGGAGGCTTTGACTCCGTCACTGTGGTTATGGTTACTTATTTCAGACACTTTGTACAGGTTCATATACTATGTTGCCAGCGGAATAATTTAGAACGGTGAAAAGACAGTTTTGCTGCAATGACACAGTAGGTGTCCGTTATCACCCGATAATGGACACCCCTGCAGCCAATCAGAATCGAGTATTCACCTAGACCATGGTGTAATGAGCGATAAAGTACTGTACGCCTTTTTACATTTACCTTAAAGGGGAAAGTTCCATATAAGTGCGCACTCAAAATAACTAAAAGGCTGCCGAAGAAAAAAACTTGTGTACTCGTGTTTAGCAGTTTATTGGTTTGCAACCTAGACTAGTAACATTCGGTAAATTTTTTGCAATAATATTGCACTGTCCTGTGCTATCAGTGCTAACTAGCTGGTCTAGCTACTGAAACGTTGCACGGAAGCTCAGGTCTAGTTAGCTATCTAGCTAGTTACAAGTTCACATCTGCTAGCCATTAGTTGCTGACTAGATTAGGCAACTTTTATAAAATGAGCAATGTGAATGAATGAGATGGTGCGAGATAGCTAGGCTAACAAACGTGAAGTTTACAATGCTGTTTGTCCGTTGCATAGCAACAGCCACACGTACGGGACTATTTTCTCTCGGTTACTGAAATGCGATACGCAACGTTTGTTGGCTATAACTATTTTGTGTTGAAAGAGATTAGTATTTATTTACTATTTATAATTTCGCTGGTAACCGTATTAAAAAAGTGACTAGAAAAGGCTGTTCCTGCGAAACAGCAGTGAGACTGCAGAAAACCTGAATGGGGATAGCTGACCATGCTAAAAAAGCCGAAAATAGTGAACATTTAGTAGAAAGTTATAAGCTGAATGTCTTGTGAACATTTCAAAAAGGTTGAATGGTGTCTCCAGCTGAAAGTATGCTGAAGTAGTTAAGTTTGAAAAAGGAGGACGCTTTTTTATTGATTTGAAAGGATTAACCATTATTTTTAAAGGAGAATAATTTGCACAAAAACCTTAATATTTAAAAAAGTATAAAATTGAGAAATACCAAAACAAAAAGCACATATCTCCTAAAGGAGATGAACGTTTTTTTGAAAGACGTTTTTTGATTTTTTTTTTATTGCTGAAAATACAGAATAATGAGAAAATACCCGCAAGCTGAAAGCTGAAATAAATTCAAAAAATGTGTGAGTCCCACAAAAGAGGCAGTGTGGAAGCCACGGTGATGGTGCAGCTATGATTGCCAACGCGCTGAGGACAGAGAATAACAGAAATTAAGATAGAATTCACACCTCAAAAAAGTTAACCTAGGCGCAAAACTGTACGTCCAATCCAAAAAATACGATTATTTTCCGAGATATTCCGGCAGTCAGAAATAGACTCAGTTTCGAAAACGTGTCCCTTTTGGTTTCCTGGTGTGTGTTTGTTTGGTTGCCACGGCAATGGAGCAGCTGTGCTCGCTAACGAGCTGGGCAGAGAGAATAACCAAGATTTAGCTAACATCCACACGTCAAACAAGTTAACCTAGACGCAAAACTATACGTCCAATCCAAAAAATAAGGATATTTTCCGAGACCCAAGACTCTGCCAAAACCAGAGATATTCTTTATATGTCTGTGCAGTCAGAAATACGACCCTACCTGCAGTTTCCAAAACGTTACCCAATTCTGCTTTCATGGTGCTTGTTTGTTTGGTTGCCACGGTGATGGTGCAGCTATGATTGCTGACACGCTGAGGGCAGAGAATAACCAACATTTACCTAGCATCCACACCTCAAACAAGTTAACCTAGACGCAAAACTATACGTCCAATCCAAAAAATAAAGATATTGTCCGAGACCCAAGACTCTGCCGAAACCAGAGATGTCCTTTATATGTCTGTGCGGTCAGAAATACGACTCTACCGGCAGTTTCCAAATCTGGTTGTTTTTGCCTTTTCTGACAAATTTGTCACAAGATTTGCATTGAACTCTATGGGGCGAGAGTTGGACTTTGTTTCGCTTTCGTGGGGCTCTGAATAAATGTGTAAGTCTGTTGGATTCTACAGACAACTGTCTACGACCAGCACAAAATTAGCCATCTATTGATCCAAAAACGAAGCATGAAGAGCGAAAATTGTGGCAATGCTGGCAAACTAGAAATCTGAACTGCATCAACAAAGCTAAGAGCATAAATAGCCTACAATGCGGGAGAAGTTGAAAGTTGAACTGTTAAACAGAAGAAGAGGTAGGCTAGATAGTTGTAACAATAACAGCTGAAATTATAGTTGGGATAGTAATATCAGTAGTAGATGTAGCTTATCATTGTTTGCGTTTACTCGGCTTTCTTAGTAGGATTCAATGTTTTGATTGAATGAAACATACAGCAGTAGGGCTGATACAGGAAGACACGGCGACACTTTGTTGCAGAAGAATGATGGTGCAAGTTTTGTCCGTGGAGCATACAACGATTAATAAAAAGAATAATGTAGATGTGTTTAAGTAATCGCATAACTAATTACTAGGGATGGGACGTATGGCACTGACGCATCGATGCTTGTGTTGCAAAACCAATACGCACAGTTTCGAAAAAGTGGTTTGGAGCTTGTGTGAAATGACGATGCCACGTGATTGATGACGTTCAATGCTTCAGACGTCACAAACTGGTTCAAAGTTGTGGCGCACTTCTAAACCTTAGAAGAGGGAAAGAAACCAGTGCTTGTCGTCTTAATAGGAGGCGAACACTACATTGGCAGAAGCGCAAACAGTTATTACTTAGAGTACATAGTTATTATTAGAGGACGATTAAAGAATTATCATTAGCAGACGAGAAGTAGGTATAGTTCAGCAGCAGAAGAGAAGTAGGTTATATCAGCAGAAAAGTATAGTTCATTAGCAGAAGAGTAGTACAGTTGAGAATTATTAGCAGAAGAGCAGAAAGTAAAAGACGATAGAGTATGGATGCTACCGGAGTAAGAGAGCGATTCCCCTGAACCCTGTTATGGTACACTGCCTTTTTATATTGCCCAACACACCCACACTGTCCCCACAAGTATTCCCCCGATTCACAATACATACCACAAATGTAAGGAATGAGACAGCTTTATAAGCAGAGTGGTTGTGTAAGCTACCACTCTGTATCAGCAGTAATTTAATACTTTCTTAATAATAAGAAAAATAAGCAGTTCTAAAGCAGCATTCCAACAATAGAGGGTTTTCACGGACATCACATTCCGGGTAGTAACCCAGATGCGCGGCCATCTTGGAGGCACTCGATGTAAACAACTCAACGGAGTACAACGAAAATAACGTAAATTCTACACTCTTTGGTACAACTGTAGCCATGTCTAAATGACCGAAAAGGTCACCAAAACATGTCCAAGATAATAACATGTAGGCTTATCTTATCTTATGAAACTAACTCAGATAGTGTACAGCAGTGGTCACCAACCTTTTTAGGCCAAAGATCACCGACCTTTGCCTTGGTGACCCGAAGATCTACCTATTGAGGCGTTGAGAGACAGAACAGACTCCAGACTGAACTTACAACTTAACTTTATATTTGGCCTTATTGTAATTGAATGAAATCAAACACTTTGTGAACATATGAACAAGAAAAAACACTTTTGCAATGAGCAGGCTGGATATGAACGGTTTTATTTATAAACTGAAGTTACAACACAACACTGACAAATTTCTCATGTGACAAGTCAGTGTGATGGCTGTGACTGAACACTGTCTGTGAGTGCCTTGTAGTTTGGCTCATAAGCAGAGACAGCCAGTCTGAGGCAGTCTGTGAGGTGTCTGTCAGTAAGCCGGCTCCTGTACTTGGATTTGGTGATTTTCATCTGTGAAAATGCCATTTCACAGAGGTAGGTCGATCCAAAGTAGGCACTCACTTTTAGTGCACATGCACTGAGGAGAGGAAACTTCTCTCGGCTGACAAGTCCCCAAAAGTCACTGTCCCTTGACCTGGCTTTCAGCTCAATGTCATTTTGCAAATCAAGCATCTCCATGTCCACTCCACTTGGCAAAGCAAATGCTTTCTCGAATTGGTCTGCAACCTCCTCTGTATTAATAGGCAGGAATGGGTTTGAAAGAAATGCAGCAATATCCTTCATGATTTCTAACTCACCAAAACGTCGACTGAACTCCGCTGCCAGTTTGTCCAGGTGCACACAGTACTGCTCAGGGTGAAAGTCAGAAGAGTCTTTGATGGACTGTGACATTTTTTCCAGGTTTGTAAAGTGTGTCAGCGTCCCTTTCCTCAGATTCGTGGTCCAGACACAGAGTTTGGCCTTGAACGCATTCACTGCGCTGATCATGTGGAGGAGGTGCCGGTCTTTTCCCTGGAGTTCGTGGTTGAGCGAGTTCAGTTTTCCGGTTAGGTCCGTCAGAAACCCCAGGACCAGTAGCCACGCATCCGTTGAAAGTTCCTCGTGCTCCTCGTTCCTTTTCGACAGAAACGTCTTAATCTCAGGCAGCAAGTCAACAAATCGCTGCAGCACTTTTCCGCGACTCAACCACCTGACATCAGCATGCAGAAGCAGGTCTCCATACGCCGAATCGAGCTCATCCAATAACGCCTTGAATAAGCGATGCTGAAGCGCTTTTGCTCTAATCGAGTTTACCACTTTGACCACCAGTGACATGACATGAGAAAAGTCCACAACTTTCCCAGCCAAGGCTTGCTGATGAATCACACAGTGATACTTCATGAAGTCGGGGAAATCCGGATCATTACGGCACAGTGCTATAAAACCAGCGTGCACACCGCACATTGCCGGTGCCCCATCGGTAGTGATTGCCACCAGTTTCTGAATGGGGATGTTCTTTTCACGGACATAGCTTTTAAAAACGTTGTAAATATCCTCACCTCTCGTTCTCTCTTTTAATTGGAGAAGAGTGAGGAAGTCCTCCTTTGTTGTAAAGTCCTGGAAAGCCATTCTGACAAATACAACAAGCTGAGCCGTGTCCATTACATCCAGCGATTCATCAAACTGCAGTGAAAAATATTCACAGAGTGACAAGTCCTCCAACACCTGTTGACCAACGTTATCCGACAGTCACTCGATCCTTCGTGTCACTGTTGTAGGACCAAGAGGCACAGCACGGAATGCAGCTTTTATGTCCTCTTTGTTTTTGAAGGTGCTGCAAACAGTCTCTGCGGTGACGGTCAATAGTTCCTTAAACAAATCCCCATCTGTAAAAGGTCTCTTGTGTTTAGCCAAAATGTGGCTAATACGAAATGACGCCTCAGTTGCAGCCTTACTTTGAGACGTAGGTTGTGAGAAAAGCGACTGTTGAGCCTTCAACTCCACTTTCAGCTCCTGAACATTTTTGGCGCGGATTGCGCTCTTTGGTGGATAGCAGTCTTTGAATTTCGGATGGTTAGTGTTGTGGTGCCGCTCCAAATTCCCTCGCTTAGACAGTGCCTGTGGCTGGTGGCACAACATACACACACTCTTGTCTTTTACCAAGGTAAAGATGAATTCCTCCTCCCATTCATGATGGAAACTGTAGTTTTTCGCCCTCTTTCGTGGTGCCTCTGCCATGCTTGCTAACACTATGTGGACAACACGGCCGGGTAAATAAACAAACCAACGGCAACCACGCCCACAGGTATCCTGGGATAGCAGGTCTCTCAAAGGTCGTCTTCGGGAAAAAAACGCCCATTTATTCTGTCGGTGAATTGCTTTGCAACACGCACAGGCCAATATGCAAATCCAGGTACAAGAGAACGCGCGTTCAGTTTAAGAATCCTCCGCGTTCATGAATTAGTCGGAGATCAGTATTTCTGAAATGATTTTGGAGATCGACAGGGAAAGTCTCCGAGATCGACACGTCGATCGCGATCGACAGGTTGGCGACCTCTGGTGTACAGTGTACATAGCAAAATGGGGGTATTTGAAATGAAAAGAAAAACACGATTGAGTGTCACTTGGCTACTAGTACACCTTGAATATTGCAATGATATCATACAGTTATGGTTAGGTTGATTTAAGACGCTATTGCATTACTTACTTTGGCCTTCACAACACAACGGTCGTTGAGGACTTGGTACTGCATCTCCCTCTCCCATCCACACACTATCTGATTGTAGGCCTCCAAACCTTTGTAAGCTTTAAGGTCTTCGGTATATGGGCTCGCCGAGAAAACCAGGTAGTTCACAATATCTGGATATCCAACTGAAGGCAGAATCACAGGGTCATCACAGATCCAAGAAGAGGGAGCTAGTTAACTGGTAAGGATCTGCACCGCCAATAAATCCAATGTTCTCAACATATCGACAGTTTTCTTGCGGTCCAAGGCCTTCCCTGTATGCCTTTGGATCTTGGACACGTTTTGGTGACCTTTTCGGTCGTTTAGACATGGCTACAGTTGTACCAAAGAGTATAGAATGTACGTTATTTTCGTTGTACTCCGTTGAGTTGTTTACATCGAGTGCCTCCAATCGCCCAATCGCCCAATATATGGCGATTCATAGACTTTGCAAATATTATGCAAATAGTGATAACAAAACTCAAGCTTGATCTGTGTATGCAGTAAAATCACCTCTTAATTATTTTTTTGTAGCTTCTGAGCAGCAGATAAGCCAGTCCCCCACTGAAAATGATGAGGCCGAAATTTGCAATGAGGAAGCCATGCCTACAGGGACAGGTAGAGAGGATAACAGAATAAACAATGTGAATTAAAGTTATTTAATGTAAGAAAGAGCAGTATATGACAAACCAATATGCATTGTTTGTTCAGAAGTGGGTGTAGTAAAGGAGTAAATCACCACAATATGATACCCATGCAAAACAAAATATAATGACTATGCGGCCTACTGCCTAATCTGAGTCTGACACCCCTGGTATATGCCCTTCTGCCCTTTTGGTTATGCAATACAGATGAATCAGATGCTGAGAAAGGAGACGTAGAGACAGAATCTTCCGGTGAGACGACAGCCCAGTAAGAGATCACAGAGGCACAGGCAGATGCTAGTGTAGATGAAGAAGCCTACCATTTTGATTATTTTGCTCATCCTCAAGCACAGGATCTAGACAAATTTTTCAATTACCATCCTCAGCAGCACACACAACACCACCTAGTACAAGATAAAGTTTTTCATAGCAAGCATGGCACCAACCACAAGTGGTTGACATACAGTGAAAAAACACAATCACTGTATTGTTCTGTGTGTTTGGCATTTGCACCTGCTGCAAGTGATAGTCCTTTCATAAAGGGAGGTATGAAAACATGGAAACATGTTCATCAGCGGATAGAAGAGCATGATAAAAGTAAGATCCACAGAGATAGTGCTGATGCTTACTTTCTGTTGGCTAAAAGGGCAGATATAAAAAGCCTTCTGGCAGGCAAACAAATGTCTTTACACCATGAGCAGGTGAAGAAGAAGCGTTAGGTGATGGAATGCAATATAGATGTAATAAAAGTGATAGGCAAATGTGGACTTAGTTTTAGAGGGGATAAAGCAGAGGCTGCTTATACACTAGAAGATACTGCAGTAAATCATGGCAACTTTCTAGAGTTGGTAATACTTTTGAGTCGTTACGATCTGTGCCTTCAACAGCACATTAGCAGTTGTATTGAGCAAAGCAAGAAGCATCACGACACTGGTGCAAAAGGTAGAGGATCTCTTGTGACTCTGCTATCGAAGGACATTGTTGGGAAAGTTGTGGATGCTCTCAGCCGGGTCATAAAGGGCACAATTGCAGATGAGGTTAGAGAGGCGGGACTGTTTTCGGTTCAGATTGACACAACTCAAGATGTCACATCAAAGGACCAGTGTGCTATCATTGTCAGATATGTCACAGATGTAGATCATGAGCTATGGTGAACTGTGAAAAATCCACAGGTAAATATCTGACAGAGCTACTAAAGAACACATTAGACAAACTTGGCATTGACATTGGCATGTGTGTGGGTAACTCCACTGATGGTGCAGCAAATATGCAGGGACCGTATAAAGGGTTCTCTGCATTCCTGTCTGCACTTCCAGAGAAGCGTGTCCGAAAAAAGAAAAGAATGCCAGGAGAGCTTTTAGATGATGAACCAGTAGCCTCATCTGATGCTGCCTTTGAGGTGAATGTCCATAATGTTATTCTGGACACTGTGGCAGCTAGCATAGATAGGAGGTTTTCAGCAAATGCTAAACTTGCCTCCGATTTTGCTTGTCTTGACCCTAAAAACTTTTCTGGAATGAAGATGAATGGGCTCCCTAACTCAGCACTCCAGGAAATCAGCAAATGTCTGCTTAGGTTTGATGACAGAGCTATAGCACATTACAAACTGAGCTGTCTAGTCTGGCATACCAGAGGGAGAGACTGAAAAAGTCCTCTCTTGAAGGTTATACTGTCAGGACATGTAGTGAGGTGACACAGGAAGGTCAGGAGGATAGTGGCGAACTGCCATAAATGGAAGAACCAGAGATGGAGCTTGAAAGCAGGACCTGTTCCTCCTGCAAAAACTGTGCCATATGTGTCCATTTAATACTCTCACAGTATAACCTCCTCACAGATGCTTATCATGTCATTGGGTTAGCATATACGTTTCTGTTGACTTTGTCCATCACGCAGGTTGCATGTGAGAGAAGCTTCTCAACTTTAAAATGTGTGAATAGTAGGCTACGAAGCTCATTGAGTCAGGACAACTTGGAGGCTTTCATGTTAATGTGCATAGAGAAGGAAATCCTTATGTCTATAAGCAACGACACAGTTATAGATAAAGTGGCTGAAACCAGTGCACTGCTTAGGCGGCTCCTGATGCTGTAGATGCTGTTGGTGCTACTCGCAATGTAACTGTAAACTGTACTGTGAATTGAACTGTAAACATTAGTTCAATATGCCTCTTTGTGGAAGAGTGGGATACATTTCAAATTCTTTCTTTCTGCTTTTGTTAATTTATCAACCTATCCTTGTGGAATAGTTTAAGTGAATTATTATTTAACCTTTACATTATTTGTTAAACCATGGAATTAATAAAAACTACAGGATAGTAAGAGCTGATGTGTTGCTTAATTTATCCTATTTCCACCACCATGGAAAAAGTAGGCCGGTCTTGGCCTAAAACTCCCGAGCTGAAAGGTGGCCCCACTCCGGCCCTGCATTAAGCAAATGTTCTGTACTTTTCATGTACTAAAAGAGTATCAGTGTTGCAATGTATGGTTACATTGCAATGTACATTAAATGTACATTATCAATTAAAAAAAAGAATTTTTTTTTCAACTCTCGCCGGTCTTTTCATGCAGCCGATGTCGAACACACTTAAAATTCACAGAAGTTATAATACAGCCTCCTAGTGCACGCAATAGTGAATCGTGTAAGGGATGAACAAAGGACTAATCAGAGTGAAGGGGCTGGGACCAATCAGAGTGAAGGGGCTGGGATGAGTTCCCATGATGCTCATGGAGGCACATGAAGGATGGGGATTGTTTTTAAAAGTGTCAAAATGCTGATCCAAACAACGTTTGCACTCCATTGGATTATAAAAAGGACACCTGCGAATTCCTGAGTTCCCGGTTCTTCAGATAATCATAAGAAAGGAACGCTGACACACACAGAGATTCCTGGCATGATTAGAGAGACGATACATACTGTAAATTACTTTTATGAATTTATTCTTCAGCATTCCTCTAAATAAAATAATCTGTATCCCATTGACCTTATTTGGATGATTAGGGCAAACAGAGGACAATGTTGTCGCCATAACTGGCATCTCTCCACACAGTGGGAGTTTGCAGAGGTTTTAGATGCACCTATTCAATCAGTTCTGTGTGACAGCACAAAGATTTGACTTGCAGATGAACCCTGGGCAGATGAGCACCTTGGCTCACACATGTTCTACTCAGCAGCCCCGTGGACTTTACCTCTGACAGGTGGACATGCCCCAGTAGTGTTTCACCTTTGTTTGAGATGGGAAGAGAGGGTACATTATGCCATGTTGTATCGGTGATAAAGGTTACATTTATGTTTTTGATGGTCTGCTAAAGAATAACCAGTTAACCAGTATTTTCTCTGATAAAATCTTCCAGGTAGGGCCAGGTGTATAGATATTTGACCTGTTGAAACTTTCAGACGATAAGTGAAACGGTCACCGTACTATCTCCTTATCTTCAGGGGTTAACTGAGACTCTTCAATCGTTCTACCGGCCACCTAAGTGACCATTAACCCCTCCCCTTCTAACAAGTCATCCACCCTGGCTGCTCAGTCATTCCATTCCCCAATATCCCCCTCCACCTCCCCCTCTTAGCTCTGGCCTGTCCCAGCCAGTCCTCCAGACAGGTCAGTCGTCCACTACAGCCACACACACACAGATAACCATCATAAACAAACACAAGGTGAGATCAGATGGCTATCCAGCATTTAACCTCAGGCAGGCCAACAGGCCCTGCTGCTCTGCTTGTAAACCAAGCAGGACCTGATGATGGAGGACCCAGAACCATACCCAGTTCCCAGTATGAGTTGAGGAAAGGGACTTCGGGGCAGGCGGCCAGCCATGCTGAGTTGTCCAGGGGCTAAACTTGCCCCCAGTCTCACCCTTCACCCCAAGCTTTGATCAGTGCTCTCAGAGTCAGAAGAAGTGGTAGCCTAGCAATCTGTCCATCTTTAACTTACAATGACCTATGATGTGGAGAAATAGTAGTTAATTTATACAATGTTATTGTTGGAGCCTCGAAAGTGGTTCTTAGTGTAGCAAGAATTACCAGGCTTGGAGTCAGGAGATTGATTGCAAAGGCTTTTGTCTTTTATTTGCCAGGTAGGTTGGAATCATACGCAGAGCTTCTCTAGCCAGAGAAGTCCCTCATACGCCGAGCCTCCCTAGCCAGGGAAGTCCCCCATACGCCGAGCCTCCCTAGCCAGGGAAGTCCGACATGTATTCAATAGACAAGAACTTTTATACAGTCTTTCTACGTCACACAAATATGTTTGGCAACTATCAGACAACACACAGTTTGTTCAAGATAAACAGATGACACTTGGCTATTCTTACACAACCCGTGGTTCTAATCGAGCAACATTTCCCTATCAGGTCATCCTGACCTGACTTCCTCTCTGGAAAGAACATTCTTACGGGAGGGGGAGAGTGACTCTCCCAGCTCACTCTTCTCCCCATTGTTGAGCATGGGACCCAACCAGCCTCCTCTTTCACCTAATTCCTTACATGGGGATAAACAAGTCTTCTTCTCTAGCCTAATTCCCTACGTGGGCTATTTCCTCTCCCCTCATCTGACTCCTCGTCCTAGTTGACTCCTTTCTTGAGGTCACAAGGTCACAAAAATCCCCCACATACCCCCCTTTGTGGGCTTCTCTGCCCACACTACTCCGCCCATAATCTATCTTTTTGTGTAGCCTGTAAAACATTTAAACATTGAAAAAAACAAACCTCTCAGAACCAATTTTCCTTAATTTTTTGACTAATAGGCGAGTATATGGTAGAATAGTAAGCTAGTGCTTGTCTGTAATGAAGCTGTCCAGATTCATGTTGTGTAAACAAAGTCCCCAGTCTGAAGGAAACCTTGGCTCAGTCTACTCATATGGTTGTAAGCCTGCAATATGTGTGAGTATATAACCTCCCTTTGGCTAGGTAAGTACCCCCTGACCCTCAAACACAGTTTCACAAAAACACGATGGTATATGATCAAACATCAAGACCACACATAAAGTTTACAACAACATATGCAGTACTCAAATATCTGTTCAGAATTGCCTTTGTTCCTCTGTATCATCAGATCCTGGAGTAAAACTCCCCCCGGTTTGTTAGGCCTCGTTCTTTTAAGGGGGGAGAAACCATGGATGATTTAACAGAAATGGGTTTGGGAGGGAAGTCCTCCACAAACCTACACTGATTAATGCACAAATCACTGAGTTACATATACATCACTCAATTATACATAATAAAACAAAAATTAAACTCATAAAACAAACAAAATTATGTGCTTGGTATACTCATTGAGGGATGTTCCACGGCCCCGAAGCGGCTCGATTGATTTGGCATCGCCCGGTGTGGCCTGGTTTGGGACATCATTCAGCCACTTTGACCCTCCGCCACCTGACCTCCCTTGCTCCCCGCCGGGACAGGGTACAAGTCCGGGGCAGAAGGCCTGTTCTTAAACAGAGAAAAGCATGTGAGTCATCCGACTCCTGCATCTTAGTTACAATGGGGCAGGCATAGTGGGTTTTGACATGAGACCGGAAAATGGGTATGCAACAGCAGAGAATCAATACAACGGCCAATAAGGTCAGCAGCACTGCTATCCCTATCCTTACCCAGCTAAACCCCCAATCTCCCAAGCTCTCTCTCATCATTTCAAACCATTCAGTTTTGTGTCCAGCATTATCCTTCACCTCCTGTCTCAGTGCCTTTAAGTCAGTCATAGCTTGTGCAAATCTTCCTGTAGGGGCAGTGTTGTTCGGTATGAATGTGCAACATACCTGACCAATCAGAGTGCAAACCCCCCCACGCTCCGCCAGCAGCCAGTCCAATACCTGTCGATTCTGCCAGGTCATTGCTGATGTTGATGACAGCTGCTGGCCCAGGGCGGTGAGAGCCTCGTCTGTATAGTTAATGAAGCGCTGCTGGTTATAGTACAGGTAATTAATCCATTCAGTGTTCTTATTTACCGTTATCCAGGGTAAGATGGACTCAAACCCTGACGCCACCTCATTTCTTGCTTTAAAATCATTGGGCACCCCCCTTGGCTGACCTATGGCATCGATTGTTACATCAGACTTGAAAGCCCGCCTCTTGCGAGGAGCCTCCTCGAGGTTTTCTGTGGTTTGGTTTAGTTTGAAGTGTATCACCTGGGTGACGGCATGTGCTATTCATATTGCAATGAACTCTGCTTTGCTCCCCCTTGTCCTAAAACATCTCGTGTCAGCCCACTTACCTCTCCCTCACCGAGCCGTTTGCTCAGGAAGGGGATTCTGCAGTGTGGGTGTGGGGTTTATGGGGTCTGCCAGGATCGTCCCCTGCTCGCTCAGCTGCACGTCTTTTAGCGGCTGCACGAGTGGGGCTGTTGGAGGTCGATGGTCTCTGGTGCTGGCCCTCTTTGGTGAACCTTCCCTGGCTCGACCCCTGGATCTGGATCTGGTTTTACCTTCTCCTGGAATTAGATACAGTCCAGGAACAGGATACTTCTGTGTTCAGGGGAGAGTCTTATTGACTCTGTCATCATAATGGAGGTGAGTTTTATAGAAACCGGGACAGAGAGATGGCTATACAGTCATAACAGCTTCAAGCTTAGGATGTTTAGTTTAGTCATAGCTTTTGTGAAACTCCATCAGAAACAATGTGGATGTAGGCATACATCACCAAACCCTATTTTCCTCTGCTACTCGCCAGTTGTTCTCCATGCACGGGCAGTGGACTCTGGGAGGTGTTAACTCAGAGCCAACAAACATCGTTAATGTCATCAATAAACCCTGGTTCTATCAACCTAAACCACCTAGGCATTTGTCAACAACTACTTTAGTTTCACATTTCTAATGACAATATTGCTGTTGCATCCACCTCATGTGTCCCCGTTTCACTCACCCCCCTTGTTCCCAGTTGGAACGCAACCAGGAAGGGATTGTTGTTATTCGGCGGCTGAGTTTCATTTTCTGATCCCTCAACAGGGAGCAGGGGTTGAGTGACTGTTCGCCGTTGTCCAGGGTGGCTTGGTAACTTCGAGCCCTGGATTTGGTCCTTGGTCTTAGGCACAACCTTGACTTCTGAGGCACGAGCAGGAAGCTCTCAATCCTCAGTCTCAGGCCTAGTTGAAGGCTGAGAGTTAACCAACGTCATTCGTGTGCTTTGCCTTTAGGACAGCACTGTACTGTATCAGGGAAATCAGAGTCAATAGTTGTTATAGGTGTGACCAAGTTTGATGTGGGATTTATAACGGTGCTTCCAGATGGACCATATGGTTGACCCTTCAAACTGTGTTGTGGTCATCGTTGCTCGTGACCCTGTGTTCAGGCAGTGTCTCTACACGGGGGTGTTGACTTTTCCCCCGGTCGCCTTTACTGGAGACTCGACCACCAGGCTGGATACTGATTGGTTTCTCCGAGGCTCGTTCTCTCCTCCTTCTCCTCTCCTAACTTCCTACAAAACATCTTTAACAAAAACTTCACCATAGTCTAAGGTTAGACTATCAAAATTATAAATGTTACTACTTAGGGTGTGCTTTACTTGTTTATCAACTAAATTATCAATTTAAAATTGCCTCTGTCTCTGAGACCATAGTCCAAATTTTTCCTATCCCCCTTCCCCCCATCGCATAGTTCATATCTATGCGATTCCTAAGGGATAGAAAAAATATGTTAGTCAGTGACAACCCAAATTCTTCATATTCCTTCACATATTTCATAATATTTTTACCTCTTCTTTAAATCTCCTAATTTCAAGCAGAGTTTGGGGATGTTTAATCAAACTTTAATAACTGTACCTGTTTTAGTCCTGTCCACCACAGCAAATCACTCACACCACTGGGTTCCTGAAACAAAATTTGTCTACCGACAAAGTTAGTTCAGTCCTTCCAATGGCTAAGTTTCAAATTGGTTCTTAACTTCACAATCATGGGTTAGGCCCATGCAGCAGGAAAAATAGTGTTTAGCTGAATTTACAGTGGTGGATGCAGGCATTTCACTTATTTAGAGCATAACCAATCAACAATGTTATTTATTGCCTATGCAAGTATTTCCCCATCATTCAACAAAACCTGTGTGTGTTGTGTGTGTCTCTACCCGGTGTTGCATAATCATGTATGGTGTGCCGTCTCAGATGTGTTAGAGCCCTTTGGCAGCATGGCGGCGGCATTAACTCCGCTTGTGGTTGCACCCATGCGTACCTTGCTCTAGGTGGCTGCGCACAGCCCTCCGTCACTGGAACTCTGACTGGGGTGTCATTCTGTCTTTGGCCGGGGCAGGACTGCTTATAATGTCCACCTTCTCCACATCCCCAGCAAAGCCGTACTTTTTTACCTTGTTGCAGGGTAGGGTTTCCTCGGGACAGCATGGCCTCTGTCCTTGCCCTTTGACCTCCATTCCCCCACTCGTAAGGGGGCGGCCAATCTTCCTGGACAGTAGGTGGATCGCATGAGGCAGTTGGAAGGGGGATGGTCGAAGATTGTTTTCCTTTCTTGCATTCTTTGCGAGCTCCTTTTCCAACGTCTCTCACGAGGTCCTTCAGCCCCTTTTCAGTCAGTAGATACACCCTTGTGTCGACACCCCCCTCTGGGAGCTTGTTGGGCTGCTCCTGGAGGGTCTCTCCAGTGGACATAGGACGCCTGTTAAGAGAGTCAATTGATGTACTTCCCACTCCCTGTACCTGAAGGCTCACTGCTGCAGACTGGAACTCAGCTTGGACATCAGTGATGTCATCATGTGGTCTTGGGACCCTGCCAGCCTTGGCACGCTGCTCGGCTTCATCCAGCAGACATCTTACGTAGAAGTATGTTGCTACAAGTTGTTCGTGGGTCAAAACAGTGTCCAGCATTTCATTACCTGCCCCTGTTGGAATTGGCATTGCCTCTGCCCCCCTCTCAACCAAAGTCCTTCTGGGTGGGGCAGCGCTAGTACTCATCTGGAACACATGGGGCGCTGTAGAGAGAGTCTGGTCAGGGGTTGCTCTTCCCTCCTGCATCATTGCTCTCTCTGCCATGGGTGGTAGTTGTTAGGCACAGCAGCTCGGTGATCTAAGCTCAAATACAGGTATATCATTCAACAAGTCAAAACAACCCTTGTCCTCTCTAACACCAACTATAATGAGATATGAATCAGTTTGAAGAAACTCTCAAGACTATACCCCTGTATCTATGTATGTGTTTGTGCATCGCATTTATGTGGCAGTGGCTTTGTTGAACGGGAAAATCACTCTGCACACGCAACAGAAACACAGTTCTATTTTTATTACATATAAACACTTCGAGAAAGGGCTTGTGTAAACCCTTTTGTTGTACTTGTGCCAGATTTTCGCCTCTCCGTCTGTACTGTTCAGAGAGAAGAGAATGTGAGACAACTTGTATATGCATTCCTTCAAGTTTACTTTCAGATTTTTCGCTTACAGTTACTTTAAACATTTCAACCCCTTGAAACCTTTCTGGTCGGTTTCTACAAACTTTACACAGATATTTTCCTATCCTAGTTTAAATTGTTGACTTCTCTTGAAATCATATACATTCACTTGGTTTTTAATGTTCCCTCTTCTGTTGGTCAAAAGATGTGCCATCATTATTTGATTGTATTCTGTTCAGTTCACACTGCTTCCCTGCTCTGCTCTGCTCTGGGCCCGGCCCCCACCTCTCCCCCTCAGGACACTCGTCCCTAATGAAAAAGGTGGGGGTCGAGCGAGCCAACACAGACACAATGCTTCCTATGTCACAACTTTACTGCTATCCTTAATATGCAAACATTAAACTTTTCAGGATTATGACCTTGTTAACATCTATGTTAAACCTTTCCATATTTATCTTTCTTTACCATTTCTTGTGCGTGATCAGCCATGTTCTTAGTTTAGGCTTGTCTGTTAATTTTATACGGGTAATTAGGCCGTTTTTTCCTTAACCAGACTGAAAATCATGCCCACATATTCTCAGCCGCACACGCACATTCATAGTCCACAATTCTACCAGGTCCAGTACTTTAGTTATCTCCAAATAACTTAAGTCAGTTCACTGGCTTCCTTTCATCTTTATTCATGTCAACAGTTCTTATTTCTTCTTCTATTGCTGATTTACGATATTCACACATTGCTCAGGGCAACGCCCTTGTTTTGAACAGCCCTGCTCACCCCCTCCCTTACAACTCGCCGTCCTGAAGCGAGCCTGGAACGATTGCGCAACAGCCGTAATCTCTCACTTTTTCAGACTCGTTTCACTGATTTTTTGAGGGTTTTACATGTCAATATCAAAACAGTCAATAGATTTATCACTTCGTTTTTACCTGACTCCATCTTCCATATGTTTTTTAGCATTTTAACAGAGATTTTTGTCTTTTTGGTTCCTCTTGCTCCTTCAACAGCCTTTTTTGAACACAGCTGTTTTAGGAACTTTCAGAACTTCTCAAGACTCCCATCTCTCGGAATGTCACAAAAACATACATCTTTTCATACATTATATACATTATCTACGGATATCCGTCTAACCCAAGTTTTTTCAGCACGTCTTAAGATGAATCTTTTCGGATAGCTAGTCCTGACTCACTTTCGACTGAAGTAATAGAGGCCTCTATACTTTGCTGTCACTTGTTGTTAATAGTGCAACTTTTTAGCCAGGACGGATATTACAATAATAATTTGTTTGAGGTCAGTTGAAAACGCTAGTCACGCAGATGCCATCCCCGAATTGTTAACACCTTTGGCTAACCTGATCTTTTTCAACAGCCTTGTTTTGAAGTGTAACCATCTTACTGTGATTCCACACGCTTTAACCATTTGTTGGTCAATTGACGATTTTTACCGGATGTTTTGAATTTTACCTTTTGCTAGATTCAAAAAGCCCTAAAAGTTATGTCCTCAGTTTACTCAAATTTTGTTTTAAAGAGGTCCATAGCAAGTTTGCACCTAAACTACCAGGTTATAAATAGAGGCCGCCGGAGACCCCCTTGCCTGAGCTTAATAGTACGACAGTAGAAAAGATTTTAGCAAGAAACATTTACATTCAATCTTTTCTTACATTCAGGGAAACATACATCCTAGCAATTAAAACATTTGCAACCAGTCCCCTTCTCCAAAGCCTTTTCACTTTCTCTTAGTTCAAGATTCGTATCTAGGCATTCATTAGGTTCTTTACAGGTTTTTTCATTGCCTACCTTCTCAAATGTAGATGTAGCGAATCACGTCGGGGTCACCAATTGTTGGAGCCTCGAAAGTGGTTCTTAGTGTAGCAAGAATTACCAGGCTTGGAGTCAGGAGATTGATTGCAAAGGCTTTTGTCTTTTATTTGCCAGGTAGGTTGGAATCATACGCAGAGCTTCTCTAGCCAGAGAAGTCCCTCATACACCGAGCCTCCCTAGCCAGGGAAGTCCCCCATACGCCGAGCCTCCCTAGCCAGGGAAGTCCGACATGTATTCAATAGACAAGAACTTTTTTACAGTCTTTCTACGTCACACAAATATGTTTGGCAACTATCAGACAACACACAGTTTGTTCAAGATAAACAGATGTCCTCCATCACTTGGCTATTCTTACACAACCCGTGGTTCTAATCGAGCAACATTTCCCTATCAGGTCATCCTGACCTGACTTCCTCTTTGGAAAGAACATTCTAACGGGAGGGGGAGAGTGACTCTCCCAGCTCACTCTTCTCCCCATTGTTGAGCATGGGACCCAACCAGCCTCCTCTTTCACCTAATTCCTTACATGGGGATAAACAAGTCTTCTTCTCTAGCCTAATTCCCTACGTGGGCTATTTCCTCTCCTCATCTGACCCCTCGTCCTAGTTGACTCCTTTCTTGAGGTCACAAGGTCACAAAAATCCCCCACATTATCTTTTTTGAAAAAGAAGACTGGCCTGAAGTCACTAATGTTTCAATAGATTTCTAGTTATTTTCCTGCCCTTGTCCTGTTTGTCCTCAATATGTGGTTGATGGTTATGTTGTGCTGTGAGTCTGCAAAGGCACGTCAGTGTGGTCTTATGCTAAGACCCTTGTACCCTGATGGGTTCATACAACCTCACTCCATTTAACCTGATGCGGTGGAAAGCAAAAAATATCGACATTAACATGTGTGACATGCTCCCTACATTTGACATGTGTTCCACACTTTATTTGCATAAAGTAACATGGGTATTTCACAGGGTGCATTAGGGCGCATAGAACAGCACCAGGGCCATTTTCAGCCCAACCAATGTACATAACCTATTTGGAGAACTTAAGGAACAGTGAACTACCCTATAAAATCAGTAAATGACCCCTTTAACGTTTGCATTTTTTCCTTTGTGCTATGCAATGCTGTAAAATAGTCTTGTATATTCTGTATTGCATTTGCAAACACACAACAACTAACCGAGGAGACTAAATTCACACGAACATTGTTCCTGCCATATGCCCGTATGTGGATCCATCAAGAAAACGACCAAGGATGGAGGCTAAAGTGGTAGGAATGCCCATGTCTGTGATGCAGATGGTGATTATTATGTGGTAGCAGATTAGAAGTTTTGACATCAGTAAACACATTAATTTATGTAACAAAATTCACTGATCTATACTGAAAGTATCCACGTTATATTGTCGTTCTGTTAGCTAGCCAGTATTTCATCCATAAAGAGAAGCCTTTGAAAGCAGCTGATTCATATGCAAGCAGTCAGCACTATTGGTTATAAAAGCGAATTGGCTTCTAACGTCACTGTGTCCAATTCCGACCTCTGTAAACTACTATTGTCCAAACCCGAACGGTGTTGACAGTAGGATAGGGTACCCTAAAACTTATTCTTGAATTGCCAATTGAAAGGATGGCCAGCAAGTGATGATGTCTAAGCAATGAAAATCAAATCCCTGTTGTCTTTCTAGGCTAAACTGTTGTGATTTTGTGTCGTCCTGAACCGTCTACACAGCAACAATTGTAGATAATAACTTTCAAGCTACACCTACTGAAATAAACCATCCACTTTAAATAGTGTAGTTTTCTTAATCTTAGTTAGCCAGTATTTCATCAGTAAAATAGCTTATATTGTCTGTATCGATGTTTTTCACTGACATAAATAGCCGTGCAGGCCATGCATTTAACGCCTAGGCCTTCAGTGACGTCATACTTAGTCCTACCTAAATTAATACACCTCATAATACCATCAATATGACACCACGGCCCGAGAATCCATACAGAATCACTCTTACACATTACATCACCTTAATATAGGCTGTCAAGCAACACTTACGGTGCGTTCACACTGCAGACTTTTTTACCGCTCAGCACCGCCGGCCTTCCCACAGTGCACCACGCTCGGGGGCGTGTCAGACAGATTCATTCAGAGCTGTAGTTCACTTAAATCACTGTTGGTAGTTCGTATAATGTCATGGCAAATGTGTGGACAAAATACAACTTTTACACACATTAAGCAAAAATCCGAGATCTGACATGATCCTATCTACAGCACACAACAGGTTATCTTTTTCTACACTTTTTTTAGGCCGAGTGAAAGATTAAATGCCACCTGCACTCTATGGAACGGGTCTTGTTCCGGCTGGAAAAAAAGATGCATCAGACATAAACGTTCACATGTGTAACCTTTTATTATATTACTCGAAATCTCTGCAAATCAATCGCTAGATTATGACTTGCCACTACACATTCACTGTATGGATAGCGAGTGGCTGCCAGACAGCATTTCAGCGTTGAATGTCAATAGTGTGCCGGATGAGCTAGCTAGACTATGCAGCTAGCACAGAAGAAAGTTTTGTAATGTGAAGAAACTGAATTAAACTACAAAATACAACACACCAGGGACGCCGACAACCTCAGCAACCCTGCGCCAGGCATCATTTTTTTTGTTTATGTCTCTGTAATCGAACATAGACGTATCATACAATACTGGGTATGAAGACACACATACGATGAGTTGCTCTTCCATCTTGAAATTGTCAAACCTAGAAATGTTTACCATGATCAACAGTTGCTACGTTACGAGAAAAAAGAAACCAACCCGATTGGCCATCGCTGGCGTTTTCACGCTCGTCATTTACATAAAGTTCAGAAAAATCCAACTTTCACCGCCCCGCTCGCCTTCCCACAATACCCTACGCGAGCGTCGACGCCCCGCTCGCCTTCCCACAATGCCCTACGAGGGCGTCAACGCCTGGTTACATTGAAAATGAATTGGAAGCCGACGCCCCGCTCTGCCCGCCCCGCTGCAGTGTGAACGCACCGTTAGCCTAATTTCCGGAGCATTTAAAGGGGTCATTGATTGCAGAACCGAATTTACCTCGTCACAGTTGAATAACGGCAGTTCAGTGGGTAAAATGGACATACAGTGAACCTCAAAGTCCATTGACACCTCTTTCCTATGTAAATCTCACAATTAAAAAATGTTCCCTTCTACATACTGGCGCAATTCGACGATGACGTCACGTTGGGGAGTCGGTGTGGAGCAGAGTAGCCTCAGTCTAGTACTAAAACTATGGCGACTGGCCGGGATGAAGAGGTGACAAGAACCACTAATGTATGTGATGGCCCGCAGCCGGCCGTCAAAGCCTAATAAATGATTCATTTATTAAACGGTTCATTGTACCGAGGAGAATGAGTGGAGAGTTGATGAAGTGTCCTCCTGGTGACTTGCAATAATTTAACAACGCAGCACTGACCTCTGGAGCTTGTTTACGAACAGCAGTGCACATATACAATTAATTTTTACTGTCAGTGAATAGCACCGAGTGGAAGTCAAAATTTTCTTTATATCTAGTGATCATTCAGTGCCTGACATTACTTTTTGAGGCACTGCACTAGCCTACATTTACGTTTCACTTTTCCATGCACAAAAGTCACGTCCGGGTAAACATTGTGCCTTTGACCAACAAAGATGAGCTGTAATATTATACAAATGATAACAATTGAGGTGTTATAAAAAACGGTATTTGTTACATTAAACATGTACACAATTTCTGCAGAATGAAACACTTTCTGTTATGTAGGCCTACTGTATTGTAGCATCGTCCCAATATCTCTACACACCGTGCAGCTAATTTCACTTGAACGGAGGTTATTACTTGAAAGAGGTATTATTTACTGAGTCTTCTCAGTTACATTATCAGGGCTTGGAAATACTGAGACTTGTTAAAGTAGGCAAATGTACGGTGGCCCTGAAGTGCAAATGACACCCCCTAATATGAGTACATCCCCCAAATGAAAATACTCCCCCCCAATACGAGTCAACTCCCCCCAAATCGGAGGACTTGTTCACCTCCCCCCAATACAAAAACGCGCTCCCCCCCCAATACGAGTCAACTCCCCCCAAATCGGATGACTTGTTCACCTCCCCCCAATACAAAAATGCGCTCCCCCAAATGGAAAACGACATTACATTAACTCAAAAACACATTACATTAACTCTGAACGGAAAGGGAAGGTACTACACTTTAGCGCTGATTGGATGCAGTAGGCTAACTAACAAGAAATAAGAAATTGATCGACAGAAGTACAAAATGCAATAGCCTGTCAGAGTTACGTGCACCAGAACATTTGTTTGGCTATCGAAGAATGTAGCAAATAGTAGGCTTCTTAGGCAAAAGTATTTCGAGTTAAATGTAAAAATCGATAGCCAAACAACTATCCTGGTCCACGTTACTCTGTCATTGTGGCATTTCATTCTTCTGTAGTGGACTATTAGTTTTTTCTTCTGAAAAGTCCTGATTCCTTCAACTGCGTTTTTAGCGTGCGCATAGGCTACTTATAGCCTATTGTGAAACGTTAACAGCAGATCTAAGATTATTTCATAGGAATGACCCTGATTACAATAAAGAGTAGTGTAATGACTCTGAATTGTAAACATTAATGTTTCCTCTTTCCTTCAAATCAAAACGATTAATTTCATGATAATGACAGAGTTACGTGGACTAGTTGTTTGGCTATCGATGTTCACGTTTCACACTGCAATTTATGCTTTTGCATACATAGCCTATGCTACATGCTTCGATACCCAAATAAATGTCCTGGTGCACGTAACTCTGTCAGGCTATTGCATTTTGTACTTCTGTCAATCAATTTCTTATTTCTTGTCAGTTAGCCTACTGCATCCAATCAGCGCTAAAGTGTAGTACCTACCCTTTCCGTTCAGAGTTAATGTAATGTGTTTTCCATTTGGGGGAGCGCGTTTTTGTATTGGGGGGAGGTGAACAAGTCATTCGATTTGGGGGGAGTTGACTCGTATTGGGGGGGGAGCGCGTTTTTGTATTGTGGGAAGGTGAACAAGTCATCCGATTTGGGGTGAGTTGACTCGTATTGGGGGGGAGTATTTTCCTTTTTGGGGGGAGGTGAACAAGTCATCCGATTTGGGGGGAGTTGACTCGTATTGGGGGGGAGTATTTTCATTTGGGGGATGTACTCATATTAGGGGGTGTCATTTGCACTTCAGGGCCACCGTACAAATGGCTAGTTGTAGAACATAACCTTTGATAATAATTACAGTCAATCAAACAGCTGCAAGACCCAGTGAAATGTTATATACAACTAGCAAACTAGCTTAGCTAGCATCGCTAACGACATTGGCTAACCCAACTTCGGGAGGCTATCCTCAGTATTTGCAAGCTGGCCAGTGCAAGTAACATGCCATTTTATTTTGTTTGAGTTTAAACTTGTCCAGTGGGACAAGTACATTCTCTTCCACTTGCCCTACAAATCCACTTGTCCCGTACAATCATGTTGTTGTAGTTCAGATAGATTACAGGGTAAACGTAGCTCGTCTATCTAGATCTAGAAGACGTCATGCTAGCTATGGGCTAGCTATGGGCTAACTTGCCAGTCCCACCTGTAAAATCCCCCCAAGATCATCCCAAATTAAATATTTTCCCCAACAATGTAAAAACCTTTCCAATTAGATGTCCCACGTTTTGATGGTACTAGCAGAGCCCATATTAGACATTTTCTGATAGGTACTAGCCTAGTGTTTTTTCTAATCGATTTCAATGGTCTCAAAGCAGACTTTTGTCTGTTGTCTCCCCAACGTAACGTCATGCAATGCATTGTGGGGGAAAGAAAAATCAATCAATTATTATATTGCGTTTTGTGACAGCCAACAAAATCAAATACAATGGATAACAGTTTAAATGTTTATTACCAACAAGCAAATGGCGCAAATTCGTTGGCAAAATCAACCTGCCAAAGGTCCTTTTAAAGAACAGCCTGAAATACCCCAAACACCCAGTCAATCGCCCCTTTAAAATCAATAAGCTTGCATTCACAATTAAGGGTGGGAAACTAAGGTCACTGGCTGTGTCTACTACCGCGCACTTTATGAAGTAGGCTACACTGCAATACAGTGCCCTGAAAAACAGTGCACTTACATATTCAGTGCACTCTGTCGCTGATAAGTGCTGTCTCTAATGGAACACTGCTACGTTAAACACTTGGTGGAAGTGACGGACCCAAATCTGCTCGCCACACCCGCATAACCTGCCTAAATGAACGCGCTTCTCCACTGAAGTGGAAAAAGCTGCCGAAAGGGCTCCTCCTTTTCCTCTACGTAGCCAAGATGGCGCCCGTTTAGGACGAGTAGTGTCCATCGTTGTACACATTATCAATCCATGTTTTTTTCCGTTCTTGTGTTCTTGCGAACTCGTTTGACGTCATCTTTTATTGCCCAAGTACGGTTCCAATCCAAAGAACACAAGTCACCAAGAACGCCAAAAATACCCGGAAATGTTCCTGATCCGCCCCTTTTATCGAGGATGCGTCGGATGGTGACTTGACCAGCGAGAACGCTTCTGATTTCCCAGAAGTCATTGCAAGATGTCTAGCGAGGCGGACAAACCTCTTAACTGTAATTTTTTCATATTTCAGCTAAACGGTACGTGTAAATCAGCATCTGAATTAAAATGTGACGAGAAATAAGCAGTTCAGTCGCTGAAAATGTTCTTATTTTATTGATGAAACGGCTAATTTGTAAATTTGCTCCGACTTGTCGAAAATCTAGCTAGCATCTCAGTGCAGTGCAGACACTAGGTACTGTAAGTTAGCAAGGGCTATAGAAAACGTAAAATTACAGGTAGACGGACCATTTTTTAGCTTTGTTATCTAGTCTTTGTAGTTAGTCAGTGTTATCATAATGCTGCGAGTCCTGGAAAACCCTAACCATCTCAATTAATTATCCGTCCTTTCGTCCAGAAGGTTCTTCAAAAGAATGTACTTGCGTTCTTCGGATTGATAAACAGATTGTTTTTTTGGACCGTTTGCAGTGCGCCATCCTGGTACTTTCAGTGCACTTTCAGTGCACTGTGTTATTCTGTTTTGTGAGTGAAGCGCCCTAAACACTGAAAGTCAGTGCTCGAAGTGCACAAGTGTGCGGTAGTAGACACAGCCACAGACACAGACAGGAACTAAAAAATAAAAGGCGATTTTTATAGATGAGTTAACGTTTTTTCACCAAAAGTACGCTATGTGAACATTAGTATTTTTTCCAATAAACTGCGCATTTCATATAAGTCACCAACGAGACGATAACGAAACAAGCTATTAACTGGAAATCAAAGTAAACAGATTATTTGCTTCTTTTTTATATGCGACAGCAAAACAATTGTACATGTTGGCGCAGCTGACCGTTATTTACATTATAAAATGCAGATGATCCAAATTTATCTGAATCTCTCGCTAACGGATTGCCGTCGCTCTCACGAGTGCTTATTCAATCACAGGATGCGTATGTAAAGTTCAGCGTAAGGCCTTCTAGCTGGCCTTGATGTCGCAGACTCGAGATATGATTGGCTATCGCAATTGACCGTCTCCGTTCACTTACAGCACATGGGAGCCTGCTCTGTTGATTCTGAAGGCCTCAAACAGATTTAATAGAACCTGACAACACAAGCTAGCTGAATTATGATTGGATAAAAACTCTACCATAATATTAACACTGTCAGCAATTCAACCCAGTGTATGTAATATGACATGAAGAGAACAGACTACGGAGAATATTTTTTGTTATTTATGTCAGTGTATTTATTCAATGACATTGAGATGGGGGGAAATTATGAAGAAAAAATATATAACACCATTCATATACCAAAAAATATTATAATTGTATTTACATATTTTTGGGTATGTTTAGGCCAGCAGAGAAGGCCTTGCAGGTCCTTACATTCCGCCACTGCATAAATAATATTGTTCATGTCTTATGCCTGTTTTCGGCTCGTATATCCTTATCATTTCGGCTCGCAAGGGCTAGCTTAGTGCAGTGTAGTTAACTCAAGATGGCTGAGTCGAGAGCGAAGAGAGGAAGCTAAACTGGCAGCAAATTCCTTTTAGGAAATGTTGAACTGCTTCATCCAAACAACGACAATCGTGGCACTGCACCCTGTTGGATTATAAATAGGACACCTGCAAAATATGAACGTTGCAGAGTGCCCGGTTCTTGAGATAATCGTGGAAGAATCTGTGGATACACACACAGTCACACATAGACTGAAATAAGCTATCTGCTTTACGTTATCTCTCGTGCCAACAGAAACATGCAGACAGTTTAATTTAATATATCAAAATAAAGTGCATTTGTCTAAAACATTTGCAAGAAAACGGTGAACAAGAATTAACTTATCGAACACGCTTTTTACAAAACAGTACAAAAATAAGATAACATAAAAACATTCATATCAAATTAAACTTGAGGAATGATTTAGAATTGCTCCATACATTGGCCTAGGCTATACCACATCTCATCCAGTCTCACTGACAGTGTTTAAATATAGTATATGGATAAATATTTTGCTACAATTCTGTCTCCTTGGCATAGGATTCAGGAGTCTCTTCTGTTTTGTCTCTTGTTGCTGTTGTTGTTACAGGTGAGGCTGCAGCCACATCAGTGGGTTCGACTGAATATTTTGTGAATCCAATGTTAAAAAGTCCTAGAAATAAACACCATATTGTTGATTACATAATATGCCATGTTTGTATTTTTTCTCCTGTATAGTGTTTGGTTTACTTAACCTTTATTGACGTGATTTGATTCATTGTCTCAAAATTGTTACCTCTGTGTCTTCGGTTTTGGGTATGCTTTTCTTCATGGCTTGATTTTGATTTGGTGCTATTTACTGATTGATTTGAGTCTTCATTTTCTGTAATAATGAAAAAACTGCTTTTTAGCATATATTCTGGTTCAACAGTGAAAAAATCCTAGACATGCTCATTGTTATAAATCTTAGAACTCAATACAGTGAAATCAAAAATTTAGATATTTGAGAACTTTTTATTAGTTGTAACTTCTCATTATCGTGTGATATGTATTTACCTTTCTTCCAGATAATGTGTGCTCTTCTAAGTCTGATACCAAAGAAAGTAACGACCACCAACAAACCGAAGATTAGACATGTCACAAGCAAGACAAGCAATGGCGTACTCCCTTCTTTTCCTGTCTGCCGATTCACGCCATCAAAGCCTCCTGTGGAGAACAGAATTGCATTTAAACTTCTTGTTCTGTACATTTATCAGCATTAGCATTCAATTTTGTCAAATACTTCACACATAGTCACAGATAAGTTAAACAGGTCATGTTTTAATTTCCAAAAACTGTAGTCTTCATCAGTCTCCTCCCTAAAGTCATCACGTATCTGATGACAATATAACAAACAGTGAACACAGATATCCAGTCATAGAATAATTAATTAATTTCTGATATTCTTAGATGGTTTGAGTCAATCTACATGCCTGGAAGACAGGTATGCTGCAGTAATAGAAACCAGACTACCCTTTCCAAACACACAGACAGATAGGGAGGTTTTATTTGGATGAGAATTTTGCTAGCCTTACTTTCAATGGAGGTGTTCCCTCCTGTCTTATTAGGAAATGTGTTTTGCATTGTCTCTGACGCTGGAAGGAAACCTGTGAGGAATCATCATATAAATAATGTAATTTTTGCAGATGTTGCAACTGAAGTAAAGTGTTCCACCACCACAACAGCAAATATTAAGTGGTTAAGTCATTGCATGGTGTCAGTTCAAGCTCTAGTGGTTATTTCAGTACAATCTTATCCATTGACCTAGTTGTAATGTTTTTGAGTTGCCACTAGATGGAGAAGCTGAGCAGTATATTTGCAGGCTTAATAACCAATGTGGCTGTTATTAAGCCTGTGGGTTGTAAAATGGATGTAATATGCATGTCAGATATAATAAGGAAGTTGTCTATTTTGACCAAAGTAACCAGTTTTACCTTTCATAGTTGTAGAGTAGCTGCTGGTATCATTTTGAGATGTAAACACTGTTGATTCAGGCTGTGTGGTATCTGGATGGCCTAGAGACAACAATGAATGGTGAAATTGACTTTCTCTGTAAGCAGTAATTACAGTGCATTGATAATACTTTGATATTGAGGTAGTTTGACACATATTTCAGACATCTGATAATGTCTGGCTAACATTCTGGCCAACTCTACTCTGTGCTAATTTTACCCACTTCCGTTTGAGGACACAGATCTGTGATATGAGAAAAGAGTGCTGTGGTTAAGCACCTGACAGAAAGTTCTGTCTACTGTACTCACAATGGCAGCCTGCTCTCAAACAGTCAGATGCTATCAAGACATTCAACTTATTTTCCCACAGCAATAACAGCTCTTTGAGAATCTGGTTTTGCTCCATAGAGTCCATGCAGTGTTTTATATCACCCAATCCTCAACTTACTATGTGTGGAAATATATGATCCTGTAAATGCTGTGGGAGGTCCCTCTGGTGTAGGCCATTCAGTAACTTTTGGTATTTTTGTTGAATATGTTGATTTGTCTGATGGTGTCTCTGTTGATCCTTCTGTTACGGGCCAGTAGAAAGTTGTTTTCTCAGTTAATTTCTCTACTGGTGTGTTTGTCACCCTTTCTGTACTAGGTCTCATGGTGTGTGGGACTTCATTGGCTGTAAAGAAGAGAGGCATTTTTTTTTTTAAATCTATCATCTATCGAGCATGGTTCAAATATTTTGCCCCAATAATTATGCACTACATTAATGCAACTTTACAAGTCAAATTATATATTTTTTTGTATTTAGACAGTCATCAAATCACTATTTAATTTTCAAAAAAAATATTTGAAAATGATGTCGTAAAGAACAATGACTTATTGGCCTCTTTAAGATTACTTTGGGAAGTCTGTTTTTTTCTCAGCATAAAAAGAGGAAGAAGTGATGTTTTTGTGGTCAAGAAACCGCAACACTTTACAAGTCATTTTAAGGAACAATTGAGACCAGTGGGAAAATAACCTAGGGTTTATATGGACTTCCCCTAGTCACTGACGCCATCAAATTATACTTTCTCCTGATGACCACTGTTTCTGAAAATACAGCCTGACTCATTGTTATTATTTATTTGGTGGACATACCTCCTTTTATTGAGAACGTACTTTATGTATGAGGAGTGACAATTCATATCTTGTGAATTGTAAGTTAGGCATCAACAATACAACTTTGCATCAAAGAATCAACAAGGCTATTTAAATTGTACTCACTGTCCAACTTGATCTCAACTGAGTCTATCAGATTTGGGCCACGCAACGCTGGGTGACGGACAAGGCATTTCACTGTGACGCTCTTCGTCCCAGACTTAATATGAAGACTGGCTTCTGAGGAGTGTTTACGTGTTTTGTGGTCGAACACAGAATTAGACTGAGCTGAAAAACAAAAAAGGTATTAAGTGACTGAAAAAGAGCAAAATAAAACAACACTTATTGTAATTCCTGTAATTATCTCCACTGACCTTTTCTCAGAAAACATTAGATATTAGTTCTCTTTTGAGACTATAAAAGCATGGGAGTCTTTAGAGAAGTTGAGCAAAAGTATTCACAGGCCTCTCCATTGTCTTTAGCTCAGTGTTTGCCTTTTAACATTCACATTCCTTTGTCAATTAGTAAGCCTATCATGGACATCTAAATATTTCTCAACTCATAAACAATTGATGATGGAGTGTTATAGTATGATTAAAAAGATATGTTTGAAGCTTCATATAGATGTTTTTTTTGTCCAATAAAGCTTCAGATCCTAAATTCTGAAACCACATTGATTTAAGGTGTCATTTAACTTACCTAGGATTTCTAATCCATTTCCAAACTGCCATGATAGTTTGGGTGGATGGGCGTTTCCCTCTGCAGAACATTTAATGGTAGTTTCTTTTCTATTTTTTGTTACTTCTAGTTTTGGAGTCCCTGGAAAAAAATATGACAAATATGACAATGTCATTTGAAAACTAAGCATGACACTGTATTGCCATAAAATGAACTGTTTAGGGATCTTAGAAATGTCTCAAACCTGGATCACTTGGGGAGCAAGCACAATACCAGCAAGTAATGTACCGAAAAATTATCACATTTAGTATGCCATTACTTGGCAAAAATATGATCTTATATTACAAATGTAATTGCATGGCAAAATAACTAAGCTAACTAAACTAACTGACCCCCAAACCTAGAATCATAAAGCCATAATAGAACAAAGTTGTGCACAACGTTTGCACTTACCTAAAACTATTACTTTCACCCTCTTAGTTGCAACGTTCTTGTGCTTATGATGATAATGTAAACATGTGTAAACACCTCCATCTCTGAAGTTGACATCAGACACGGCTACTTTAAATTCTTTTTTGGAAAAGTTGACGATGCTGTATCGACTGTCTTTTAAGGCTGCAAATGAAGATGAAGGAGAGTAGATAGAGTAAATCACACACAAATATACACACACAAATACAAAGTAGTAAACAATTCAAGTTTGCTAGAATAATCATATACAATCATGTTCCTAAAAGGAACTACATTCAAATGGCATCCCAGTGAAACACTGATTCAAACATTGACCATGTAACATCTTGGTATTGTACAGTATGGTACTGCATGTAAGTATACACTGCACAAATTCTGCCGTAAACATAATTAAACCTTTTTTGACCTTTATTGTGATTGAAGAACATCACAAATCCACTGGGATTTTTCCACTCCACGTTGCTTGTATCTCCAGCATTTATTGCACATGTCAAGGTCAGTGTTTCTCCCACCGTCACAGTCTTCCTCTGCCACACACTCGTGGACTCTACAATGTCAAACAACAATGATTCTTGACAACATATTCATCATCAGAGTATATTAAATAAAGACTGTTTTATGAATAAAAATTGTACGTCTAGATTGTATAATTCATGACAGAAAATACTTTTGAACGATTACAGTATTAGTTCAAATGTTTTGTGTACCATAACATTTTGTGCTAAACAAGAATGACAGATTAACTTAATAGGCTAGAATGGTCACTGATTGTAATGAGTGAAACCTAATATATACATTCCACGTTTGCAAATTGCCCCTTTTCTCACACGCACTGCTGTCTTCCTACTCCTTTTTTGCTCATGATTTAGGGGCTAGAGGAAACTTAAGGTGGGCAGTTACCATTTTGGGGTCTGAGGTGAGAATAAGAGGGTGGCTGTGGTACAAAGAGAAGAGGGGGATGTTATGTATTGGCCGTTGAGCTTTGTAGATTGCGTTCACCTCCTAAGCATTTCACACACTCTACAGTACTGCACAGACAAGCTGACAGGAAATAAAATGATGTGGTCAGTGCTTGATCACATGATAGTAGTGAAAGAGAAAACAAGCGGGAGGCTTTACGAACTGAGTTCTACTTGCTTTTTGTGTGGGTTGGTTCGAGAAGAAGAGTTCAAGCAATGCAATAACTAGAGAGACAATGTCTGGAAAGTTAGGGGGCTAAAATGACACCATTAGTGGTGGGCTTGAAAGACCAACATATTCCGTGGAATGCTTTCTTCCGTTATGCTGCATTTAGAATTGAGTAACTAAAACTAAAACAGCGGTGAAGTGGCTAATTTGAATTTAAAAGTGTTCACCTACAAATGATATAAATTCCTTCCTTATATAAATACATTTTAAATAAATTCTTAAAGATCTCCACACACTTTGCATAACTTTCCCATCAACATAAAATCCTGTTTACATAGTTTTTTTACAAATCAAGAACATTGTTAATTATCAGAAATCTTTTTAAACAATTGGCTCACTGTTTTTGAGACCCACTACATTATTTTATGTCAATAGCACATGTCAGAATTCTGCCAGAATGACTGTCCACTGCTTCTGCCATCTCTATGGATTTGAAAAAGAAGCCACCAACCAATAAATAAGATGCTCAAAAGGATACATTTAATGACACGGCACACTGACATACATTGTTGCTGTGAATTATGTTCATATTTTTCCATAGTATGGAATATCATCAACCATCTTCAAGTCATTTCTTAAATCAGACTTCTACTTCAGATCTTTGTTGATTGTACAGTATGTGCCCTGTATCTCACATCCTTTAAATTAAAGAAAATAAGTGCTTTACTCACCATGTACAAACAAGACGAGAAAGCAAAACTGCAGCTTTAGTGACATATCAACTCTTGTTAATTGAATAGAATGTATGAGCAGCATTTCCTCTCAGTCTTTCTTTATGTACTGCAGCAAGGGGCCTTCCATGACATCACTACAAAACTTGTGTAATTTCCATGTCACGGTTTGTTTCAAGGGTAGTCTGTTGATCTCACACACACTAAAATTATTTGTATTGAAACTTATACTTTGACAAAATCGAAGTAATTACTTTTTAAAGAGAGGTTTGGTGTCTGAATTTTTCATAATAATTATAGTTCAACCACCAAGGTGATGGATGACAAGACAACCTGGCATTTCAGTATTTTCTTAAAGATATATTTGATGGCATTTCTGCTTTATTTTTGATAGTGACTGTATGTAAAGACAGGAAAGACAGGGGAGAGAGAGAGGGAATGAAGTGCAGTAAATGCCCGGGCTCAAATTGAGCCTGCATTCTACCAGGTGAGCCATCGAGAGGCCAGTTTTAGTCACAAAGAAATGTCCATGGTCTCCAAACTTGTTGACAAAATATGGCATATGTGTAAATTCTGCACTCTAAATACATACATATATAGTGGTCTTCTTCATGATGCCATCTAGTGGAATAGCTTAGGAACTGTAAATTATCTTTCAACAACCTTCATCACTTAGAAAGATAGTTTAGTAACAGTTCACCTTAATCTATTTGCCAAATAATATTTAGGCCAATTGCATAGATGTATGACCTGAATGCTCACCCTAATCCTGCCTGTTTAATGGGTGTTTTCACAGGAAACTCTTATCAAATCATGACCCAGTTTCCCTGACATGGATTACACTTAGACTAAAAAGGTTTTCAATGGAGATCTTCACTGAACCATTCTGTTACTTTAGGGCTAGGCTCAAACCATGCCTGGAAAACTGGGCCTATATTTTAGGGAGCCTCAATATCAACGAGTAGCCTAGTTTACAGGTGTTTAAATGCAAATTGCCAACAGTTTGTTGTAATCAAGTAAGCTCTATATAGTGTAGCCTATATACACTAGAACCATGAAGCATCTGAAGTTTTTTTCTCACATCTCAGCCTTCCAAGGATTTTATGAGCACGAATTTACAGATATTAACCAATCAGCGTTCAATGCATTTCCTGACGTGAAGACACCAAACAGATCTGGTGTCTGCTGTCAATGAGTTTGAAATGGCAAATGCCGTGCACTACGAGTGACGTACGATCTGGTTGTAAATCGGTTTCACGGAGCCTAGATCGAATGTGCACGAACTGCACAATTACACCCTCGTTCCCGTTATAATTCCACCGGCAGATTTAACACCTGATAGGTTTAAAATAATTCCGTAAGGCACAGTAAGAGATATCTTTTGCCGGCAAATCCTGTTCTGAGCAGCAGCTGGAAGTGACTATACGGACAGATCGACAGGCCTATGTTAAATAGACCATTCCAACCTCGATCCTGAAACACATCTAGGTAATTAAAAGTAATATTCTATATGTAGTGTGTGATATATATTTTAGAAATAAATTGTTTCGGTTATATAGCCTACCCTTTATCACATTTAATATTAGCCTATATTTATATTGCTGTGAATGTTTAAAAGACCCCTTTTGTCTCTCTTTATCTCTCTCCATATAGTGCCAGTTAGATGTAGGCAACGTTTTGGCATAGGCTACAAGAGAGACGCCAGAACGTGGAAAGAGGAATGTTCTGGCAGCAACTTTGTACCAGATGTATACTGCAGTAGGCATGCACTTAAAAAAATCTGTTTGTGGTGGGGGTGCACACATGTCTATCACCAGATGGCCAGGGATCATCCCAGATAAATCGGACAAGCTATTATTTCCCAAAGCTTCGATTTTTATATTGCACCCATGACACTAGCCGTCGGTTAAACGGTTGTTGATGGAAAGAGTAGCATCTGAAATGTTTAGTATGCGATTGTTTAGTATTTTAAATTTAAGTTGTGATCAAATCAGTAAACAAATGTTATCATATGTTCACACTTATGCCGGTATTTAGTTTCGGCAAAGCCCACCATAATTTGTATTAAGGATCGTACTATAATAACAACCTTGTCTCCACAATGACCGTATTTAGAGGTGAAAGTAAGCTACTACAACCCCGGTTGACTGCACTGTTCCCTAAAGCAGCAAGGTAGTGCAGTGGGCATTTTTTCCACTGCAGCTTAAGATGGCTGCCTAATCTCACTCAGCAGAATGGACATCCCGTAATATGACTTGGAATGACAATGGAAAATAAACAAATCTAATTAAAGATTCAAATTTTATTTGATTATCAAATGGAAAATGTTTGCTTGTTTACAACTATAGAATTAATAGTCTAGTCCAATATGTTTGATCTTGATGTAAAAAAGCATTGTCACAATTTAATAGTGTTGTTCAATCAGTGAAAATAATTGGATAGTTTATGCTTTTGGATGGTTATCTTCTTCTCCGTGAATATTGGTGATTTTATATGTTTTATGTCATGTAAAACATAATATTGTTAGACCATATTATTTCTAATAAAATTCTTTTCAACCGATTGAGTTGGCACAGTTGAAATGTACATTATGGGGCAAAACCTACCCTTTAAATTATGCCACTTGTTGAATCCTGATAATGACTACTACCTTACAAACAAAATGCCAAAATGCCAAATAAACTGCCTAACAAAAATCCAATGTTTTTGTCTCACAGCCATCATGTCTAAGGGCACAGCAATTGGCATCGACCTGGGTACAACCTACTCTTGTGTAGGAGTGTTCCAGCATGGCAAAGTTGAAATCATTGCCAATGACCAGGGCAACAGGACCACTCCAAGCTACGTTGCTTTCACTGATTCTGAAAGGCTCATTGGAGATGCTGCAAATAATCAGGTGGCAATGAATCCAACCAACACTGTATTTGGTAAGTGGATGTTGTTAAGAAGATTGACATGTAAATAATGTGAGCCTTTGATACGTGAGACAGGATTCAGGTTTCAATACATATTTTCATGAGGTCTGTTCTTTGTGGACAGCCAATACCAAAACTAGGATTGTTCACTTATTTTTCTATTACAGATGCTGAGCGTTTGATTGGAAGACGATTTGAGGACACTGTGGTCCAATCAGACATGAAACACTGGCCTTTCAATGTAATTAGCGACAGTGGGCGACCCAAAGTAGAGGTGGACTATAAGGGCGAAACCAAAAGCTTCTACCCAGAGGAGATTTCTTCCATGGTTCTGGTCAAAATGAAAGAGATTGCTGAGGCATACCTTGGCAAGGTGATGCTTTTTGGGGGGTTTATACATGTCTGATTGGAACTCATATTTAGATTACCCAGCTAACAATAATTTCCTTCTCCATGCAGTCTGTGTCAAATGGTGTTGTAACAGTACCTGCATATTTCAACGACTCACATAGACAAGCAACCAAGGACGCCGGAACAATCTCCAGTCTCAATGTATTGCGAATCATCAATGAGCCAACTGCTGCCGCTATTGCTTATGGATTGGACAAGAAGGTGAGACTACACATCAATCATAAAAACAGAACTTTGACCAAAATCCCCAAAATGCGGGATTGTTTTCTTTATGATCAATACTTCAAATATAAATTATGTTATCCACTGTCATTCTTAGTGGTTAACAGAAATTAAATGACAGTATTTTTTCTACGTCCCATAACTTGGGTGAAAAGTAAACTTTACCCTCTTGACAGGTTGGAGCTGAAAGGAATGTCCTCATCTTCGACCTTGGCGGTGGTACTTTTGATGTCTCTATCCTGACCATTGAGGATGGCATCTTTGAAGTCAAGTCTACTGCTGGAGACACCCATCTGGGTGGAGAAGATTTCGATAACCGCATGGTCAACCACTTCATCGCAGAGTTCAAGCGCAAGTACAAAAAGGACATCAGCGACAACAAGAGGGCTGTACGCCGTCTGCGCACCGCCTGTGAGAGGGCAAAGCGCACCCTGTCTTCCAGCACTTAGGCCAGCATCGAGATCGACTCCCTGTATGAGGGCGTCGACTTCTACACCTCCATCACTAGGGCCCGCTTTGAGGAACTCAATGCTGACCTCTTCCGTGGAACCCTGGATCCAGTTGAGAAGTCACTCAGAGATGCCAAAATGGACAAAGCTCAAGTTCATGACATTGTACTCGTCGGTGGCTCTACTCGTATTCCCAAGATTCAGAAGCTGCTCCAAGACTTATTCAACGGCAAAGAGCTCAACAAGAGCATCAACCCTGATGAGGCTGTGGCTTATGGAGCAGGTGAGACACTGACAGCTTTAGCTCCTCCCAGTTTGCTGTGATGAAATGTATTCCTGCCATTTGTAGTTTCCACCAGAGGTTGAAAGACCAAACATGGCCCAACACCTTCCTTGGATTTATGAGTGACAATAACCAAGTTATAATGTTGATCCTGTAGCTGGTGAGGATTTTGACTTAATTTTAATAGTTTTCAGCTGTCCAGGCTGCCATCCTGTCTGGTGACAAGTCTGAGAATGTCCAGGACTTGCTTCTGCTGGACGTCACCCCCCTGTCCCTGGGTATCGAGACCGCTGGAGGGGTCATGACCGTCCTGATCAATCGTAACACCACCATTCCAACCAAACAGACCCAGACCTTCACCACCTACTCTGACAACCAGCCTGGTGTGCTTATTCAGGTAAAAGGACTGGATAGAATCTGAAATCAGCCCCCAGTCCCCCTCCCAAGCCAGAGGTTGGCAGTAAGAAAATGTCCATCCCTCGATGTGTGAGCACAATTTGGTTCCACACACTGGTCTTTCAGAAGAAACATGCATTCTTTGCTCATTTTAACACTGTCCTACAGGTTTACGAGGGTGAGAGAGCCATGACCAAGGACAACAACCTGCTGGGTAAGTTTGAGCTGACTGGCATCCCCCCAGCTCCTCGTGGTGTTCCTCAGATTGAGGTCACCTTCGACATTGATACCAATGGCATCCTGAATGTCTGTGCTGTTGACAAGAGCACTGGCAAGGAGAACAAGATCACAATCACATACGACAAAGGTAAACATAAATTAAAGTACATTTAAAGTAATATATGTATGCCAATGGAAGAGGTGTGATTAACTCACAAGCAACAGTGTCCCAAATTTTCAATTTTTATCCTTTAATTTGCTTGTACTGAATAGTGTTATATTATGCTTTGTACAGGTCAATGTCAAATGTTCTTTTCTGCTAGGAACATTCAGAAATTGTCTGACATGAGTCATATTTCATGTGACTTGAGAACATGTGGTTCATTCAACATAATTCTATTCTTGTAATAATTATACTTATGTCATTATTCATAGTAATGTTTTCTGTGCTATCTCTGCGGAGGACATTGAGCGTATGGTCCAGGAGGCCGAGAAGTACAAGTCAGAAGATGACGTCCAGCGTGACAAGGTCTCAACCAAGAACTCTCTGGAGTCCTATGCATTCAACATGAAGTCCACCGTGGAGGATGAAAAACTGACCGGCAAGATCAGTGAGGAGGACAAGACCAAGATTCTCAACAAGTGCAACGAGATTATTGCTTGGCTAGACAAGAACCAGGTAAACTAATGCCCCTAATATTTATCCTACCAGGTGTAGCCTGCCAGTTATGCCTATGACAAATGTTAACGTGTTCGTTTCAGACTGCGGAGAGGGAGGAATATGAGCATCAGCAACAGGAGCTAGAGAAGGTGTGCAACCCCATCATCACCAAACTGTACCAGAGTGCTGGAGGCATGCCTGGTGGTATGCCAGGAGGAATGCCAGGAGTAATGCCAGGAGGAATGCCGGGGGGCTTTCCGGGGGCTGGTGGGGCCCCAACTGGAGGTGGGTCCTCTGGCCCCACTATTGAGGAGGTTTATTAGACACAAACACAATAGATAAGACTTTGTTCATCTTCACGTAGGGAAAATAATCCACCTTCCCAAAATAACAAAGCATGTATAACCCGAGATGTGTCGTATCTTTAAGCCAAGGCTGGTCATTATTAGATGCTTTACATGTTTGCAATCGCTGATGATAAACACTGTATAGGAAGAAAGCAAGAAGGGAAAGCAAGTAGAAAGCAAAGGATTCTGGACATTTTGAGTGATTTGTGAATAAAGTATTCATAATATTATGATATGCGTCAAGAGTGGTTTGACTTTGCCCACACACCAATTCACTTATTAAAGCTAATAGAAATCATACAATATAGCCTCATTTAATTTGGCAAGAAGTAAAACAATTTCATTACCATTTAAATCGTTACAATTAATTGAACTAATGCACAGTGCCCGTGATGCACTTGGTGATTAAGATGTCAGTGAAACATACAAATACAGACTACTTGAACTATAGATGGTGCACAGTGCCTGTGATCAAATTGATGGCACATACACACACACAGAGATTCTTGGAATTATATTATAATTTTATTATTGTAGCCCCTTGCTAGTATTTTATTTAATATTGCATGTGTTTATTGTTTTTCTGTTCAGACAAACTAATGCTGTTAAGTTTCATAAACGTTATTTCATATTTTCGCTGTTCATATTTGGATTTCATTTAATGTCAGCTTATTGGTTGATTAGTTTGACCCTTGACCTGATGTCGGGATATATACTTAGAAGGAGGGAAGCGGAAGGGGAGAGACGGTGGAGATGATATCAGTGTTTTGTGTGCGTTGAGTTTGGTTAATGTTGCAGTCCTTATAAAACCTTTAGGCTATAGTAAAGTTTATCGAGTTGTGTGTTGCTTTTTTGTGTATTCTTTTCTATACCATCAAATCTTCAACAAACTCTGCCAAGGTTCTCCGGGACACCGTCGACCTGCTCGCTCAGCCCTTTGACCATCGCCGCGCCACAAGGTGGCTGGTTGTGCTGCGTGTTGCCCACGGACAGCAGCCGCCATCTTAGGCTGTGGAACAACGTGCCCGAGCCGAACACCAGTTGGCATGTGACGGACTGAGGGGTATTATTTTCTATCACTAATAGGCTAATTAAGGCCAGTGTTATTGTCATTTAAATTGTAATGGCTTATATATATATTAAATGTAAATATGTGTGTTTGTTAAGTTGAATGCGTATGCATTATTTGTTAAAAGAACTCAGGGCCCCCTTGTTAATTTGAGTTATGCCCGAAAACGAGGCACGAGGGGCGCTGCAGTAAATGGAGGCACCGCTGAGATTTTTGTTTTAAAGAATAATTGTTTATTGGAATTGTAGCCGATTTTATTTCCCTTTTTTATTTTTCATTGTCAAGAGATTGTTTTTGTAGCTTACTCTGTTAGAAAGAACTTTGATTTATACCATGGAACCTCAGTTATATCGTCAGTTTCAGTCAGAGTTGCTTAGGTGGTGCAGAGGAGAAAACCTTGACGTTAACCATGCCATGCTAGTAGTGGGAGTTAGCGAGGATGCCAGAGTTATCCAGATTGAAGACGCCCTGCATACTGTCCGGTGTTGGGGACGAGTAAGAGTAAGGGGTAGGATTTTCATTAGGGAGGCTGATGGTTTAATAGTTCTCTGTGAAAGCAGGGAAGATATAGATCCTCTCTTAGCTCCCCCTGAAGTCAGAATACCAGACAGTGAAGTGGTATGGGGGGTGGTCATGGCCACTCAAATTCCTGTTGTCACCAATGTTTTTTTTGTGAAATTGAGAAACCTTTTGAGGGAAGAAGGTAAAACAGTTTCTGACTTGAAGAGTTTTTGTGTTCCTCCTGGCTAGCAGCGGGAGATTGATGGATCAGTTTTGCGTTCCATGGTAGATATGGTGAACCACACTAATAAAAGTCAAGTAGAGAGCCATAGTTAGGATTTTTTCTGGCATCACTCCCACTCCTGCGGGAGAAGAGTCCATGGATTATTGGCTAGAACAGGCAACATTGATGGTCCAGGAGAGCGAATGGCCTGAAAGGGACAGAAGGCGTAGACTACTAGAGAGTCTGAGAGGTCCTGCTTTGGAGATAGTACAGGCGTTACACCTGAGTGAGCCAGACGCTAGGTCAGAAGCGTATTTAGAAGCTCTTGACCATACCTTTGGGTCTGCAGAGTCAGGCGAAGACCTGCACTTCTCTTTTCGTCTTATACAGCAGAAGGCTGGAGAAAAAGTATCCGATTATGCTCGGAGACTTGAACCTATTCTGACCAAAGTGGTTAAGAGAGGTGGGATTCTTGCTCAGCATAAGGACAGGGTGAGAACAGCTTTTGCGGGGAACTGTTGGTGCTGACCTTATGTTGCTACAATTACGGTTGAAAGTTAGGAAGGGAAATCCACCAAACTTTCTTGAATTACTTTCTGAGATTAGAATAGAAGAAGAATACGAGAGAACACGACATAAAGTGAATACCCGTGTCTGGAGAATAGATGCTCAAGATGAGTTAGTAACTAAACAAGATCTAGTGAGAGTTCAAAGATTTGAAACTCAAGTGGCTGCATTATTAAACAAACCCTCCCCTGCTAGGGAAGAGGCTTGTGCTCCAACGCCAGCACTGAAGTCGCCCTACTCCGGTAATGACAGGTCAGAAGCCGTTGCGTTACGTAAGAAGGTGAACAGGCTAATGCAGAGAATAAAGGCATTGGAGAGTAAAGAAGTCGAGCAGTCCGTAACTTACACTGCTGTTAGTATGGAGAACACTGAGGTTGATTCTCACTTGAGACAGAGACAGAACTATAAGAGAGACAATGGCATGTTCTGCTATAGGTGTGGGGAAGATGGCCATATTGCCTCCAAGTGCTCAAATGAAGAAAATGAGAAAAAGGTGATAAAGTAACTTATATCTTCACTCAACAGAGCTAGAGACAAACGTGTTTCTGACGGTGATTCTAAAACTGAAACCACTCAATGTTCAGTCAGAAAACAAGCAGTTCATGTTATGACGACTGCCTCTGTCCCAGAGGGTCTGATTGGCCCAGCATCTACTGTGCAGCGTAAAGTAAATGGTCACCCTTGTACAGCGATCTTGGACAGTGGATCACAGGTGACCATAATTTTTGAGGAGTGGTATGAGAAATATTTGTCTTGTGTACCCATCCAACAAGTGTCTGGTTTGGCAATCTGGGCTCTTCGTGACACAAGCTATCCCTACAAAGGATATGTAGTGGTAGATATGCAGTTCCCTAGGGAGCTTATGGGTAAAACTGAGACACTATCAGTGTTGGAATTGGTTTGCCCTGGTCTTAATGCATCAGGTTCCAGTGATTCTAGGCACTAACGCTAGTTTGTTTCGTAGACTAGCTGCTCTGTGTGGGGGTAAAGAGGGTGGAACTCTGGCTGGTGTTGTCAACGCTACTGGCATTGAGTACAAGAAAGAGTCTGCCCTGCCTAGTAGCAGCGAGGAGTGCTCAAATGAAACTGTGGGTGTGGTCAAATGGATGGGCCCTGGTCAGCTGACCATCCCTTCACGGGGAAGTTGTTGTGTACAGTGTCGTGGAGTTTGACCATGAAGCACCTGTAAGCATATTTATAGTGGAGGCCTGCGATACTATGCCTTTGCCTCAAGGTGTAATATTTCAACCTGTCTTGGCCCCGGCGGTTGCCATTGACACAAATAGTTTCTCACTCTTACTGCAGAATGAGACAAGGAGAGAGGTTGTCATACCACAAGACACTTTCTTAGGGAAAGTGCAGGCCGCTAACTTGGCACGTGATTTGCTGAAGGGGGAAGGGTTTGTGGAAATGGACCCAAGTCTAATTGACTTAGATGATTCCCCTATTCCTACGGAATAGAAGAAGAGACTTCATTGAAAAAAAAAACGTTGTCAGCGTCGTAAGGTGGTCTCGCTCCAGGAATGGGAGGTTGGTCTAGCTAAGGGGGTTAAGCATCCTATCCGTCTCTCTGATCCCCAACCTTTTCGAGAGAGGTCCCGGCGCATAACTCCTGCTGATATAGAGGATGTCCGCAAACATCTTCAAGACCTGCTAACAGTAGGTGTGATCAAAGAGTCTCGGAGTCCATATGCGTCACCTATAGTGGTTGCCAGGAAAAAGAATGGTAGTGTGCGTATGTGTATTGACTACCGGACTCTAAATAGTAAGACTGTGCCTGATCAGTATACAACCCCTTGCATCGATGATGCGCTGGATTGCTTAGCAGGAAGCCGTTGGTTCTCTGTATTAGACCTCCGGAGCGGTTATTATCAGATTTCTATGGCGGAGGAGGACAAAGAGAAAACAGCGTTTATATGTCCCTTCAGGTTTTATCAGTTTGAGCGGATGCCGCAGGGAGTTATGGGAGCTCCTGCGACATTTCAGCGTTTGATGGAGAAGGCTGAACATTAATTTTGCTGCAGGTCCTGGATGATCTAATTGTGTTTGGAGCAACCTTGGAAGAACATGAGGAGAGACTCCTTAAAGCAGTGGTTCTCAACCTTTTTTCAGTGATGTACCCCTTGTGATATATTTTTTCAGCCAAGTACCCCCTAATCAGCACAGCACATTTTTGGTTGAAAAATGTAGGCCCTAATAGACAGCGCTATGCCATTGTAATGGATGTGTTCAGGGCATGAACAGGCACAACTCATGGGTGGGTTTTTAGATTTATTTGTTCCTGCAGAAGACAATGAAACAACTAATTGCCATCTTATTTTCTCTCTCTTTGCACCTCAGCTTCCCTCAAGCAATACAAAATGTAGTGTTCATTCAACATTACATCACATATTCAATGCACACTACTAGCCAAGAGCTATTCAAATTTGACCAAAAACCATTTAGCAAATTAATGTTAACATCACGAAAAACTATATCCAGAGGAGATAACAGTGCCACCTACAGCAGGGGTTCTCAAACATTTCAGCCCACGACCCCTAAAATAATGGTGACTCGCAACCCCCGCGGAGGTGGTTTATGTATATGTGGGAGTAAAAATAGGCCCTGGACTTTGATCCAGACCCGCCCACCCGAACCGGCCCCCGTATACGCCACCACAGCAGCCCTGCCCTGCTAATGCATGCACATTCTGAGTTAGATGTGATGCTAGTTCGGAAGATCAATAGTTAATGCGAGCGCAATCCATTTATTTTTTGCCTTTATTTGAGCGCAACATATTTTTTTAGCTTTGTGTAAAATAAACAATTGGTAAAACTTGGTAGAACCCACCTTCTGACTTCAAGTTTCAATGACTTTCCGTTACGTTAAATGACCGGACTACTTGCGGAATGATATGAAAGATGTGAATTAGAAGCACAAAACCCGTTGCCAATGACAGCGGTCATAAACTTTTCGCAGTGATGAATATCAAGAAATTACAGACCTGCGAACGCAGACATTTAACCTACATATGGCCCATACAAATCAACAGAACTTTTTTGGAACATTCTGAAGAGCCGTATAATAACAATTTTTAAAGGGTTTTGAATGGATGCTAATAGTTGCTAATCTTTGAAAATGTCACATACCCCCTGGACTGCCTTCACGTACCCCCAGGGGTATGCGTACCCCCGGTTGAGAACCACTGCCTTAAAGGGGCGATAGATTGCAAACCTATTTTGCCTTGTCATAGTTGAATAACGACAGTTCGGTGGGTAAAATGAACATACAGTGAATATCAAAGTCCATTGACACCTCTTTCCTATGCAAATCTCAAAAAGAAAACATTTGGCAAACGCTAGCTTTTCAACAAAGCAACCGGTGTGACGTAGGACGGGGGACCGCCCTTTTTGGCTCTGGTCTGTATCTTTGTCACGCCCCAAAATGTACATCCAGACCAGCCCGAGGTACATCTATCTCCGATTCTAGTTTAGCTGCGCACTGCTCTGTGTAGGCTACTTATAAGGAATTACAAAGAAGAACGTTTTGAATTATAACAAGGATATTGAAAATGGATCATGGTCGTAAATGCTGTGTTCCAGGCAGTACAGGGAAGGCTAACACTCACAGTCTTCCAAAGCAGCCAAACATTCGACAGGCATGGATGCTGTTGTCTACGAGAAGATCCCGGCGAAGTTTGACACTTAATCATTCATTTGCTCTGAACATTTCACCCAAGACAGTTTTGACAACCTTGGACAATTTCAAGCAGGATTTGCTAGGAAGATGAACCTGGAAAGAGGTGCTGTTCCGACCGTATGCTCATTGCAACCGCAAGCTACAAGGACAGTATGATGTTGTGCTAACAGTTATTAGCAATGCTAACGTTTCCTGTATATAGCATACCAGGTAGAATGCTAAATACGTTTCTACACACATCAAATGACTCTAGCTAGACTAGCTGTAGTCGGCATTAGAAGGGAGAAAGGCAGGTGCTAGATACAGGATACGTTAGCATTGCTAGTAACTGTTACTAGTAACACCTAGACTGTAGGCATGTAAACAAGTTTAGCTTGCTAACGCAAGAGCATAGGTAGAATGTGTGATAATTTTGCCTAGTTTATTGGCAATGGGGCTAACGTTGATTCATGTTTCTGACTGTGTTTCATTCAAATAAATAACCAGTGTAATGTAAATCTACAATTCACGATTCATGTTTGTCCAGATCTTTGTCATGTTATTTTTCAGCAAGATATCTAGAGCTAGCTAACTGAAGCCGAGTAGAATCACGATATGGTTTGGTTGCTAAGCTGTAGCCTAACGTTCTACCCACCTAAGTCAATCCAGTTTGCTTCAACAACAGAAGTGGAAACATGTAATGTTATTATTTCAAATAACATGTAGTCAATCTGTTGAAAACAGTGTTGTGTAGACACAATAGATTTAGTTGCGCGTTGTTATTTCAAGTCTCCAACTTCGGTGTTTCAGCAAGTGCTGCTGTTGGCCGTGTTGCGTTTTTGCTCCCCAGCTTCACTCGTTTAAAACCAACCAATCAGCGCGCAGCTTATCTAAATATTAATGAGCATACCATAAAAGGAGAAAAGCTAGTGTTTTTTCCCAGGAACATTTCAGAGGATCTATCAGGGGGCATAGAATAGCACCCGGGCCATTTTCAACCCAACCTTAGGTGTCTTACCAATGCGCCGGTGTTAGCTTTTGCGGACCCGAGCAAGCCCTATGTGTTGCACATAAATGCCAGCCTCAAGGGGTTGGGGGCTGTTCTAAACCAAACGCATACGGGGGGCCTGAGGCCTGTTGCTTTTGACAGCCGAGGTTTAAATGCTGCAATGCAGAAGTATCACATCCATCAACTTGAGTTTTTGGCACTCAAGTGGGCAGTGGTTGATAAATTCAACGACTACTTATACGGAGTGAGATTTACTGTAATGACTGACAACAACCCACTCACATATGTGTTGACCACAGGAAAACTAAATGCCACGAGGCATAGGTGGCTTGCTGCACTGGCCACGTATGACTTTGAAGTCAAATATAGCCCTGGGTGAGTCAATGTTGACGCAGATTTGCTTTCCTGTTTGGGGAATGAACAGGAAGCTGAGCCATGGAGAAACATTGCACAGAGTGATGTGAAGGTGGTATGTGATTTGGAGCATGTACAAGAGTCAGAGGCCAGTTTTGTACGGTTGGCAGACGAGCTGGGAGTCCCAGCAGATGGTGTCCCTGAGCTATACGCTTTTGTGACTCATCTTGATTTAGGTCGGCTAGAACAGTTTGACCGAAGGGACCTGCGAGAAGCGCAGTTGGAAGACGGCGTTCTTCAAGTGGTTAGAAGAGCTCTGGACACAGGACAGTGGCCAGCTAACACAGACCTATCTGATCCTGATGCCGATTTTCTGAAGCGTGAAAGGCAGAAATTAAAGGTAGAAAATGGATTGATGTACAGAGTTACACACAGAAGCATAGGAGAGTTACATCAACTGCTACTGCCTAAGAAATTCAAAATGCAGGTGATTCGTGCACTGCACGATGATATGGGACATTTAGGGGTGGAGAGGACTACAGAACTGGTTAGAAACAGGATCTATTGGCCGAAAATGACTCAAACTAAAGAGAAGTGAATTAGTGTCTGTGGAAGATGTGGAAGATGGAAGACCCCTTGTCCTCGAGCTGCTCCTTTGCACCAAATCAACTCAGGTGGTCCTATGGAGTTGGTGTGCATAGATTTTTTATCATTGGAGCCAGATTCGAGAGGCTTTGCAAATATATACTCGTCGTTACGGATTATTTCAGTCGATATGCTCAAGCATATCCCACCAAGGATCAGAGAGCGGGAACAGTGGCCACCTCTTGGTAGAGGTATTTGATTTTCAAAACCGTTTGTCCAGTAGAGCCAATCAAAATCGGCAACAAAGCAACCAAACAGGAAGTTGGATCATATCTCAGCTAATCTTTGAGAAATCAACTCAAAACTTGGTATGATGACTCGGAACTCTCTTCTGAGGCTGTCCAATTAATTTGGTGTCATGTGATCACTGGGCGTGGCCGCAGGAAGCAAAAATGTGTTTTGGCCAATAACTGTTGATTTGTTTGCTTTTATTAAGTGATTCCTTTGTCTCATGATATGTTGGGACATCCCGTGTGTGATACATGATAACTTGTGATAATAGCCGAATTGATCTGGTCGCCATTTTGAATTCATTGTAAAACTTTTTTTCTTTACTCCTCCTACACATGTTATCCAATCTTCACCAAATTTGGCATAGAGTATCTTCAGACCAAGCCTCACAAAGGGCTTCACATGATTTTTTGATTTTCAGAACCGTTTGTCCGGTACAGGCAGTCAAACTGTGCCATTAAGCTAGCAAACAGGAAGTTGGGTCGTATCTTAGCAGATCTTTGATGGATTCACACCAAACTTGCTGCATGCACTCGGAACCCTGTTCTGTCGATTTCTAAAGTGTTTTATGGGTCATTTGACTGCTTGGCCACCACATTGCTGCTTGCAGCTATATTTAGGATTCCTCCGTCAGGAGGAAACCTATTGTTATTGGTGGTTTTATTATTTGTAATTCTTGTACCATGGGAGTCTATGGCAGCCCCTAGACCCCATCGACAACTTTTTGTGAAATTTGGCATACTCATTAAGGACAGTTACTTCTATAACTACACCAAGTTTCATGTGTCCCATTAGACCACTCTAGCGCCACCAATGGGTCAAAGTTGGACTTGTGTTTACACACGCAACTTTTAAACCGTATGACCGATTTTCAAAAATGAGGTACCATTGGATTCCCTGGATCAAGACGAGTTTAACACACCCTATGGCGTCAATTTCCGGTTTTATAGATTTTCCGTCAAAAACCTCTGAAAGCCTACTCCTCCTACAAATTTTGTCAAATCGTCTTCAAAATGACCAGAGATGATCTTCAGACCAAGCCTAACAAAAGTTATCGAAAATAATTTTGATCGTCACAACCGTTTGTCCGGTACATCAAAATTGGCAAAAAAGCAACCAAACAGGAAATTGGATCAAATCTCATCAAATTTTTGAGATATCAACACCAAAGTTGGTATATCGGTGGAAGACATTACATCATGTTACAATGTGCAAAGGCAACTTCATATCTCCAATAATGATTGATATACAGCAAATCAAATGTATCGCTAATGCTAAAATTATGCTGTACACATCCGCCGGTCAAAAAGTGATACATTGATTCAATCACAAGTTCATATGAAGACTCTTGAGAATGTTTAGTACTCAATCTGAAAAAAAGTTGAATCTAAGATGAAAAGTCAATTTTTAATGAATATTTTAAATATACATGCTTGGCTAATTTCAGAGCTTTTCGGCTAAATCCTCTCTCCCCTCCTCCTGCCCGCGCGTGCTCCAAATCCTCACACACTCAGCCTTCCCTTACGGTGCGTTCACACTGCAGACTTTTTTACCGCTCAGCACCGCCGGCCTTCCCACTGTGCACCACGCTCGGGGGCGTGTCAGACAGATTCATTCAGAGCTGTAGTTCTCTTAAATCACTGTTGTAGTTTGTATAATGTCATGGCAAATGTGCAGACAAAATACAACTTTTACACACATTAAGCACAAATCCGACTTGCATTCTAGATCTGACATGATCTTATCTACAGCACACAATAGGTTATCTTTTTCCACACTTTTTTAGGCAGAGTGAAAGATTAAATGCCACCCGCACTCTATGGAACAGGTCTTGTTCCGGCTTGAAAAAAAGATGCATACATAAACGTTGACTTGTGTAACCTTTTATTATATGACTCAATATCTCTGCAATCAATCGCTAGATTATGACTTGCCACTACACATTCACTGTATGGATAGCGAGTGGCTGCCAGCCAGCATTTTGTTGAATGTCAATCGTGTGCCGGGTGAGCTAGTTAGACTATGCAGCTAGCACAGAAGAAAGTTACGTAGTGTGAAGAAACTGAATTAAAGTACAAAATACAACACACCAGGGACGCCGACAACCTCAGCAACCCTGCGCCAGGCATAATTTTTTTGTTTAAGTCTCTGTAATCAAACATATACGTATCATACAATACTGGGTATGAAGACACACATACGATGAGTTGCTCTTCCATCTTGAAATTGTCAAACCTAGAAATGTTTACCATGACCAACAGTTGCTACGTTACAAGAAACAAGAAAACCAACCCGATTGGCCATCGCTGGCGGTTTCACGCTCCTCATTTACATAAAGTTGAGAACATTGAACTTTTGCCGCCCCGCTCGCCTTCCCACAATGCCATACGCGGGCGTCGACGCCTGGTTACATTGAAAATGAATTGGAAGCCGACGCCCCGCTCTGCCTGCACCGCTGCAGTGTGAACGCACCGTTACACATGCGCGGGCTTGGCAAGACGCACAAGCAACATTTCAGGAGAATGTGGACTAACCAAGCCCCCACTCCTTCCTTAGTCTCTAGCAAAGGCCTTGTGAATGTTGATGGTATTGCATTTCTGATTTTGTATGTAATGGTAAAAGGTTCTCCAAATCCTGAAACGTTGATAGTAAAGGCCAAGAGTTACAACCACACTTAAACAAAAGCCCATGTGGATCTTGTTGGTATTGCATTTCCGATTTTGTATATAATGGTAAAAAGTTCTAAAAATCCTGAAACATGTATGGTATAGGCCAAGAGTAATGACCACACCACAAATGGCCCACCATTACCCATAGGTGGCGCTACGGCTATAACCACATTGTCAATTTTCAGTTTCGTACTCAAATCTGAAAAAAAGTTGAATGTAAGATGAAAAGTAGATTTTTAGTGAATATTTTAAATATACATGCTTGGCTAATTTCTATAGCTTATTTTCCAAATCCTCTCTCCCTCTCCTCCTCAGCGCGCGCGCTCCACATTCACACACACTCAGCCTTCCCTTCACACACGCGGGCTTGGCAACATTTCAGGAGAGTGTGGGCTGACCAAGCCCCCACTCATTCCTTGGTCTTTAGCAAAGGCCCATGTGGATCTTGATGGTATTACATTTCTGATTTTGTATGCAATGGTAAAAAATTCTCCAAATCCTGAAACATTGATAGTAAAGGCCAAGAGTAACAACCACACTTAAACAAAAGCCCATGTGGATCTTGTTGGTATTGCATTTCCGATTTTGTATGCAATGGTAAAAAGTTCAAAAAATCCTGAAACATTGATAGTATAGGCCAAGAGTAATTACCACACCACAACTGGCCCACCATTACCCATAGGTGGTGCCACAGGCCACGCCCTAAAGAACAAAAATACAAAGCTTTCGGGAATGGATAGGCTCACCAAGCCCGCTCCCATCACTTCTTGGCTTGAAATAAAGAGCCTTGTGGATCTTGATGGTATTGCATTTCAGATTTGGTATCCTGTTGGTAATTCTGCAGCATTGATTTTTCTATACAGTTACAATTTGTCAAGAATATAAATTTTTCAATGGTTCGCAATGCTTTACACATCAGCCAGTCAAACAAGTTCATATGAAGACTCTTGAGAATGTTTAGTACACAAATCTGAGAAAAAGTTGCCTGTATGATGAAAGGTCGATATTTGGTGAATATTTGAAACATGAATGCTTGGCTAATTTCTAGTTAAATTTCCAATGAAATCTGTCCCCTGCTCCTCCCCGCGCATGCTCCACATTCTCACACATTCATTCTTCCCTTGACACACGCGCACTCAACATTTCAGGAGAGTGTGGGCTGACCAAGCCCCCACTTATTCCTTGACTGTCTGCATAGGCCCTTGAGGACCTTGGTGTCATTGCATTTCCGATTTGGTATGCAATGATAAAAAGGTCTCCAAATCCTGAAACATTGATAGTAAAGGCCAAGAGTAACAACCACACTTTAACCAAAGCCCATGTGGATCTTGTTGGTATTGCATTTCCGATTTTGTATGCTATGGTAAAAAGTTAAAACAATTGTGAAACATTGAAAGTATAGGCTAAGAGTAATTACCACACCACAAATGGCCCACCATTACCCATAGGTGGCGCTACAGGACACGCCCTAAAGCACAAAGATACAAGGCTTTCTGGAATGGATGGGCTCACCAAGCCCCCTCCCTTCACTCCTTGGGTTGATATAAAGGCCCTCGTGGATCTTGATGGTATAGCATTTCAGATTTGGTATCCCATTGGTAATTCTGCAGCATAGATTTTTCTATGCAGTTACAATTTGTCAAGAATATACATTTTTTAATGGTTCGCAATGTTTGGAGGAATCCGCCATTACTGCTTGCAGTTATATTTAGGAATCCTCCGTAAGGAGGAAATCAATTGTTCTTGTTAGTTGTATTCTTTAAAAAAAAAATCTTAACCAAAGGTCTAATAGACTTGAAATTTGGTACAGATATGTATCATTGACGTATTGAGAAATGTTACTTAAGGCAATTGAATCAAGTACAAAATGGCTGAAAGGGGTGTATTTATGTAAATGTCCACATTGCCTCAATATGTTTGTGTCACTAAATCAAATGTATTTTTGAAGAATGGTTCAAACCTAATAGGCTTTAAGGTGACATGCCTCTGAAGTACCATGCAAAGTTTTACCTTGATATGTCAAAATATGACTGAATTACAGCTGTTTGAACTTGGACCAAATCTGACAATGCTCGCCATCGGAGAAATAGCTTTTTTGATTATCTTTATTGAACTTTGTTTATTCCATGCCTGGGAATGGCTCAATTGGCTGAAATGTTGTGCTGGTAAGCAAAGGGTTGTAGGTTCAAAACCAGAGGCATAGTTTTTTATTTTTTATTTTGACACAACAGTTTCTAGTCTTCAGATAAATCCTCCAGTTGTAAAACATAGCAATGCGTGTTTATTTGAGCCCATCACAACACTCCAATCATCTGTTTAGCGAGACTGTGTAAACCACTGCAAAACAAGTCAGGTTCACCACAATAGCTAGCTACTTGTAGTCTACGCATGGTAGAGATAACGCTCATGGTTATCTCTAATGAAGTAAATTGATTGTTCAGGTGGATTTCTTGTCTGTTGCACAAATTCATTTCAGAAACCTAAGCCAGGACACATCCCCACTGATGCTAGGCATGATTTGAAATTCCCTTCCATGACAAGTTATGGCACTCCAAACAACCTTTTAAAAAAACTATAAGTAAGTTATTCTTTACAGCAGCAACCCAGTCATCCCGTTGTCCCATTTTCATTGGAAATGTACAAGCAGTTTCAACTTTGGCTGAATCTTACAACGCTTACCACAGGAAAAACAGCTTACTTTTTAATACAGTTACTGAACATGACACTATTCAACACTGAGAATAGCTCAATGGGCTGGGATGGTGACCTCTAAAGTATAAGGTAGTAGGTTGGAATCCAGCCATTATCTTTTGGCCTGTCATCATTTTGATTAACTGTTTAGTTCAATAGGATGACATCATTCTGAAATACCATGCACAATTTCAATTTCATTCTTGGAAATGTCAACCGTTTCTTAACCTTTGTCCCAAAGCTGACCAAAGCTAATACTGAGGCCTTTCTATTCATACAATCTCAACAGTTGGTTTGTAGCAGAGAGGATAGAGAGACTGACTTGTAACCTTATGCTCATGAGTTCAAATCCCCATTCAGCCTGTTGTTGGCCAAACATGAAGTAGTTTTGCTCTTTTGTTGTCCAACTCTCGATCTTCTAAAGTGTACATGTTTATAATATTTTGCGGAGGAACCCGCATCACTGCACTGCAAAAACTGATTTTTAAGAAAGTAAAAAAATCCTTATTTCTAGAAAGTTTGTCTTATTTCTAGACTAAAAAGAAGAAAAATCTTGCCAAGCATATTTCACATAAGAAAAATAGTCTTATCTTGAGCAAATATATCTAACTTTTTCTTAATAAGATTTACCAACTAATATCAAGCTTGATTTAACTAGTAACAAGGTGTGGACATATTTTTTAAATTATCCCAGCAAAGTAACAAGATCATCTTCCTTATTTTAAGATTGAGACCACTTGCACAACTTCTCAATTTAAGAATCTTATGAAATGACAGCAATTTATTTCATTTACATGACAAACATGAAAATACATAACTGTTGACTGATTGGGAAAAAGGTATTAAACTGTTTTGTGTTGCCCACCACCTTCATACCAAATACATTTCAAAACTTTCCATAACCTTTCTATAACTTTTGGCCAAATTTCCCTGTATATCTTATGAGCCACAGCTGTTGTAATAACAGAATAACAGCATGCCTTTTACAACACATCAGATGAGGCTTTGTGTAGCCCAATTACATCCCCGAGGTAATATTTCATTGGGACATAGACCATATCCTTGTGAGGAAAGCTGTAATACGGAGTGAAATCTACAAGGTTATCGACAGATACCAGTTCAGTTGCTTGTGCCAAGTTTGGGATCTCTATTTGATATGCCATATAATCTCGATCATAACAAATGGTGTTGTATGGCATGAACTCAAAACAATACAATGATGAATTAATCACATAGATATTTCTTAAAAGTCCAAATTCTGGCAGATCAGTATTAACATCACTCACAAACAATGACTTTTCCCGAATATATTTGTTGCCATTTAGATTAATCAATTTTACAGACACAGCATGGTTAACCTCATCATTTCCAAGGAAGGCTCTCGTTTTTTCTTTTAAGTATGACATGTTTCTTATTTATGATATCGGTCCTAATGTACAATCATTTGACAAAATGGGGTGTTCAGAACTACTTGCATTCTGACAACATTCATACATTTGATCATGCCTTATTAAGGATTTGCAAACATTTTTAGAGTTTAGTTTTGAAGCCCACTGTTTGAAAAAGCAATGCTTTGATTCAAATCTCATGCACATATGACGAACCATTGGTCCCAGTAGCTTAATCTGAGATGGCACATGAATCAAATAATGTTGCTTTGGAGTGATGTTGTTATCTGGGAAAAGGTTCTTCATATGTTTTAGATGCTGTTCAATAAGTGATTTCAATGTGTTGATAGTCTGTAGACCAATAACAGGAGCAAACAACATTTGAACTATCTCTATCAGCTCAAGAATGAGTGTGTGGTACTCATTACCTTTAACTGAATCAATCAAAAATGGCAGAATCTTAAGTAAAACAAGCATTTGGCCTGAGGACTGCTTTAATTTATTGTCACTGGATGCTAATGTGCTGTAGCTTATAGGGCTTGGTTTATCTCTGACATCATGTGGAGAGTAGGGAAATGCAAGTAATGCACTATTGAGAACATCCAAGTCAAGTTGTCCTAAAAGTACTAAGTGTTTCATCACACACTTTATTTCTAATGGGGCAATGCCTTCCAGTATTACGTGCATGATGTCTTGGGGTGTTTGTTGGATCAAGTTAAAAGCCGGGAATTCAACCAGTTTACTCCTTCTGTTGATCCCAAATGTAGTTTTTAAACTGTTTCTAAGATACTCAGTATTGGCCCTCTCAATATCACTACACTGCCGCATATGTCTCTCTATTGTTCGTTCTTCAAAGTAATCCTCATCAAAATACAATTGCATGTCCTCAAATGTACATTCACACTGCCTACATTTCTTGAAAGCAAAACCAACACCCTCTTTAAAACCACAAAGCTCATGCTGAGCTAAAGTGTCCCCACATATCGAAAATAATGCTCCATATATTTCACGTTCACCATTCCCAATTTGAATTCTAACACCTTCATATAGCCTTACTAGGTCCTCATGCAGCCTTCCCAAAATTCCATCAACTCCACATTCAGAGAGTTGGCTCCTCTTTGCAATGGCGAGTAGGCGAATTGAAGCCAGTTTTGATCTATATTTTGGATTAATGTTTCCAAGTGTATAATAAAACATTACCAACTTATTCTTGGAAGCATAAGACCCAAGTGGGTTGCAAAGTTCAATGTCATCAGCGTAAATGATTATCTGTAAGGCAGAGGGCCGGGCAGAAAATAAGGGGTGTGATTTCATGAATTCACCATCTGTAATGTCATACAAATAGCCACTTCTGTATTTTTGTGGCTCATCTATCATTGCAAGTACTTTTGGATGGGACAATAACTGTTCCAGGCTTTTGATCAGAGGAATATACTGAAAACATTTGGGTATTGTAGAGAGTACTCTTTTTGCTCCTTTTTTAAGAAAGCAAGCAGTATACCCAACAATAACTTCCTCTGACTCTACAAAATGGAAATGGTCCTTAATCACACAGTCCTGCCTGTACGTTGTTGAAACAGAGGCAAACGGATCCTCCAACCGGTCAAATACTTCCAGAGCCTCCTTTTCAAGTTCACTTCCCTGATGTTGATGGAAAACTCTTTGTAGCCGACTCCTCAGATTGGTTACCAACAAAGCTTGGTACTGTTGCATTGCCGCCACAACATCATTCACACCAGTCTGAAAAACAGGCCCAACAGGACAGATCAAAAATACATTACATCACAATAGTTCAATATAAAACACTTTCATGTAGTACTGTCCTCTATAGGGCCAGAGATTACACTACCCTTTCAATGAGAATGAATAAGATAAACATAAACTATAATATTAAAAAAAACTAGGGAAACAATTAACTTATCAATTTAATGATGGGGCATTAAAACATAATGCAAAATAAATGTCTATCTAATTTGTGTTGAGCAAAAACAATTGCACAGGTTTAAAAAATAAAGCATCCCATTGATGTCAGTTGTGTTACAGTAAAAATAAGCTGCGAAGGGGAACAGACTACTGTAACTGCACAGCAAAACTGAAAAAATAATCAATGCATGTGATGATTGGTCGACCGTCATATTAACTACACTCAAGAGAGAGGCTATAATTAATTTAGAGAGGTAAGCTTTATAGCAAGAGCACTCCAGACCTTGAAAGTTTATAGACAAATATAAATATTATCTAATGATCAGATTTTACATCGCAGATGATCAACAAAGCCAAAGAGTAAATGATGTTAATGTTGCATGTGGACAGACCTGTGAAAGATGGTGTCTTTCTCTTGCAGTCAACACAATAGCAGTAGCTTGTCTGGTCAGAGTGTCCTGGCTGGAGTCAACCTTTAAAAAAAAATCTGATCAAATCAGATGTGTCTAACAGGTTCAAGTATCTTTTGGTCAATTTATTTTTCTTGAAGAAACATCAGCCGCATACAATGAGTTACACTTTATGCTGCAGGTCTTGTAACCTTAATGATTGGCGTGACAAGTAGTATTTGCGTGGAAGACCAAGAGGATAAGACTCACTGCTCTTACTATTTTTATGAAATGTCTATGTCTCTGCTTCATCTTCAGAGTAACAAAGCCACATAACAAAATACCTTAATATACATGTTTTGTGTAACCTTGGTGTAGCAGGTAATGTGTTTGAGGAAATTAACCTGCTCTAATCGCAGTATTGGCTGCTAGGGCCAACTACAGTTAAAGATCAAATATGAACTACTGACCATGACCAACAACGATATACCCAGAAAAATCAAATGACAAGAAGATACATGGAGCATTATAAAAGATTGATGTGTGCTCAAGAAAACTGTTCATATGCATACCTTAGATTGGTGTGATGCAGAGGGGGCATCTGCAGGCTCACTTGGAACATCTGGTATATTCAAAGTTGTTTGTATGGTACAGTCACAAGTCTGGGATGTAGTAGGGTGCCGTGGAGAGGTGAGGTTGCTGTTGTCAAAGCCAGAGTACAATGACACTGAATTGTCAAAAGCACCAAAATGCTCTGGGATGACAGGATCAGGACAGGGTTGCTCCCTGTTCTCCACCATTGCATCCTCCGTTGGTCGCTCTACGTTATCCACCACATCTTCTGCTGGATTCTCTCTGTTTTCCACCGTTGCATTCGTTGGCCTGTATTTGTGGACATGAAAATATTAGAAGAGCAGGGGCCCAAACTCATAAAAGTCTGTGCATCAAAATACTTTTGCTACACTGGAATAATAAAATGTATCTATTTAAAACTAACCCGTAAATGGGGTTGGTTCTGAAAATAACTTCTCTCTCTTTTTCTCTATCTATCTATCTTTCAACCAGTCTCTATCTTATTGCACTTCAATCATCAATCAAAAATGTATACATGCATTCCCCGTATACTTGTAGGCACGCCCGCCGATAGGGGGGGACAAAGGGGTCTGTTGTCCTGGGCCCAGGGTAGGCCAGAATTGGGCCCTCATTAAATTATTATTATATTATAATTACATTTAATTTCATCTAAGATTATCTCGTCCCTGGCCCAGGCAAGACTGTCAGCTGGCCTGCATGTAGGCTATATTTCCCAGCCGCGCTGAACTTCCCTTTGGGCACTCCCAAGGGGATGGGCAATGCGGTCCTCACCAATTAAAAACCGCTGACTTAAGTAACGCAGGTGCTTTACCTATATGCCCACACGTTGTTAGAGTTTCCATCCATCGCTGATGTGAGGTCCAGTCTTGAGGTTGCTGTCCTTCCTTCTCTCCTTAAGTTGGTGCTGCCACTGTCAAAGTGTTCAGAATGGGTTCTTCGAATATGATACCAAAATGAGTTGTAGACGCGATATTCTTTGCTACAACCATCGATTCCACAAACGACACGGAAATCTGGACTACGACTATGAGCCGAATTTATATGACTCAATAAAGATTTGAGGGTTAGACCTACAAAAACAAAGCAGATAACGCAGCGCCAAATCATGATTTTTTGTAGTCTTGCTAGCTAAGCTAGCTGGCTTGATAAAGCAGATATAGCGTTAAACAATTCTGTTCCCACTTCCCAATCACTGCTATAAGTGAATCCAAAGCGTAGTGTTTCATTGGAGAGACCTGTTTGGTTTATCACATGAGCTCATCAAGGGGAAGTGACCATACGTCTGTGTCCCATAAGAGCAGCAACCAGTCATTAATTAATTATCTCATACACGGGCTTAATATTTAATATATTAGAGTAAAAATATGTAAATTAAGTGTATTTTTATTTATTTTTAATCTCGACAAACCTAAGTTATTTCGACCGGCCGCACCCCGCACACTGGAAATGGTACATTCCAAATGTTTCGGCGGCATTCTGTGGAGAACTGGGCGCGCAGCGTTAAACGGCAGTTTGCTGGATTTCAAATGCAGTTGTATTTCTGTGGCAACGAGTATTTTTGGAATCGCGGTAGCCTGCTGAGCTAATGGATCAACTGGACGAAGTTGCAATTGCTACACTAAGAGGTACGATATATTGTTAAGTTATCTGTTTCCATTAACATAAACTTGTTTATATTTGATTTGTCTAACCTGCCTTGCTAGATTGGCTTGTGTGCTAAAAACCCATGAAGTTAGCTAGCTAACGCTAGCTAGCATAGCTCAAGATATCCTTATGTACTATCTAGCGTTACAGTTAATATTGTGCATGTTATCATTCAACATTATTTTGATGCCATTTTAGTGCATTACGTTTAACTAAGAAAATTAACCAAATTCTAACTGTTAACTAGTTATGGGCAAATCGAGGCTTTTCGAAACACCGAGACAATTGAAACATTGGAGTCGGGGTCTTTGAAACGCTCGAAACCTTTACTCAATAGCGACATCTAGTGGCAGCTACGAGTATGGCATAACTAACAGTCTTACAGCTAATTACACATTGTGATTTTAAGGATGCTCGTAGTTGAACGGAATTATTGCCATCCCGCAAGGCAGATAGCGTGGTATCGAACGCAGGAGTGATGGCTTTCATGTAACAATACACATAAGTCCAAATATTTTCGAACTGTTTGAGACGATAAACTCAGTGCAAAGTTGTTACATATTCATATATATATATATATATATATATATATAACTAACTTTGTCTAACGTTCTCTAACTGTCTCTAATTGTCTCAAACTCACAAAACTCACTTGTCTATATTTGATTGGCTCAGTGTCTTGGCACTAACTGTATTTTTTTCTATAGCTGGCAAGATTGGAGAAGACTTGCTGCCTTCCCTTTCTCGGGATGAAATCAAGGATCTGTTTCCTGGTCCTGAAAACTTTCACAGGCGGCGGGCTATATGGCTTGTTGTAAATAAAGATGAAACGGTCAGTTCAAAGTTATGCACATTAAGTTAAGATGAGGTGAAGTGCATCCATAGGCCTATGTGATACCATCAATTTACAAATCGTTTCATTTGAAAATGTATTTATTTTAGCTAATTCTTTGGTAAAAAAAAAAAAAAGGTTTGACCAGTCAGTGTAACAATAGTAAGTCCATATTTAACCTAAATTTAGCATGATCTTTTTGTTCAGGTATTGCACAGGGGTTTTACATTTTGGCTGGGCCATATGATTATTACAGAGCAAAAAATAAATAGTTTGGGAATACATAATGACAGAAAGTTATCCTATGAAATATGTAATTGTGAATGTATTTTAGGTGGAGACTGCTGCGGAACAACCACAGCCATCAGCGACTGGAGGCAGTGGTCTTTCACAAGAAGTGCCCAACACTTCTAAGTTTGTGGTTACGTCCAGCCCAGAATTCATAGTTTACACAGACAGTGAACTTGAACAGGTGCGACGCTCCTACTTCGAGCAGAAACGGATGGGGACTGAGAACATTGTGGATTTATCTAAGGAACTCTTCTGCCGGCTCATAAGAAACACTATGTGTAATATGATCTCAATTGCAAGAGCCACAGGGCATTTTTTGCAGTGTGCTTGCTGCTATATTTATTATTATCATTGTAATTTATCTCATGAACACATTGGTAAAACGTTTTGAAATTTGGCATATTGATACAACATGCCACAACTACGGCTCAAACACAGACTGGCCCACATCAGATCATAGGGGGCGCCACAGGCGACGCCCAAATGTCCACTTTTCAGAGTGATTGCGTTTCCAACCCATTGCTCCAATTTTTCTGAAACTTGGTCTGCATGCCTCATTTTTCATGAAGAACAAAAAAGCCTCAAGGACCCATAAGGTCCACCATGATGGATTTTCCTGTACAGTGATAATTTGGGAAAACATTCAAAATTCCTCTTCTCTTGAACCAAAGGTCTAATTGACTTGACATTTGGTACATATATGTATCATTGACATAATTAAAAATGTTACTTAAGGCAATTGAATCAAGTACAAAATGGCTGAAAGGGGTGTATTTATGTAAATGTCCACATTAACTCATTATGTTTGTGTCACTAAATCAAATGTCATTTTGAATGATGGTTTTTCAAACCTAATAGGCTTTAAGGATATTCTCTGACGTACCGTACACAATTTCACCTTTGTATGTCAAAATATGATTGAATTAGAGCTGTTTCAACTTTCGCTTACCACAGGAGAAACAGCTTACTTTTTTTATACAGTAACTGAACGTGACAATATTCAACACTGAGGTTAGCTCACTGGGCTAGGACGACGACCTGCGAAGTATGAGGTTGTAGGATCGAATCCAGCCACAGTCATTTAGCCCGTCTTAAATTTGAATATCTGTTTAGTTAAACAGGATGACATTGTTCTGAAGTACCATGCGCAATTTCACCTTGATATGTCAAAAGATCATTGAATTACAGCTGTTAAAACTTTGGCCGAATCGAACAATCCATGTTGCAGGAGAAACAGCTTTCTTTTTTTATACAGAAAATTACCAGAATTCCTCAGCCTTGTAGGCAGCTCAATAGGTTGAAATGTTGTCCTGCAAAATGCAAGGTCACAGGTTCGAAACCAGGCACAGTCTTTTGGCCTGTCATAATTTTGATTACTTATTTAGGTAAACAGGCAAACATCCTTTTGAAATACCATGCGTAATTTCACCTTGAAATGTCGACCGTTTCTTAACCTTTGTCCCACAGCTGACCAAAAACGAATACTCATATCATGCAGTCGGCACCCTTGGGTACCCAGCATGCAGTGCGGCATGTCAAAAAACGCAAAGACTTGTGGAAAATAGTTTGGTTACAAAAGCCGTGCGAGGGATTTCAGTTGTTGTGTTCGTTCAGTTGGATGTTTGTAATGTTATTGTTGGTTAGTTATAATAATCTTGTTGGTCACCCTGATTGAGTATGTTGTGTAGTTTAATCGGACCAGAGAATCGGCTGCTATACAGTCATCGACTATTCTCGCAAGAAACTGATTATGAGCGGTGCCCTAGCTCAGTTGCCCACATGACTATTATTAGTTGTGCATTGACTGAGAGTCTGGAAAGAGATCAACTCAAGAAGAGTTTCAATATCCTATAAAAAGTTAATACTTAGCCCTTCCTAATTATGCAGTCTCAACAGTTGGTGTATAGCAGAGAGTCTAGAGCGACTGACTTGTTACCTTATGCTCATGAGTTCAAATCCCCGTTCAGCCTATTGTTGATGGCCAAACATTAAGTCGTTTTGCTCTCTTGTTGCTAAGTCTCAATCTTCTACAGTGTACACGTTTATAATATTTTGCCATTTTGCGGAGAAACCCGCATCGCTGCTTGCAGCTATATTTAGGTTCCTCCGGTAGGAGGGAACCTATTGTTATTGTTGGTATTCTTCTTATTATTAGGTTCCTCCGGTAGGAGGGAACCTATTGTTATTGTTGGTATTCTTATTATTAGGTTCCTCAGGTAGGAGGGAACCTATTGTTATTGTTGGTATTCTTATTATTAGGTTCCTCCGGTAGGAGGGAACCTATTGTTATTGTTGGTATTATTAGGTTCCTCCGGTAGGAGGGAACCTATTGTTATTGTTGGTATTATTAGGTTCCTCCGGTAGGAGGGAACCTATTGTTATTGTTGGTATTCTTATTCTTATTTTTCTTCTCCTTGCGCCCCAATATCTCAAAAAGTCCCTTGTCATAAATTTTCTTATTTGGCACATTGATACTACATCCAAGTGGTTACCCCCACACCAAATATGGGCCACATCGGACCATAGGGGGCGCCACAGGCCACGCCCAAAAGTCCGATTATCAAAGTGATGGCATTTCCACCTAATTGCTCCAATTCTTCTGAAACTTGATGTGCATGCCTCATTTTTCAAGAGGAACAAAAAAGCCTCAAGAACCCATAAGGTTTGCCATGATGGATTTTCCTGTACAGTGATAATTTTGGAAAACATTCTAAATTCCTCTGCTCTTGAACCAAAGGTCCTATTGACTTGAAATTTGGTACAGATATGTATCATTGACGTATTTCAAAATGTTACTTAAGGCAATTGAATCAAGTACAAAATGGCTGAAAGGGGTGTATTTATGTAAATGTCCACATTGCGTCAAATTGTTTGTGTCACTAAATCAAATGCATTTTTGAAGGATGGTTCAAACCTAATAGGCTTTAAGGTGACATGCCTCTGAAGTATCATGCAAAGTTTTACCTTGATATGTCAAAATATGACTTAATTAAAGCTGTTTGAACTTGAACCAAATCTGACAATGCTCCTCATTGGAGAAACAGCTTTTTTGATTATCCAGTTATTGAACTTTGTGTATTCCATGCCTGGGAATATCTCAATTGGCTGAGATGTAGTGCTGGAAAGCAAAGAGTTGTAGGTTCAAAACCAGTCAGAAGCATAGTTTTTTAATTTTTATTCTGACAAAACGGTTTCTAGTCTTCCGATAAATCCTTCGGTTGTAAAACATAGCAATGCGTGTTTATTTGAGCCCATCACAACACTCCAATCATCTGTTTAGTGAGACTGTGTAAACCACAACAAAACAAGCCAGGTTCACCACAGTAGCTAGCTACTGGAGGTCGGATGGCTGAGCCGTTAAGGAGTCGGGCTATTAATCAGAAGGTTGTTGGTTCGATTCCCACTCGTGCCAAATGACGTTGTGTCCTTGGGCAAGGCACTTCATCCTACTTGCCTCGGGGTGAATATCCCTGGACTGTAAGTCGCTCTGGATAAGAGGGTTTGCTAAAATGACTAAATGTAAATGTACTTGTAGTCTACGCATGGTAGAGATAACGCTAATGGTTATCTCTAATGAAGTAAATTGATTGTTCAGGTGGATCCCTTGTCTGTTGCACAAATTCATTTCAGTAAGCTAAGCCGGGACACATCCCCACTGATGCTAGGCATGATTTGAAATTCCCTTCAATGACAAGTTATGGCACTCCAAACAACCTTTTATAAAAACTATAAGTAAGTTATTCTTTACAGCAGCAACCCAGTCATCCTGTTGTCCCATTTTTATAGGAAATGTATAAGCAGTTTCAACTTTGGCTGAATCTAACAACGCTTACCACAGGAGAAACAGCTTACTTTTTAATACAGTAACTGAACATGACACTATTCAACACTGAGAATAGCTCAATGGGCTGGGATGGTGACCTGTAAAGTATAAGGTCGTAGGTTGGAATCCAGCCATTATCTTTTGGCCTGTCATCATTTTGATTATCTGTTTAGTTCAATAGGATGACATCATTCTGAAGTCCCACAAACAATTTCACCTTGGTATGTCAAAATATGATTGAATTGGATCAGTTTCAACGTTGGCTGACTCTAACAACGCTCACCACAGGAGAAACAACTTACTTTTTAATAAAGTAACTGAACATGACAATATTCAACACTGAGAATAGCTCAATGGGCTTGGATGGTGATCTGTAAAGTATAAGGTCGTAGGTTGGAATCCAGCCATAATCTTATGGCCTTTCATAATTTTGATTATCTGTTTAGTTAAACAGGACGACATCATTCTGAAATACTCTACACAAATTCATGCAATTTCACCTTGAAATTCCTAACCTTTGTCGCAAAGCTGACCAAAGCTAATACTCTGCCCTTTCTATTCATACAATCTCAACAGTTGGTGTGTAGCAGAGAGGATAGAGACTGACTTGTAACCTTATGCTCATGAGTTCAAATCCCCATTAAGCCTGTTGTTGGCCAAACATGAAGTAGTTTTGCTCTTTTGTTGTCCAACTCTCGATCTTCTAAAGTGTAGATGTTTATAATATTTTGCGGAGGAACCTGCATCGCTGCTTGCAGCTATATTTAGGGTTCCTCCGTCAGGAGCCTATTGTGTTTGTTGGTATTATTATAATTATTATTATTCTAGTAATTTATCTCATGAACACATTGGTAAAAAGTTTTGAGATTTGCCATATTGATACAACATGCCACAACTACGGCTCAAACACAGACTGGCCCACATCAGACCATAGGGGGCACCACAGGAAACGCCCAAAAGTCAGATTTTCAAAGTGATAGCATTTCCACCCCATTGCTCCAATTCTTCCATTCGTCCACATTGCGTCAAATTGTTTGTGTGACTAAATCAAATGCATTTTTGAAGGATGGTTCAAACCTAATAGGCTTTAAGGTGACATGCCTCTGAAATATCATGCAAAGTTTTACCTTGATATGTCAAAATATGACTTAATTAAAGCTGTTTGAACTTGGACCAAATCTGACAATGCTCCTCATTGGAGAAACAGGTTTTTTGATTATTATAATACTAACAATAACAATAGGTGCCTCGCAGCTTCGCTGCTTGGCCCCTAAATATAGCTGCAAGCAGCAATGGAGGGGCCAAGCAGTCCAGAGCAGGACATGGCCTCCATAGCACTTGCGCAACAATTAAGTCACAATAACCTGTTGCATTAATGCAACACACCACGTTTGGTTGAAATATCTGTTTGTGTTCCAAAGGACTGAGTGTTCAAAGTGTTTTTTTTCTGGCATAACACCACAGGCCTCTTCTGCTCCTCATGGGAACGAAGGAACCAAAGTTTGGTGATGATCGGACACATTTTTGCTGAGTTATGCTCTCACGTGTCTTGCGACTTCACCGCCGCCTTTGATCAGCTCTACCGAACGATGGTCAAGCTTGATATCCCACAATACATCAACAGAGAAAGAAATTACTTTATTAAGGTAAACACTTCAACAGTTATTAGCCAAAACACGTTTATGCTTCTGGCCACGCCCCCTTTTAGTCACATGACACGATTTTTGGAGGACATCCTTAGAATAAAGTTCCGAGTAGGCGTACCAACTTTGGTGTCACTACCTCAAAGAACTGCTGAGATATGACTTCACTTCCTGTTTGGCGGCTTTTCTGCAGAATTTGATTGGCTGTACCGGACAAACGGTTGTGAGCATCAAATTTCTTTTTGATGACTTTTGTGCGGCTTGGTCTGACGATCATCTCTGGTAATTCTGAAGAAGATTTGACAAAATTCAGAGGTTTTTGATAAAACCGGAAATAGCAGAAAATCTATATAACCGGAAATTGACGCCATGGTGTGCTTTGAACTCGGCTTGATCCAGGGAATCCAATGGTACCTCATTTTTGAAAATAGGTCATACGGTTCAAAAGTTGCGTGTGTAAACACAACTCCAACTTTGACCCGTTGGTGGCGCTAGAGTGCCAAAGTATGGGACATGAAACTTTGTGAATTGGACCCGGGGCCTGTCCCTAATGAGTGTTCCAAATTTTACAACTTTCGACCAAGCGCTTCTAGGGCGTGCCATAGACACCCAGTCCTAAGAATAATAACTATAGAGGGTACAATTTATGGGGAAATTGTAGGGTGTGCTTACTTGCGTCGGTTGCAGGTGGGTCCATTTTCCCTTCTAGTGATATTTTCAAGCATTTAGCCTACTCATATTGCATAATTCATTAAGAACACCCTTTGAAACGAGGAACCCCCTTTGAAACAAGCTACTGTAACAACGTTGTCACTGGCAGTATTTCAGATGGAATTGCGATTCAAATAGTACCGTCTGCTAACTGAAAATAAGCCCCCCAAAACGTAAATAAGTTCGATATTAATTTAGGGGTACATGGCTAATTCAAAAGCAGTTTGCTAGAGGCAAGCTAGCTGCTGTTGCTATCCACACTTCACTGATTGTTTGAAAGCGCCGGAAATGAGAACGTTTCTTTTGCAAGGGATAATGTATAGAACGCCGGTCATTATCGGGAAAATAAGCCCCGACAGGGCGAACAGCACCTCGACGAGAAGCGGAGGGGTTTTGTTTCGCCCTGAAGGGGCTTATTTTCCCAATAATGACCGGCGTTCTATGCATTATTCCGCTTATTACACGGCTACTTGCCAACAAAAATAACTTCACACAGTTTGTCTTTTTACAATGTATTTGTTACCATTCGTATTGTTGATCAGCAGAGAAATTGTTCGCCATCCGAGGCAAAAAGGCCACTTCCCTTGACAGCGGTCAAATGTGCATAGCAACGGTCAAATATGAGAAAATTGTTCACCGCAGAACGTTGGGATGCCCCATTCAAGTAAATGGAGAATTCTGCAGCATTAAAGAACAGCCATAGACATAATAAAGCCATAGCTGTGGCAATGTGTGGCATTGAAGACAGTACTGTAGCCATGGGCGTCAGCAGCATTTTGAGAGTGGGGGGACACATTATGCGGGGGGTCTGGGGGTTGTTCACCTAGAATTTTTTTAAAGATGTAGATGCAATTTCCTGCATTCTGGTGCATTTACCACAACAATTTACCATAGTTGTAATACACATAGGGGCTGGACAAATATTTTGAAAACTAAACTTCCCAATAAGCAATGGGACATCTTCAACTACCTGTCACCTTTCAGCACTCACCTCAGCAACAGAGCTGTCTCCACTGCCCCTGCATGCTGCCCCTTCCTCTGACTCACTCTCAATCTCTACCACCTATATCAGGAGACATGGAGATGCATTGAGCATTCTTTCATATTGATAATAATAAGCTTAATGTAGATTTTTCATATGAAGATTTCTGAGATGTAAATCATGTTATCAGCATATAAAATTCAGAATTGGTATAGGTTTAGTAGCCTAATAATTATGTAGGCTACATAAAAAAAGCATCTCCCTAAAGCATGACTGGACAGTTCAGAAATGATCAAATTTGTGTTCAAACCTGTAGTCTTTTCCACAGATCACATCCTTAGGATGTAAGCTTTCAGAAAATACATGATTTAGGTGGTTGAATCAGTTTCCCTAAATGGCACAGCCCAAAAAAGTATCAGCCATATAGCCTACTCCATTTACCACTACCGAATTTATTATGCATGGGCAGCATACTAATATGGAGAGATGGACGTGTCTCTTGTCTCATTAGATAACATCCTACAGGGTATAAGCTTTCAGAGGATATATGGTTTTAATGGTTGAATCAGTTTTGCCTTCATGTTACAGACTAACATGTAACAATAAAATTCTGCGAATTGCCAACATTACAAGTTGAGCAACCTTATTTAAATTGGAAGACAATGTTAGACAAACTAGACAAACTAGCATGTTAGCTAAGGTTAACTCCAGATTAGCTCACGGTTTTTGTGGCAATAAAAAAAACACCAGCAATTTCTTTTGTAGCTACTTGGAAAAAAAATCTTTGTCATCTCTTTCTGCCTGAAACAGACGCCTAAGTCTGAACACGGCCAAAAGCACAACCTATTTCAGACCCAGATTAAGAAATCAACAAATACTGTTCCACTTGTAATAGGTAAATAAAGTATGGTATAGCCTAGTGCTAGATGTAGGTAAAAAGCTTGTTTATCTAGCTAGCAATAATCATAATGTTTGCAGAAGGATCTCTGTGACTTAACTAACGCTATTATAGTCAGAGAATGTCTCATAAGGGTGCTTTGGCCACTGAAGGGAAAACTGGGCAACTTTCACTTACTTTCCTCTTCGTCGAAAAAACCCTCCTTATGTCCATCTCGTCTGTGGAACAGTCATGTCTGAAGTGCTAGCTACAAGCGCGATGCGTCGATCAAATAATATGGGAGTTGAATCTGCGTGCGTGATGCTGTTTTTCTAGAAAACGTGGAGTGGAATTCTATATGGGTATTCTCCCTACTGATAAAGTGGAACGGATTTGATTGTGAAGCAATGGAAAGATCGCTGGACCAGTAGACCATGCACTAATATTTTGATCGCAAATGAGGAGGGGTCCAAACGGACTGTAGCCTACTACTACACACTGCCAGTGGGCGAGCCGAGTCTGTAACGTCAAAACAAGACGCGGTCTCACTCAAATTCCAAGTTTTACACAAATAACAAAAATGTGCTGCCGCTGGCTGTATTCACAATCGCCATATCTTTAAAACACTGCTCTCCATTTTGGATGTAGAATTGACCCTGGTACAAAATTAAGAAAATACTCATCAGACGCAGATCGACAACAGTGTTGTCGAACACTCGTCGACAACACTGTTGTTGCTGCCGGATATCGTCAATGGAGGCTGACTGGAGGCTCTCACGTAGCAAACAAATCAACGTTTTTACAGCAACCTACATTAAAATCTCACCAGCTGGCTGTCTTCACAATAGTCATATCGTCATAAAATTTCCCTCTCAGTTTTTTAGTGTAAAATTGAACTATAAAATTACGAAAATACTACCTACTATGACGCTTTCTAGCAAGGCTGCCGCCTAAAATACTAGGCGGTCTCACGGGCGACCCGCACTAGTTCAAATTACAAAGACTTTCACGACCTAAATCAAAAATCCGAGATGGCAATTCCACTCAAAATCGCTTTCTCAACAAAGCCAAATGTTTGGGATTTTTTGGGGGTGGTATTTTTCACTCGTAATCCAATCTAATAATATCAGCGTAGTAGCTATAGAGCTATCATATTTAGCTGTGGCAATGGAGTTCAGGTTAGTAGTCACTAGTCAGATAGGTTCACCTATTGAAAGACTTTTGATTGAAGTAAAGGGTAGTGTCGATCATGTGCTGCCGTTTGACATCCTACTGTAGCCTAGTCTTCTAGACTAGGCTACAGTACAGCGTTGCAGTGAGCTACACTGGTTTGAAACCACAGGTAATGATAATTTCACCAACAAATCGTTTAGTTGTAATCTAATGTCATAATCAATCCTACAACTAAAAAGTTTTTGTGAGGAATGTTTATTTTAACAATTGAAAATAGATGCATCATAAACCGCAGTAGTATGTGTGGCCCGGGCAACAGAGGCTAATGTCATGATGCTAATGCTTCAGTGAAATTGTAGACTACCGTTTCCGAAAGTAGATGTACTTCCTTAATAATATTACCTTATATTGTACATTACACATCACAGTTGTGAGTCAATCACAAAGTAAAATGAGCAAATAGTTATCACCCAGGCCTGTTTGCTTGTGGCGTTTCTGCAGCTGCCTTGCTGTAAAGAAGTTAGCTTAGCCATCTCCCAGAAGTTAACGAGCTGCTAAACTAATATTCTGCTAGAGATGGTCACGCAAGTTTTGAGATGGTCACGCGACTTTTCGTGACGTTAGTGACATTAGTGACTGTGGCTAGCAAGTTAGCCACCGTTAGCTTCACTTTTCGCCACAAAAACGTAATTTCTACTAAACTGTGCAACGGAACGTAAATCCCAATACAAGCAACTCAATCGCTACCAAGACGAAACTTTTGACACCTAGGTTGCCTATGTAGTCCAAATATTGACAAAGTTTTAGGGGTGGGAAAATAAATAAATAATAATAATATATATGTGAGATAACAATGGTTGTGCCCTTGCCAAAGGCAAAGCACACCCAATAATAAATATAACTGCAAGCAGTAATGGCGGATTCCTCCAAACACTGCGAACCATTGAAAAATGTATATTCTTGACAAATTGTAACTGTATAGAAAAAATCTATGCTGCAGAATTACCAATGGGATACCAAATCTGAAATGCAGTACCATCAAGATCCACAAGGGCGTTTCTTTCAAGCCAAGACGTGAAAGGAGGGGGCTTGGTGAGCCTATCCATTCCAGAAAGCCTTGTATCTTTGTGCTTTAGGTTGTGGCCTGTAGCGCCACCTATGGGTAATGGTGGACCATTTGTGGTGTGGTAATTACTCTTGGCCTATACTAACAATGTTTCAGGATTTAAAAACTTTTTACCACTTTTTACCACCAGCATACAAAATCGGAAAAGCAATACCAACAAGATCCACATGGCCTTTTGTTAAAGTGTGGTAGTTACTCTTGGCCTATACAATCAATGTTTCAGGATTTGGAGAACTTTTTACCATTGCATACAAAATCGGAAAAGCAATACCATCAAGATCCACAAGGGCCTTTATTTCAAGCCAAGAAGTGAAGGGAGCGGGCTTGTTTAGCCTATCCATTCCAGAAAGCCTTGTATCTAAGGAAGTAAGGAAGTCAAATGGCTGAGCGGTGAGGGTGTCGGGCTAGTAATCAGAAGGTTGCCGGATCAATTCCCCGCCGCGCCACATGATGTTGTGTCCTTGGGCAAGGCACTTCACCCTACTTGCCTCGGGGGGAATGTCCCTGTATACTGTAAGTCGCTCTGGATAAGAGCGTCTGCCAAATGACAATGTAAATCTTTGTGCTTTAGGGCGTGGCCTGTAGCGCCACCTATGGGTAATGGTGGGCCATTTGTGGTGTGGTAGTTACTCTTGGTCTATACTATCAATGTTTCAGGATTTTTATAACTTTTTACCATTGCATACAAAATCGGAAATGCAATACCAACAAGATCCACATGGGCTTTTGTTAAAGTGTTTCTTGGCCTATACTATCTATGTTTCAGGATTTTTAGACCTTTTTACCATTGCATACAAAATCAGAAATGCAATACCATCAAGATCCACATGGGCCTTTATTTCAAGCCAAGAAGTGAAGGGAGGGGGCTTGGTGAGCCTATCCATTCCAGAAAGCCTTGTTTCTTTGTGCTTTAGGGCGTGGCCTGTAGCGCCACCTATGGGTTATGTTGGGCCATTTGTGGTGTGGTAGTTACTGTTGGTCTATACTATCAATGTTTCAGGATTTATATAACTTTTTACCATTGCATACAAAATCGGAAATGCAATACCATCAAGATCCACATGGGCCTTTGCCAAAGACCAAGGAATGAGTGGGGGCTTGGTCAGCCCACACTCTCCTGAAATGTTGCGTGTGCGTCTTTGCCGCGCGTGTGTCAAGGGAAGGCTGAGTGTGTGAGGATTTGGAGCACGCGCGGGCAGGAGGAGGGGAGAGAGGATTTAGCCCCAAAAACTCTGAAATTAGCCAAGCATGCATGTTTCAAATATTCACCAAAAATCGACTTTTCATCTTACATTCAACTTTTTTTCAGATTTGAATACTAAACATTCTCAAGAGTCTTCATATGAACTAGTGATAGTATCAGAGTATCCACTTTAGACCGGTGGATGTGTAAAGCATTATTTTAGCGTTAGTGATAATTTTGATTTGCTTTATATCAGTCATTTTTTAAGATATTAAGTCAATTTTTCACATGGGAACATGTTGTAGTGTCTTCCACCGACATACCAAGTTTGGTGTTGATATCTCAAAGATTTTTTGAGATCTGACCCAACTTCCTGTTTTGATCCTTTGTTGATGATTTTGATTGGCTGTACCGGACAAACGATTTCGAAAATAAAAATTCCAGTGATAACTTTTGTGAGGCTCAGTCTGGAGATCCTGTCTGGCAATTGTGAAAAAGATTTGACCAAAAATGTAGGAGGAGTAGCGAAAAAACGTGTTTCCTTAATCTTTATTGTACAGAAAAATCCAATATGGCGGCCGTCATAGGTTCTAGAGGCTTTTTTGTTCCTCATCAGAAATAAGGCATATGTAATGAATTTCAGAGTTTTGGGACTTATGGCCTGCAAATGGCATCACTTTGAAAATTGACATATTGGGGCGTGGCCTGTAGCGCCACCTATTGTCTCACATGGCCCATGTTTGGTATGGTAGTTACTAATGGTCTGCAGTTTCAACATGCCAAATTTCACAACTTTTTACCGTTGTGCTCTAGGGGCTGCCATTGACTCCAATGGGCAAAACATAATAATAATAATAAATATAACTGCAAGCAGTAATGGCGGATTCCTCCAAACATTGCGAACCATTGAAAAATGTATATTCTTGACAAATTGGAATTGTATAGAAAAATCTATGCTGCAGAATTACCAATGGGATACCAAATCTGAAATATAATACCATCAAGATCCACAAGGGCCTTTATTTCAACCCAAGGAGTGAAGGGAGGGGGCTTGGTTAGCCTATCCATTCCAGAAAGCCTTTGTGCTTTAGGGCGTGGAATGTAGCGCCACCTATGGGTAATGGTGGGACAGTTGTGGTGTGGTAATTACCCTTGGTCTATACTTTCAAAAAAGCTCGACCAGAGCACACCCCCCGCTCTCAGGGTACCGAGCTTCAGCTCAGTCATGATGCTGGGATGAATGTAGGCCTATATGTAGAGACCAGGGAGACAGACAGACTGGCCAGCTGCCCTGATGGGTCCGTGGTAGATCATTAATGCGGGTTGTATCCTACAACGCTCGTGGCCTCCGAGTAGGACATACTGCTGCTGATAGATCAAGACGTTTGGTGGTGGACACATTGCTGGACGAGAGTGACATTGTCTGCTTTCAAGAAACCTGGATGGCCAAGCAAGATCTGGACAAATTGAACTCCCTACACAAGATGTTTCATGGTGCTGGAGAGTCTACTACCGATCTCAGCATGAGAATGGTTTGTGGGAGGATAGCTGGTGGTGTAGCTATACTGTGGAACATAAAATATGACCCAACGGTAAAGGTGGTTTGGCTTAACGTTGACTGGGCTATTGGGTTGGAGTTTAATCACAATTAAAATAAATGTACTATTGTAAATGTGTACACACCATATGAATCCTATGACCATGAGGATGAATTTCAGAACAGGTTAGCTTTTATTCAGTCCTTCATAGAGGACAATAGTTCATGTTGTGTCTATGTCATGGGTGATTTTAATGCTGACATGTCAGATAAGCGTTTATTCGCACAACATCTGCAGCAGTTCTGTAATGAAACTAAATTAATTATATCAAGCGTTATTGCCTGATACAAGTTTTACCTATATAAGTGAAACGTGGCACACAACTTCCTGGCTAGACCATATTGTAACCACAGCCGATGCTCATGACTCACTGGAAAGTATAGAGATGTGTTATGGGCTGGCCACCACTGATCACACACCAGTTGCTATGCTGCTAAATGTTGAGAGTGTACCCTTGTTGCTGGCCCCCCAAGAAAACTGGACTGGTCAAAATTGACCAAAGAGGTTATGCACAGATATTCTCTATTAACTGACAGCTTACATAGTGATGTTGCATTTTCTAGGGATGCCCTAATGTGCACGGATATGAACTGCAAGGATAAACATCATGCTGAAAAGCTCTGTGCCATGTATGATGATGTTGTCAAATGTCTTTATGCTTCCAGTGAACCTTTTATTAATCACAAGAGTAAGGTCCCTAACGCACGGCCTGTCTGGAATGAGTTTGTGTCTGACCAACATGCTGCTGCTAGAGAAGCCTTTAGAGTCTGGTCAGAGGCAGGCAGACCCAGACAGGGAGTGCTGCTTGATAACAAAAACCTCACAAATGCTAGATTTAAATATGCACTCATTTCATTAAGAGAAATGAAAACACAATGAGAGCAGACTCGCTGGCCAGAAAGATGCAGAATAACAATCTTACTGACTTCTGGAAGGAGGTCAAGATCATAAATAATAATAGAACTCCCCTCCCTTCTGATATCAAAGGGGTTAGTTGTCCAGAGAAGATTGCTGATCTATGGCATGAGCACTACAGTAAACTATTTAATTGTGTTCAAAGTAACACAGTGAGAATTGATAATGAATATAAAGGTATCTCTGCAGACTTGATAGTTAGATCAGTAGATATTTATGATGCCATCCACATGCTAGACAACAACAAAGCTTGTGGTATGGATTGCATTTCTGCAGAGCATCTAAAAAATGCCAGTTATAGACTCAGTCCATTTCTAGCCATGTGTCTCACTGGAATTATGGTTCATAGTGTTCTACCGAACTGTATTATGTCAGTACTGTTAGTGCCTGTTGTTAAAGATAAGGCTGGTAAACTGAACAGCATAGACAACTATCGACCCATTGCATTGGCCAGTATCTTGTCTAAAGTGTTTGAGAGAATGATTTGATTGAAATTGGAAATGTATATTCTGACTGCAGAAAATCAGTTTGGTTTTAAAAGAAAACATGGTACTGATCTCTGTATCTATGCTCTGAAGGAGATTGTCTCAGGTACACAAGTCTTAATTTATCTGTATTTTTATGCTTTATTGATGCTTACAAAGCTTTCGATCGAATTTGTCATGAAAAACTGTTTATGAAGCTAATAGCGAGAGGTGTCCCTAAACCTCTTGTGAGGATTTTGGTGTTCTGGTATGCCAATCAAACTTTTCATGTTAAATGGGACAATGTTGTATCAGCTCCTTTCCATGTTGGTAACGGAGTTCGACAAGGAGGAATTTGATTTTCCTTTTTGTTTAATATGGATATGGACGACTTATCAAGCCAGCTGAATAAGACAAATACAGGCTGTCTTGTTGGTGAATCTATTGTCAATCATCTGATGTACGCAGATTATCTGGTTCCACTCAGCCTGTTGCAACAGATGCTATGGGTGTGCTCTCAGTATGGCTTAGATCATGATATAAAATATAATGCAAAGAAAAGCCACATAATGATAGTCAGAAGTAATCAGGACAGGAAATTAACCTTCCCTACCTTTTATTTATCTGGCAGTCCCCTTGGTGTTTGTGAGGAAATAAAATATCTGCCATGTCATTTCTGATGATTGGACAGATGACAACGATATGTATCAACAGCGCTGTAAAATATATTCTCAGGCCAATATGTTATTAAGGACGTTTTCTATGTGCTCAGATTCAGTTTAATGTTCCCTGTTTAGAACCTACATAACACCATTGTACACTGCTCATTTGTGGTCTATGTACAGGTAAAGGAGTATACAGATACTGAAAGTAGCCTACAATGGTGCTTTTAGATTGCTACTTAATGTGCCAAGGTGGCATAGTGCTAGTCAGTTGTTTGTGTCTAAGCACGTACCAACCTGTAAGGCAATCCTGAGACAACTGATGTATGGTTTCAATGATGCTTTTAGATTGCTACTTAATGTGCCTAGGTGGCATAGTGCTGGTCAGTTGTTTCTGTCTAAGCACGTACCAACCTGTAAGGCACTCCTGAGACAACTGATGTATGGTTTCATGTGTCGACTGGACAAGTCTGAGAACTGAATAGTAGAGGCTCTGGTCAACCCTCTAAAGAGCTGCTATCGATTACTTGGAACTTAAGACTACATTGGCACAAAAGTCTTCATACTTTTTATGCACTGTATTATCTATGTTTTATGTTTTTGTTTTACTCTCTTTTTTATAGCTCTATGTCTGTTATTTTATGTGGAACTTGGCGTCTGAAATAAAGATATATATATATATAAATACATATATATATATATATATCAATGTTTCAGGATTTGTATAACTTTTTACCATTGCATACAAAATCGGAAATGCAATACTAAAAAGATCAGCTTTTGTTAAGAGATCCAAGATTACAAGATCCACAAGGCCTTTGCTAGAAACCAAGGAATGAGTGGGGGCTTGGTCAGCCCACACTCTCCTGAAATGTTGCGTGTGCGTCTTGCCAAGCCCGCGCGTGTGTAAGTTAAGGCTGAGTGTGTGAGGATGTGGAGCACGCGCGGGCAGGAGGAGGGGAGACATTCATTGGAAATTTGGCTAGAAATTAGCCAAGCAAGCATGTTTCAAATATTCACCAAAAATCGACCTTTGATCTTACAGTCAACTTTTTTACAGATTTGTGTTATAAACGTTCTCAAGAGTCTTCATATGAACTTGTGATTGAATCAGAGTATCAGTTTTTGACTGGCTGATGTGTAAAGCATTATTTTAGCGTTAGCGATAAGTTCAATTTGCTTTATATCAATCATTTTTGGAGATATGAAGTTGCCTTTGCACACGGTAACATGTTGTAGTGTCTTCCATCGATATACCAAGTTTCGTGTTGATATCTCAAAGATTTGCTGAGACATGACTTCACATCCTGTTTGGCGGCTTTTCTGATGAATTTGATTGGCTGTACCGGACAAACGGTTGTGAGGATCAAAATTATTTTCGATAATTTTTGTGAGGCTTGGTCTGAAGATCATCTTTGGTAACTTTGAAGAAGATATGACAAAAATTGTAGGAGGAGTAGGCTTTCAAAGGTTTTTGATGCTTGGCCCCTAATAATAACTAGAGAGCATACAATTTCTGGGGAAATTGTGAGGGTGTGCTTGCGGCCGCCCCAGCTGCCCATAGTCTCCTGGTGTTTGGTTAGGGTTTAAGTGTATGACTGCAGTTCTGACCATTGTGTTCCCTTGATAATAATTTTGTAATAATTTTTTAAGAATTACATGTATCACTCAGATGGAGGAGAGGTGATACTAGTTGGTTGGAAGAGAAGGAGGCCAAATGTAGCTCATGAAGATGTAGCGCTCAGTAGGTAACTTAGTAAATTGTAATCAGATATAAACAACTTGTTGGTTGCCCAACAAGAGGAACACACAGCATATGCTTCTTCAACTCCTTAATCCTCTGAGGCACCTGTTGCACCTGGTCATGAGGTTGTAGGCTATGGGACGTCTAATATTGCATTTGTCTAATTATGTGTAGGACAGTGTTTCTCAAGTGGTAGGACATATTGATTAATAAAAGCATCTTAATGTATCAACGTCAATATATTAATGTTTTCTGTTATTTTAAAGCAAGCTCAGAGACGTATGAATGTGGAGTTGCTTGCTATATAGAGTAGGACACCGTGAGCTGACCTCACAATGTAGCCTATGTGACGCCGCTTTTTATGACACACTTCAAATATGTAAAGATCGTACCATTTAACCCTGTAAGACCCCACGGTTGTAAAATTACAATGGCACTTTGAACGGTCTAATTGTTCATTTTTTACATTTTGGGTGGCTCTTAAAAGAGTCGTTGTTGTGTGTGCTGTGGCTAGCACAGGAGTCGTCGGAGACCGTCTTGGATGTTTCCCAAGAACTCATTGTTTCCAACGCGATTAAGGTGGACACCGTCGGGTCGGTACATCCACACGAAACCGTGTCGTATTTGGGGGTGTTGAATGCTCCCCATCCCACGGTCGGCCAGGAAGCTAGACACCACTGCGTTGACTCGACATCTTGCCCTGTCAATACCAAAAGCTCTGGTGCGCCTCTGATACCTCCAGACGCAGCGTTCCAGGATATCCGAAAACACCAGCAGAGTGTTTGGGAACATCTCCATGCTGGCCACCAGGTCTCGCTTCATCCGCCTCGTCAAGTGTAGCCCAGTCACTTGGCTGAGGTCGTTTCCCCTGACGTGGAGCACCATTATGTCCGGGCTGGGAAGCATGCCACGCTTCTCACGGAGCTTAGGCACAAGGTCTGCCCACCACATGCCCCTCACCCCTACCCATTCAATATGGCACTCCAGTGCAAGGTCGGGGTACAGTCCGACCTCCTCCGCGTGTTGTGCAAGCCAGTAGACCAACGAGCTGCCAACGATCCAGACGTGCGGACGACTTTGGTTTTCCATGGTGTGATATGATCCAACATCCAACATCTGCCTCTTATATACTAGATGGCTTCCCGCTTCTTCTTTTTCAAACAATGCAAGGCTAACATCTGCCTGTTTATTTGCCGCCTGTGTCTGTGTTGTTTTTATTCACAATATTCTCATTGGTTGGCCTAGAGGAAAAATAGCTCTATATTATTTCTGAGACACTCGTGTCCTATTTTGTAATTTTACCACCCTGATCGGCATCATTTGAGTAATGAGGGCAAGCACAGGCTTATTGATTACTTAAAAAACGTTTTGTTTCATTATGCAATATAGAGGAGCCTAGTTAGAGAAGGATTTAGCAGTTTTATTATTACATTAGCCTATTTTATTAATAATTTTCAGAGTAACCTCAAACCTTTCTTTTGTTTCTTTGACTTAACATTTTCTTTAAGGGCTTAGTGGTCTCGGTTTACATCCTTATAGCGACATCATCATTTATAGCGAAGAAGCCTACCGGACACTGTTAGCTCGCAATGCACAAAGAATGCTCGTGCAACAAAGTTGTTACTTCCCCTGCAAGAGGGAATGGTGATCAGCAACCTCATAGGTGATCAGCAACCTCATAGTTGAATCAAAATGAATACATTTGGCAGACTGGTGTAAAAATTGACCTAATCTCTATGACTTAAACGTCATTGGCCAGGTTTCCCAGATTCGTTAAGAAGCTCATAAGAACTTCTTAGGATCGTTCGAAGAGCGCTCTAGAACGCTCTTCGAACTCTCTTAAGAAGCTCTTAGCATTAAGCCAATAAACGTCATTGTAAGTTTTCCCTTCCCGTGATATTTTCAGGCATTCAGCTTATTCATATTGCATTCATTCATTAATAAAGAACCCCCTTTGAAGCTTATTTTAACGACAATGTTACCAGCAGTTAGCCTGGCTGCCAGCCCAACTTCTCCCCGCCCAAAAGAAATTTCTTCGGGAAATTGGGTCTGGAGGGTCTCGTATTGGAGACCAACTACAGAAAACCAGAATCTGGGCGAACCAATGAAATTGCCAGGGCGGGCTTTATACGATGATGGACAGATGATCAACAGTAACGTAATCACCCACGTCACAAAAGAGCGCTTAAGTTGAATTCGTTTTGAACAAACATGGCTACCGCTGGAGATCTGGGATGTTGTGATTCTGCCATCGAGTCTGTTTTAGAAGACATCGACAGCGCATTAATTTTGAAAGAGGAACAGAGAGACGCAATCAAGGCATTTGTCGATGGAAAATATGTTTTTGCCGTCCTTCCTACGGGATTCGGTAAAAGTTTAATTTATCAGCTGGCCCCAATGGAGTTGTAATCCTAAACGGAGAACTTCGTATATGCATTGCCCTTTATTGTTTCGCTCAAAAAGGTTGACCGTGTGAACAAGTACTCTCCCTACCCTTAAATTAATTTTACAACACCGGCAAAAATCGTTTGTATTCATTCTTCAAGCATACTTCAAGTCTGCTTGTAGTTTAGTTCTGTTGACAACAACTATGCGGTGCTTAACATACGTCACATACTCTGTTGCTCTGATTGGTTTTAGATCTATCCAATTGAGCGAAGAGGCATTTGTTTTCCAGGCTCGTTTGAAACACGCCCTGTAGTCAAAGCCCAACGGAGAGTTCTCAGACTCATATTCTGACTAGAATTATGAGTATGACAACGTCAGGCTAACCAGCAGTAGCTATCTCAGATGGAATCGCGATTCAAATAGTAACATAGGCTAACTGAAAATATGCCCCCAAAAACGTAAATAAGATTGACATTTATTTTGGGGAAAATCACTCATTCATAAAAATGTCAGTGGTAGCGATCATTGTCAGTAACAAGGCAAAATGTGATATAGCCCTGCTGTGTGGAGAAGCTGCCCCGGTAAATTGTAGGCTACTACTACTGCTAGACTGTCTTGGTAGCGATTGCGTTGGTTGAATTCGATTTAACATTACTTCCGTTGTACGGTCTAGGCTAAAATGAATTATTTTCATAAACAGATTGACAAGGTTTAGGCTGTAGCAATGGAGTTCAGGTTAGTAGTGACTAGTCCAGTGGCGGCTGGTGCATTTATTTCCAGGGGGGTCAAGCATATTTAGGCTAGTATCTCGCCTTGCTAGGGGGGGCATGCCCCCCCGGGGAAAAAAATTATGTCTCAACAGCAGAAAGCAGTATTTTGGTGCATTCCTAAATGTATTTACTAATTTGTCAATTGAAGTGATGAAAACGTGTTTTCCCCTGTCATTCGACTGTTGCTGAATTAATGGACCAATTTTTTTTGTTTGTAAACATTCGGGATGCGCGCACTATGTGGCTGCAGAAAACTGGGATAGGATAGCATTTAAACGGCAAAAGGACCACACGGATCATACAAATAGTTAGATTTAAAAAGACCAAAAAATTTGAGGAGGACAGCCTATAAGAGAAAAAGCGATTCCCCATTGATCTGTCGCATTAACATTTTGATTTGGGTCACAAAAGTCTTGACATTTGAGTGAGAATGTCGCCCGGTACAGTACAGACCGTATAGTCGAACGGCATGTCTTCACATCATGACTCATGTCACTAAGTTCATAATTTTACAGTTTTACAGTCAATTCTACATCTAAAAAGTCGACCAGGGCAGCTTTCAAGAGAGATTGGAATTCTGCTGTTAGCCAGCTGGTCGGATTATTTTTGTGATTTGTTTAAACTGGCAATCTGAGTGAGACTGTGTCCCGTTACACAGTTTTTGACCATAGCCTCACTCACTGGTAGTGTACACAATGTTGTACTTCACTCCATTATACACCAGAAACGTCAGGGCGGACTATCGTAGAAACGAGCCTGCTGAAGATAGCCAGCTTCTCGGATTTCTTTAAACAAGCCTGTTTCATTCATCATTTGCCTGAGGAAGCGACCTCCGTTAGCCAGGCTAGTTTTGCCCGATCACTTGGTCAGGCTATATAAAGGTATCGAAGTGACTTTAGTGCATTGACAAGTAAAAAGTAAATATACTTGCCCAAATGACAAGTGCCTCAAAAAGTTAATGTCAAGACCTGTAATCCAGTGAACAGATATAGGTTATATCTGACCTGATCGACACTCCAAGTGTATTATACTGTACCCTGGAGAAGTTTGTCTTTTGCAACCGACATGCGGAATTGAGCCAGCTTGACAGTCGTGTGACGTAGGGTGAAAATTGGTCACGCCGATCAGGTCCAACATTTCTTTTTTAAAGGGCGTATTTTTAAGCGACTTGACTGAATTGCAAGTTTCCATTACGACGTTAGCTAGCTAGCTAGTTGTATAACGCTAGAGCTATGGTAGCTACAAGTTCTGTTCTGAGAGAACACCATGACAACGTAAATAAACAACTTCTTAAATGTGATGAATGATGTGATTGGATGTGACATACATAAGGGGCCCTATCATAATGTATTTGACAAGCCCTCTAGTAAATCAGCAGTTTGGGGCGCAGGTGTTCTGCGCCCCGGCGAGGTCCTATCTCTTGCATTGAGAGGAGCGAACTACGCATGTACAACTTATAACGACAGTCAATGGGGCTCCTTGGGCGCAAGTAACTTGCGCCCAGCCGGAAATACGTAGCCCATCAGCTAACTTTAGACAACGTATATCTTTTTTTCTTCCACATTTTTTTGCAGATTCAATATTCTATTAGCTATATAATATTGACTTTACTCATTAGATATGTTTTTCTTTCTTTTTAAGTCTTATTAAATTAAGTTTCAGGTCGGAATGTGATGCAGCAGTGGTGGGGCGGCGCCCTAGCGCCCTCTATGAGCCGGCCGCTGCTGGACTAGTCAGATAGTTTCACCTATTGAAAGACTTTATTTAAGTAAGGTTAGTGGCAAACATGTGCCGCCGTTTAACTTCCTACTAGTACAGTACTGTATGCAGCTGTGGAGATGTTTTTGTTAGCTACTAGACTAGGCTACAGCAATGCAGTGAGCTACACTGGTTTGAAACCACAGGCAATGATAATTTCACCCACAAATCGTTAACTTGTAATCTAATGTCATAATAAATCCTACAACGAAAATGTGTTTGTGAGGAATGTTTATTTTAACGATTGAAAACAGATGCATCATAGACCGCTGTAGTATGTGTTGCCCGGGCAACAGAGGCTAATTTCACTGAAGCATTATGCAAACGGAGCGAAATGAGGAGAGATTTTCGCTAGCCATGGCCAATTGGAGTGTTTTCTTGTTTGTCTTAACGTAGCAACCATGGCAAACATTTCTAGCTTTCTAGGTGGAGGAGAAACTAATCGTTTGTGTGGCTGCTTACCCAGTCCTGTAAGATACATAGCTGTATTAGTACAGAGATGTTAATTTAAAAAAAACAATGCATGGCGCAAGGTTTGCCGAAGTTGTGGGTGCTTGTACTTTCAAATTCAGTTTAAATAGTCACATTACGTAACTTCGTTCTGTGGTAACTAGCTACAGTAGCTACCCCGGCTGGAACTCCCTATCGTATCGACAGATTAGCAGAGACTGAGGAATATAGTAAAATGTTTTTTACACATGTCAACGTGTCTATTAAACAGTTTTTTATGTTGTATACAAGTTGTATTTTGATCGATGTTGCAACTACGTAAATCCAAGTCTGCACACTTGGCCATGACAACTACAATAGTGACTTTAGAGAATTACATTCTACATGTATCTGTTTGAAACGCCCCCGAGCGTGGTGAACTGTGGGAGGGCAAGCGATTTGCGTCGCTGCAGTGTGAATGCACTGTTAGCATCATGACGATGCTAATGCTTCAGTGAAATAGAAAGCTACTGTTTCCGAAAGTAGATGTACTTCCTTAATGATATTAGCTTGTAATGTACAATACACATTACAATTGTGTGTCATATCACGAAGTAAAATGAGCAAATAGTTATCATCCAGGCCTTTTTGCTTGTGGCGTTTCTGCAGCTGCCTTGCAGTAAATCAGTTAGCCTAGCCATCTCCCAGAAAATAACGGGCTGCTAAACTAATGTTCTGCTAGAAATAGTCACGCGAGTTTTCGTGACGTTGGTGACGTTAGTGGCGTCAGTGACTGTGGCTAGCAAGTTAGCCACCGTTAGCTTCACTTTTCGCCACAAAAACGTAATTTCTACTTAAACCGTGCAACGGAACGTAAATCCCAATACAAGCAACTCAATGCCTACCAAAACGAAACGTTTGACACCGAGGTTGTCTATGTAGTCCAAATATTAACAAAGTTTTAGGGGGGCAAAAAGAAATAATAATAATATTAATAATAATATATATGTGAGATAACAATGGTTTGTGCTCGCCGAAGGCAAGCACACCCCAATAATAATACTAACAATAACAATAGGTGCCTCGCAGCTTCGCTGCTTGGCCCCTTATAATAAGAAAAGGTAGAATCACTTATGTGGCTTCGCCGCTTGGCCACCAATAATAAATGGCTACAGTTTTTAGGGTTGCCTTTTCCTTAGCACTCAAAATATGTTGTGTGCCCTGTTTAATGAATCTCTCGAACTAATTCATTCAATTCAATAACTATTAGGTTACTAGATGGCACAGCTGTGGAAAGTGGTGGAATTTCCAGACCAAAGCACCGCAGTTGTTGCATCCAACTGGTTGGAAGAGACAGGACAAGAAAGGACATGCTATTGGCCTCCATATGATGGACAGCGGATGCAAAAAGCAATAATGAACCACATCCCACCAGGACGAGAGTGGTCCATTCATAAAGGCGTCAGGGTCTTGGCTAACTGTGGTAAGTAAAGTTACTTAAGGAAAACAGCAAAAAAACTAAAAACAGACTTGTTTAGTTTCATTTACTTAATTCCCTTTCAGCACCCTATGTTAAGGCAAAGAAATATCTCCAGAAGTCTTTGCAGCCAGATTGCCCCACGTCGGACATTCAGTCCGAAGAAGAGAGCGACATCAGGCAAAGAAAAAGAAGGTAAAAATTGTTGTGCAGAGAGTTTGTAATAAACTCTGTAACCATATTGGTTGAATTTCTTATTGTACTGTCAATTCACTTTTGATATTTAAACTATGACTACGTACATATTGCCCAGCTATTAGTAAGTGGATTCTGTTCGGTAAATTGTATTCACCTTAAATTGTATCTGTTTTGCATATCAAGTCCATGTTGGGTTGTGTCACATCACTCATTTTGTTCAGAAGGCCTAATCCACGTTACGTGGAGGATCAGGAGAGTGAGGAGGAACCTGACAGGGGTCCTAAAAGGCGAGTGGTCGGACCCACAATAGTCATGCCAGGTATGGTTAAAACAATAGATCCGTGAACTTAACATAAACACACAAGTGTTTAAAGCTATAACACTTGTGTATATCACAAAGTATTACATTTAACTTTTTTGGTTCTGGCTTTAGATCAAGTCTTGGCACAACCAAGTATGTCCTGGAATTGCTTGTCCCAGAGACCACTTGCAGGTAATCAGAATAGCAATAAATACATAATAGTAATTGCTGTAAAAAGAAACATTTGTAAAGTGTTATTTGTGCAGACTTGGTTAATGACAAGAGACCAAATGTATCTCCTTATCACGTCATCATTAATCCTAACATGACACCAATTTTTCATTCTAACCCCTTCTATAACAGGAGGGGTTAGAATGAACATTTGGTATTGTGTTAGGATTTGTTTAGCATATCAATATATAGTTCAATTTCAAATAATATGTGGTATGTCGTTTTCAGAACCAGCTGAAGCACCACGGGCCAGTGAATGGCAATATGGTCAACCTCAGCCACCTCCCTTCTACCAGGGTAACTACAGGTTCTCTGTTGTATTTTCACTTGTACCAAAAAACAAAACACAGATTTAATCAGTACAATATTGTGCAGGATTCCAATTCGGGGAGTCTGAGGATCCCAGGAAGATCATGAGTGGTAAGCATAGGACTTGGAGAGACTTTTCAGACATCTCATGACCAATCATTAGTATTTCTAGATTTGGGAAAATGTCAGAGACTTTGAGTCTGTATTAATTTCCTTCCTCTCCTCCCCTCCCTCTCTTTTATCTTTCCAAAGACCTCACTCTCAGTAAAGTCCTGCGGGCCCTGGGGGAGCTAAAAGAGGAGGTGCAGGCACTCAGGCAGGAGACGGTCCAGATGAGGGCTGAAATGAAGATGTTGGGGACCAAATCCAAGTCAGGATCCAATGACCCTCAAACCATTTCCAGACCACCAGTCAGCCGTCCCCTCACAACCTTTGCCATGCTAGAGGAGATGGAGCGGCAAAAATTGGTAGGCACTAAACAAATATTTAATTTCAACCAGAATTATTTTTGTCATAATTATTTACTCACTCAAACTTATATTTCAAATTAAAAGGCTATACAAAGGCCACTAACAAAATGCAGCAATAAAAGCAAACACATTAAAGTCACAATAAATATCAACCTCTCTTGGCAACAATGCACTGCTCATCCACTCGTTCTAGACCCTAGCCAATAAGCTCTAACTGTCACAGCTAATACAGTGAGTTCTAAATTAATTTCCATTGTATTTCTGTTTTCTAGACAACATACTATACTGCATTGGGTGGTCACACGGCAAAGGATTTCACAAGGCGTCTGCTCATTCAGACCTTCACAAACTCCTTTGCCAGTTCTCTCAACTAGGCCGGGAAAGGGATGAAGACAGGACTAAAATCCACAAAAGTGCAAGACTGCATGTTCTGTAAGTCATAATAGATTGAAATAAGGATAATTATTCAACTGAAATGTAAGCAATGTGACACCCGAGGTTATGCGTTTGTGCTGAATATCACATGGTTGAGATTGCACTGTGATATTACTGTACGTACTGAAAAACTTGTAAAAATGTTAAAGGTCATTGTGTTCAAGCTTAACCAGTAGGACTTATAGGAATCCTTTCCAAAGAGACCACAACCATGCATGTACTCCAAATGGTTCAAGAACAGCGTTCAACTTACTTTCGATATGCCCTGGTTTAGGCGTATTTGATAGCATTATTAAGAGGTTAACAAAGTAACAACAGATGTTTTATTTATTCTCATTGGCAACACAATTCCCTAACTCCACTAGACTATTGTCAAGAAACAAAAACATTTACCGACCAGAGTTACTTTGTATGTCTAGTGCACGTGTAGCCTGCCGAACTGAGACCCACCCAGGACACAATTACTTTTCCCGGGTTCGTTTATTAACTGTGTTACTTTCGCCGAAAGTAACACAGTTAATACCAGTAACACCCCAAGAAATTATTTATAACAAAATAATAAAAACAATACGGCAGTGGGCTTAGGACACTGACAAAGAAAACAAAACAATATAAATATACAGTCACGGAAACCCTGGCGCTAGCAGCCACATGCGAATCCATAGACATCCATCCAAAAATTAAGGATAAACACAAAACATCTTCCAGTCACAAGACTAACAGGTGTAAATCAAACCTTTTTAAAACGGTATTACAATATTTACCTATATTTTAAAAAGGTTAACTCCGGCATCCACGAAGGTGCTGCCAGAGCCTGTTTAAGTTTCTTTATTAGACATTCTCTGGTGCTGCTTTCATGCTTGGCAGAAAAGAAAAAGAGTAAACGACCAAGATGCACTACGCTAAGGCCTTTCTCGTCACACCGCCACCTAGTGGCCGAAATAAATAAATCAAAATACCTTCAAGGTTTATGACAAAATATATACACTGTATTTTCCCCACCCGGCTACACATGTAAGGTCAGCTACTTTGTATCATTTGCATTACTGGTATGTAACTAGGTCCCTTATCTGTTTCAGATGCTGTACGGAAGTTATTTCTTGGCGAAACTCATGCAGAGTTTTCTGACATCGTGAAGCGCTGTCTGCGGTATGCGCCAGAGCGAGACGGGGGGAAAGGACGAAAACGCGCTGGAGAGACAAATGAACCATAGGTCTACTTAAATAAAGTCGCCATTCTATTGAATATCAAACCATGTTTTTCTTTTTATTGTATTCTTCAATGGTAAATGAGTTAGTATGAGTATGCCCAGCTGTGCCAGTATCGTAGCCTCGATAGGCTACAGCCAGTAGCTGAAACGAATGTAGGCCTATCCCAAAGAACAGACCTAATGTGAAGTTGCTCCTGCTGGGAAAATGCCTATTAACTTTCTGTCAATGTAGCCTGTAAGCATACACTCCATTGATTAAGTGGTAACGCACAAAACAACCATAAACCAACCAAAAGGTATGATTGATTTAATGTTGTTTCTGCGTTTGGGTGCATCGTAAAATAACGTTGAAACAATGTTGTATCAGCCAAGAATCGATGTGCGCATGTGAATCCATTTCGACGTCGGAAAACGATGTTAAAACAACGCTGTTGTTAACTGGGTCAATAGGGTCCAATTGCAGTGCTCCCTCCTTAGGCCAAAAGGGTCCAATTGCAGTGCTCCCTCCTCAGGCCATAGAGTTAATATAACTACAGACAGCTACTTCTGTCTTCCAAGATGGCGTCCCCATTCATTTCTATGAAAAGTGCTCAGTGGCGCAGTGAGGCAAGCGAGAGCGCTAAATGGACCGCGCCATCTTTCCAGACCGACTCGTCCGGTCTTGCGCAGAAGCTTATTCCTAGTTACGAAACTCGTGCATGCTTGCAACTAGCTGTACACGTCATACTTTGCGACAACCACTCGCGAGCTTGTGAGCTGGAGCTAAGGCATAGCAGAAAACTGTCAGAATGTGGTACAAGCCCAATCAAGAAGCAGATGCATGTAAACATTATTATACGTGCAGGGCCTATACGTTGTTCTTTTTGCTTCGTGTTTATAGTTTGACTGCTGTATTGTGTTGGATAAATAAACTCTAAACTTATATATCTGGCTCTGTCGTTGTTCTAGCTTTGCAAAGCAAGCTAAATTAAGCCTGTATAGCCTACCTATGTTACTATTATAATGATGATGAGTGTTGTTTACTATTACTAGCTTATTGTTAATGCCATAGTTGTAGTGTTGACAAAGTTAACTATATAACGACCATATTGTGGCTATCAGACATATTATTCATATTCGTCTTTGCTCCAGAATAACATGTCAACAATCAATAATGACGCCGTAACATGCCACGATATTACAACTAATTATATGATGCTATAATTACGTTTGTCATGCCGTGAGCATAATAATTTGTTCATTACGAAATGGTTAAATCTGCTTTAAAATAACGGACATAAACTCTACAAACAACCGTCATGTATGTGTGCAACCATTTGTAAAACGTGCTACAATAAAGGCAGGCAACTGTAGATTATCAAGCCCTTTCTCCTTGTTCTCATTCAGCTCAGGTAAATCAGCGATTTGCTGATGTTCCCTTTAGTGCGCGTCCCCTGTTCGTATCCGCGAACACGTTTCCAGGCAACTTTTCTTGACGTAAGCAAATAAATGGGCTGCTAGTTTACCCATTTCGGATTGGTTTCAAACTTAGCAAAAATCAGGAAAAATTATTTTATGAAAAAGCTAGTAGTATGAGCCAGGTTCGAGAATCGAACAAAAATTATTGGGGGAGATAGTTTTAGATATGTTGACTGGAGTTAATAGAATAAAAACTACCGGACGAGTCGGTAGAAAATCGGAAATGCAATACCACCTACATCCACCGGGGCTGTTGCCTCAAGCCGAGGGGTGGGGGCTTGCTCAGGCCCCTCTAAACCGGAACTCTCTCCTCAGGCCCCTGAAGCCGGAACTCTCTCCCCAGGCCCCTTTTTTCATGTGTATCCGAGGTATTAGCGCCACCGCTGGTCGGAGGATACTGTAGGCTATTTATATTAATTGGCTAACTTACATTGAACTTCGGTTTTAGCATAAGTCAATAGTGTTTAAGATAGCGAAAATTAGCATTGCGGCTCAATGTAAATTAGCCTATTGCAAATTGGAGCTTGGATTACGAGTGAAAAATACCACCCCAAAAAAATCCCAACCATTTGGCTTTGTTGAGAAAGCGATTTCGAGTGGAACTGCCATCTCGGATTTTTGATTTAGGTCGCCAAAGTCTTTGTAAATTGAGCGAGTGCGGGTGGCCCGTGAGACCGCCCGTCAGCCTCCATTGACGATTGCGGCAGCAACAACAGTGAGTGTTGTTAACGAGTGTTGACACTCGATGAGTCTTTTCTTAATTTCGTACCAGGGTCAATTCTACATCCAAATGGAGAGCACTGTTTTAAAGATATGGCGATTGTCCACCTCCCCCACCCCCTCCCTCCACCCTGACAGCAGACGACTTCTCCTCTTTCTTTGAGAAAAAAGTCGCCGACATTAGCAGTCGGTTCCCTAAACCCACCCTTCCTACCCCCTCACCCTCCATTTCTGACCCAACTAAATGTCTAAACTCCTTCTCTCCCCTGTCCGAGGCAGAGCTCTCTGACCTCATTCTCTCTCATCGCCCCACCTCCTGTCCCCTTGATCCTGTCCCCTCCCCTCTCTTCCAAACCATCTCCCCCTCTATCATAACTTTTCTGCTCCATGTTCTAAACTCCTCTCTTACCTCTGGCACCTTCCCCTCTGCCTTCAAACAGGCCAGAGTTACCCCTTTACTCAAAAAACCCTCCCTTAACCCTGCCGTCCTCCAGAACTACAGACCGGTATCATTGTTGCCCTTCTTTTCTAAAACAATTGAACGTGCTGTATCTAACCAACTGTCTAACTTCCTTTCTCAGAACAAACTGCTCGACCCCAACCAATCGGGCTTCAAGACCGGCCACTCCACAGAGACTGCCCTCCTTTCAGTCACCACTGCCCTCCAGTCTGCCAGAGCGGCTTCCAGGTCATCCGTCATCATTCTGCTGGACCTTTCTGCGGCGTTTGATACGGTTAACCACCAGATCCTGCTCTCCACACTTTCTGAGATGGGCATCACTGGCACTGCACTCCAGTGGATCTCATCGTACCTGTCGGGAAGATCCTACCAGGTCTCCTGGGGAGGCAAACTGTCAGGCCCACGCCAGCTCTCCACTGGTGTCCCACAGGGCTCCGTCCTTGGTCCCCTCCTCTTCTCTCTGTACACCACCTCACTTGGACCAATCATCACCTCCCATGGCTTCTCCTACCACTGCTACGCTGACGACACGCAGCTGTACCTGTCATTCCCTCCGACCGATCCGGGGATCTCGGCTAGGATTGAGGCCTGCCTCGCAGACATCTCCGCCTGGATGACTGAGCACCATCTCCAGCTGAACCTTGCCAAAACAGAACTTCTCATCATCCCGGCCAAACCCTCCATCTCCCATGACTTCTCAATCACCCTGGGATCTGCGACGGTGACCCCCTCATCCTCTGCCAGGAACCTTGGGGTGACCATGGACGACGAGCTCTCCCTCACGGCCCACATTGCTGCGGTCTCCCGGTCGTGTAGATTCACCCTCTACAACATCCGGAAGATCAGGAGATACCTGTCTGAGCACTCCACCCAGCTGCTTGTCCAAGCACTTGTCCTCTCCAAGTTGGACTACTGCAACTCGCTGCTCGCCGGTCTCCCATCATGCGCAACCCGCCCTCTTCAGAGAATTCAGAACGCAGCGGCCCGTCTGGTCTACAATCTACCCAGACGCTCCCACGTTACCCCGCTCCTCATCTCCCTCCACTGGCTACCCATAACGGCCCGCATCAGATTCAAGACCCTGGTACTGACCTTCCGAGCAGTGAATGGAACTGCGCCCGACTACATCAAGTCTCTCCTGCAGCCTTACACCCCCACCCGCCACCTACGGTCTTCTTCAGACAACCGCCTGGTGGTCCCACCTCTCAAGACCGCCCGGTCCCAGCACAAGCTCTTCTCCTGCCTGGCACCCCAGTGGTGGAATCAACTCCCCACCTCCATCAGAGACACGGACTGTCTCTCCACCTTCAAGAGAAGGCTCAAGACGCACTTGTTCCGGGAGTACAATGGTACTTAGGAATGGTTTGCTGAATCCAACGCTAGTTTCCTCAAGGTTCACAATGACTCTTGCTTAGACTGTTGCTCTTGTTGGTTAGTGGTAGCTGATTTAAACTGTTGTATTCTTCTTTTTTAGTTAATCCTATTTTTATTGCTTTCCTACAGGTACACCTGCACTTAGAGATCAATGTTGTGTAATTTTAACTTGTTTAACTACATGCTCTTATGGTCTCTTCCCTTTAGCACTATTTTTTGGTTGTTCACAATATGTACTTCTTGTCTTTGACTACCCGCAATGCTGTGGGGCTATCTTGTTGTTATTATCAGTGACCTATGCACTTTGTGAAGCTCTCTCTTGGAAGTCGCTTTGGACAAAAGCGTCTGCTAAATGAATAAATGTAAATGTAAATGTAAATGTTAAGACAGCCGGGGGGGGGGGGGGGATATTTTGCGATCAAAATATCAGTGCATGACTGGTCTACTGGTCCAGCTAACTTTCCATTGCTTCACAATCAAATCCGTTCCACTGTATAAGTAGGGAGAATACTCAAAGCAATAGAATTCCACTCCACGTTTTCTAGAAAAACAGCATCAAGCACGCAGATTCAACTCCCATACTCTTTGATCGACGCATGGCGCTTGTAGCTAGCAGCACTTCAGACATGACTGTTCCACAGACGAGATGGACATAAGGAGGGTTTTTTGGAGGAAGAGGAAAGTAAGTCAAAGTTGCCCATTTTTCCCGTCAGTGGCCAAAGCACCCTTATAAGACATTCTCTGACTATAATAGCATTAGTTAAGTCACAAAGATCCTTCTGCAAACATTATGATTATTGCTAGCTAGATAAGCAAGCTTTTTACCTACATCTAGCACTAGGCAATACCATACTTTATTTACCCATTACAAGTGGAACAGCATTTGTTGATTTCTTAATCTGGGTCTGAATATGTTGTGCTTTTGGCCGTGTTCAGACCTGGGCGTCTGTTTCAGGCAGAAAGAGGATGTTTTTTCCAAGTAGCTACAATAAATGGTAACACTTTAGAATAATGGTCCGTTGTTAACAAGTAGCTATGCAGGAAGTAATAGGTAGTTCTACATTAATACCGAATTTAATACTATTAACTAATATGGAACCAAGATTAACTAAGCAGTAAGTAATAGCTAATTTACAACAAAGGTAGTTCCTTGGTAGGTATTTAGTTATTACTAAATAAATTTATCCTTTTGAGAACTACTTGTGAACTATGACCAATTAAGAAAGAATAACTTAATAATAATAATAATTAATTACTAATCACAAAAGTAACATGTCTAAAAAGTGAACAATTTGGTTGTTTTACTCCTAACATGGTCATAACTTTTCAGAAGCTTGTGCCTCAAATGGGTTCTTTGTGGAAACCAGTTTATGAATATTATATTCCCCCAAATACGTTAACTACAGGTTGAGATTTTGCCTACTCTTACCAAAGGATGGACGAATGTTCTCTGTTTATTTCAAACTTAAACATGGCATAATACAAATGATAATTTGTTAAAAAATAATAATAATTAGGAAGTGATGCTGACACTCATGTTTGTATTAGTTTACTATTATGAGCTCTTGAGTGTCAGTTCAATGTCTCAGACTCTAAAGACCTACCTTTATGTTACAGTAGCCGCCTGAGGAGGACTTCTTTTTAGGATATGAATATAAACATTGATGTTCTCTTTTCAAAAACAATTTGCATCCTGCATTTATGTTGCGATAAGCGCAAAATCAAATCTTCCAGATTACAATGTTTGTTAGAATATCACTAGTGCCTCACAGAAATGTATGCCTGTACCGTATGTGTCAAATATAAAATTAGACTCATTATAGGTCTATTACTTGTGAAAACCAGTACAACTCTTCGCTAATTACTCAAGCGTTACCTTGTCATCCTGCAGGACCTACTTGTGATGTGGACCATTATTTTAAAGTGAAAAACATGTTAACTCCTCATTAATTATTCAAGCGTTACCTTGTTATCCTGCAGGAACTACTTGTGATGTGGACCATTATTTTAAAGTGACAAACATGTTAATTCCTCACTAATTACTCAAGTGTTACATAGTCATCCTGCAGGAACTACTTGTGATGTGGACCATTATTTTAAAGTGACAAACATGTTAACTCTTCACTAATTACTCAAGAGTTACCTTATCATCCCGCAGTAACTGTAATCTGGACCATTATTTCAAAGTGAAAAACATGTTAACACCTCACTAACATGTCACCTCACAAGATGTACAACATAAAACAACTGCAGTGATTGGATAACATTTCTTTTAATTATATCCACTGGAAGATTTCCATGAAGTCGTAAAAGAAAATCCTACATAATGCAAAAATGCACATGGGCATGCAATAATAAAGCATTTTGTAAAATATGTCTGAATTAAACATTATTTTCGTTTTGCACAATGATGAAACCTAGCATTTAAACAAAAATTCTGTATTTTGGAATGACACATTCAACACACTCAACAAAATGTGATGATAAACTGAGTCAAACATAATGGCTAAATAAGTAATTTACATTTACATTTATTCATTTAACAGACACTTTTATCCAAAGCAACTTCCAAGAGAGAGCTTACAAACGAGCATAGGTCACTGATCATAACAACATTGCAAGTAGCCAAAACATGAAGCATACATTGTGAAAAGCTAAACAAGTGCCAAAGGGAAGACCCATAAGAGCATGCAGTTATACAAGTTACAAATTAAACAACATGAACCACAAAAGTGCAGGACTGTACCTGTAGAAGAACAATCAACAGTAAAATATTTCACAGCGAGTACAAGACTTAACTTTGTTATATCTAACCTAAAAGAGCAACAAGTCACTCAATAAGAGTCATTGTGATCCTGGAGGAAACTAACTAACAAGTCCAGCCAAGCATTCTTAACCCTTGTGCTACCTTTGGGTCATTGTGACCCACCGTCGTGTAGGTAAATAATTTTACCTAACCCTTGTGCTACCTTCGGGTCATTGTGACCCACCGTCGTGTAGGTAAATAATTTTACCTAACCCTTGTGCTACCTTCGGGTCATTGTGGCCCCCAAAGTGAATATACCACGTTATATCACTAGTTAACGCTAGGTGGCTAGAGAGAGAGAGAGAGAGAGAGAGAGAGAGAGAGAGAGAGAGAGAGAGAGAGAGAGAGAGAGAGAGAGAGACCACGCGGAGTGTAAAGAAAATGTTTCTATTTATTTATTTTATCATGAAAAGTTGAAAGTCCCCTCCTTGAGTCACCACCTTACCGCGGTGGAGGGGTTTGCGTGTCCTAGTGATCCTGGAAGCTATGTTGTCGGGGGCTTCATGCCCCTGGTAGGGTCACCCAAGGCAAACAGGTTCCAGGTGAAAGACCAGACAAAGAGTGGCTCAAAAAACCAACCATGAAGAAATACAACAATGGTTCTCAGTTGCCCCTGCCCGGAAGCGGGTCACCGGGGCCCCCCCCTGGAGCCAGGCCCGGGGGTGGGGCTCGATGGCGAGCGCCTGGTGGCCGGGCCTTTTCCCATGGGGCCCGGTCGGGCACAGCCCGAAGAGACAACGTGGGACCCTCTTCCAGTGGGCTCACCATCCGCAGGAGGGGTCATGGGGGTCGGGTGCAGTGTGAGACGGGCGGCGGCCGAAGGCGGGGGCCTTGGCGGTCCGATCCTCGGCTGCAAAAGTTAGCTTTAGGGACGTGGAACGTCACCTCGCTGGCGGGAAAGGAGCCTGAGCTGGTGCGCGAGGTAGAGAGTTTCCGGCTAGATATAGTCGGCCTCGCCTCGACGCACAGCGTGGGCTCCGGAACCAGTCTCCTTGAGAGGGGCTGGACTCTCTTCCACTCTGGAGTTGCCCTTGGTGAGAGGCGTCGAGCTGGGGTGGGAATACTGGTTTCCCCTCGGTTCGGCGCCTGTACATTGGGGTTCACCCCGGTGGACGAGAGGGTAGCCTCCCTCCGCCTTCGGGTGGGGGGACGGGTCCTCACTGTCGTTTGTGCTTATGCACCAAACGGCAGCTCAGAGTACCCACCCTTTTTGGAGTCTCTGGGGGGGGTGCTGGAAAGCGCTCCTCCTGGGGATTCTCTCGTCCTCCTGGGGGACTTCAATGCTCATGTGGGCAATGACAGTGAGACCTGGAGGGGCGTGATTGGGAGGAACGGCCCCCCCGATCTGAACCCGAGTGGTGTTTTGTTGTTGGACTTCTGTGCTAGACACGGTTTGTCCATAACGAACACCATGTTCAAGCATAAGGGTGTCCATATGTGCACCTGGCACCAGGACACCCGAGGTCTCAGTTCGATGATCGACTTTGTAGTCGTGTCATCGGACTTGGGGCCGCATGTCTTGGACACTCGGGTGAGGAGAGGGGCGGAGCTGTCAACTGATCACCACCTGGTGGTGAGTTGGCTTCGATGGTGGGGGAGGACGCCGGTCAGGCCTGGCAGGCCCAAACGTAATGTGAGGGTCTGCTGGGAACGTCTGGCGGAACCCTCTGTCAGAAGGAGCTTCAACTCCCACCTCCGGGAGAGCTTCGATCATGTCTCGGGGGGGGCCGGGGACATTGAGTCCGAATGGGCCATGTTCCGGGCCTCCATTGTTGAAGCGGCTGACCGGAGCTGCGGCCGCAGGGCGGTCGGTGCATGTCGCGGCGGTAACCCTCGGACCCGGTGGTGGACTCCGGAGGTGAGGGATGCCGTCAAGCTGAAGAAGGAGGCCTATCGGACTTTATTGGCTGGTAGGACTCCAGAGGCAGCTGATGTGTACCGGCAGGCCAAGCGGAACGCGGCTTTGGCGGTCGCGGAGGCAAAAACCCGGGCATGGGAGGAGTTCGGCGAGGCCATGGAGAATGACTTCCGAACGGCTTCAAAAAGGTTCTGGACCACCATCCGGCGGCTCAGGAGGGGGAAGCAGTGCTCTGTCAACACTGTATACGGTGGGGATGGTGCGCTGCTGACCTCGACGGGGGACGTCCTGGATCGGTGGAAGGAATACTTCGAAGACCTCCTTAATTCCACCAACACGCTTTCCGACGTGGAGGCAGAGTCTGGGGACATCGGGGGGGGCCCTTCTATCTCTGGGGCTGAGGTCGCCGAGGTGGTTGAAAAGCTCCGCGGTGGCAGGGCCCCTGGGGTGGATGAGGTCCGCCCGGAGTTCCTTAAGGCTCTGGATGTTGTAGGGCTGTCTTGGTTGACACGACTCTGCAACATCGCGTGGACATCGGGGACAGTGCCTCTGGACTGGCAGACCGGGGTGGTGGTTCCCCTCTTTAAAAAGGGGGACCGGAGGGTGTGCTCCAACTTTAGGGGGATCACACTCCTCAGCCTCCCTGGGAAAGTCTATTCAGGGGTCCTGGAGAGGAGGGTCCGTCGGATTGTCGAACCTCGGATTCAGGAGGAGCAATGTGGTTTTCGTCCTGGCCGTGGAACAGTGGACCAGCTTTATACCCTCCGCGGAGTCCTGGAGGGTACATGGGAGTTCGCCCAACCAGTCTACACATGTTTTGTGGATTTGGAAAAGGCGTTCGACCGTGTCCCTCGGGGGCTCATGTGGGGGGTGCTCCGAGAGTACGGGGTACCGGATTTCCTGATCGGGGCTGTCCGGTCCCTGTACGACCGGTGCCAGAGTTTGGTCCGCATTGCCGGTAGTAAGTCGAACTTGTTTCCGGTGAGGGTTGGACTCCGCCAGGGCTGCCCTATGTCACCGATTCTGTTCATTACCTATATGGACAGAATTTCTAGGCGCAGCCAGGGTGTTGAGGGGGTCCGGTTTGGTGACCTCAGGATCGGGTCGCTGCTTTTTGCGGATGATGTGGTCCTGTTGGCTTCATCGGGCCGTGACCTTCAGCTCTCACTGGAGCGGTTCGCAACCGAATGTGAAGCGGCTGGGATGCGAATCAGCACCTCCAAATCTGAGGCCATGGTAATCGACCGGAAAAGGGTGGAGTGCCATCTCCGGGTCGGGGAGGAGATCCTGAACCAAGCGGAGGAGTTCAAGTATCTCGGGGTCTTGTTCACGAGTGAGGGAAGAATGGAGCGCGAGGTCGACAGGCGGATCGGTGCGGCGTCCGCAGTGATGCGGGCTCTGCATCGGTCCGTCGTGGTGAAGAAGGAGCTGAGTCGAAAGGCGAAGCTCTCTATTTACCAGTCGATCTACGTTCCTACCCTCACCTATGGTCACGAACTATGGGTAGTGACCGAAAGAACGAGATCGCGAATACAAGCGGCCGAAATGAGCTTTCTCCGTAGGGTGTCCGGGCTCTCCCTTAGAGATAGGGTGAGAAGCTCGGTCATCCGGGAGGGGCTCAGAGTAGAACCACTGCTCCTCCGCGTCGAGAGGAGCCAGCTGAGGTGGCTCGGGCATCTGATTAGGATGCCTCCTGGACGCCTCCCTGGTGAGGTGTTCCGGGCACGTCCCACTGGGAAGAGGCCCCGGGGAAGACCCAGGACACGCTGGAGGGACTATGTCTCTCAGCTGGCCTGGGAACGCCTTGGGGTCCCCCAGGAAGAGCTGGCGGAAGTGGCCGGGGGGAGGGAAGTCTGGGCCTCCCTGCTTAGGTCGCTGCCCCCGCGACCCGATCCCCGGACAAGCGGCAGATGACGACGACGACAACTTAATAATAATAATAATTAATTACTAATCACAAAAGTAACATGTCTAAAAAGTGAACAATTTGGTTGTTTTACTCCTAACATGGTCATAACTTTTCAGAAGCTTGTGCCTCAAATGGGTTCTTTGTGGAAACCAGTTTATGAATATTATATTCCCCCAAATACGTTAACTACAGGTTGAGATTTTGCCTACTCTTACCAAAGGATGGACGAATGTTCTCTGTTTATTTCAAACTTAAACATGGCATAATACAAATGATAATTTGTTAAAAAATAATAATAATTAGGAAGTGATGCTGACACTCATGTTTGTATTAGTTTACTATTATGAGCTCTTGAGTGTCAGTTCAATGTCTCAGACTCTAAAGACCTACCTTTATGTTACAGTAGCCGCCTGAGGAGGACTTCTTTTTAGGATATGAATATAAACATTGATGTTCTCTTTTCAAAAACAATTTGCATCCTGCATTTATGTTGCGATAAGCGCAAAATCAAATCTTCCAGATTACAATGTTTGTTAGAATATCACTAGTGCCTCACAGAAATGTATGCCTGTACCGTATGTGTCAAATATAAAATTAGACTCATTATAGGTCTATTACTTGTGAAAACCAGTACAACTCTTCGCTAATTACTCAAGCGTTACCTTGTCATCCTGCAGGACCTACTTGTGATGTGGACCATTATTTTAAAGTGAAAAACATGTTAACTCCTCATTAATTATTCAAGCGTTACCTTGTTATCCTGCAGGAACTACTTGTGATGTGGACCATTATTTTAAAGTGACAAACATGTTAATTCCTCACTAATTACTCAAGTGTTACATAGTCATCCTGCAGGAACTACTTGTGATGTGGACCATTATTTTAAAGTGACAAACATGTTAACTCTTCACTAATTACTCAAGAGTTACCTTATCATCCCGCAGTAACTGTAATCTGGACCATTATTTCAAAGTGAAAAACATGTTAACACCTCACTAACATGTCACCTCACAAGATGTACAACATAAAACAACTGCAGTGATTGGATAACATTTCTTTTAATTATATCCACTGGAAGATTTCCATGAAGTCGTAAAAGAAAATCCTACATAATGCAAAAATGCACATGGGCATGCAATAATAAAGCATTTTGTAAAATATGTCTGAATTAAACATTATTTTCGTTTTGCACAATGATGAAACCTAGCATTTAAACAAAAATTCTGTATTTTGGAATGACACATTCAACACACTCAACAAAATGTGATGATAAACTGAGTCAAACATAATGGCTAAATAAGTAATTTACATTTACATTTATTCATTTAACAGACACTTTTATCCAAAGCAACTTCCAAGAGAGAGCTTACAAACGAGCATAGGTCACTGATCATAACAACATTGCAAGTAGCCAAAACATGAAGCATACATTGTGAAAAGCTAAACAAGTGCCAAAGGGAAGACCCATAAGAGCATGCAGTTATACAAGTTACAAATTAAACAACATGAACCACAAAAGTGCAGGACTGTACCTGTAGAAGAACAATCAACAGTAAAATATTTCACAGCGAGTACAAGACTTAACTTTGTTATATCTAACCTAAAAGAGCAACAAGTCACTCAATAAGAGTCATTGTGATCCTGGAGGAAACTAACTAACAAGTCCAGCCAAGCATTCTTAACCCTTGTGCTACCTTTGGGTCATTGTGACCCACCGTCGTGTAGGTAAATAATTTTACCTAACCCTTGTGCTACCTTCGGGTCATTGTGACCCACCGTCGTGTAGGTAAATAATTTTACCTAACCCTTGTGCTACCTTCGGGTCATTGTGGCCCCCAAAGTGAATATACCACGTTATATCACTAGTTAACGCTAGGTGGCTAGAGAGAGAGAGAGAGAGAGAGAGAGAGAGAGAGAGAGAGAGAGAGAGAGAGAGAGAGAGAGAGAGAGAGAGAGAGAGAGAGAGAGACCACGCGGAGTGTAAAGAAAATGTTTCTATTTATTTATTTTATCATGAAAAGTTGAGTCAAATGAATTGCTTTCTTGGATTCGAATGAAACACTTTGCATCGTTACTCTCGAGAATATATATATAAATATATATAAACATCCCTCTCTCCCACTCCATTTAGTCCAACCACGGCCTTCACGATCGTCGATCCCTCTAGGCGGGAGAATTGGCTGGGCGTCCCTCCGGCCGGCCCGGAGGCGCGTTAGGCCTGTGAGGTCAGGTCGAGCGTCAGGGGAAACCGCGACGGGACATGCCTGCCCGCCCGCCGGCCGGCCTGGAAGCGCGTTAGGTCTGTGACGTCAGGTCGAGCGTCAGGGGAAACCGCGGCGGGACATGCATGCCCGCCCGGACGCCGGCCCAGAGGCGCCATAGGCCTGTGACCTCAGGTCGAGGTCAGGGGTCACCGCGGCGGGACATGCCTGCCCGCCCGGACGCCGGCCGGCCCGGAGGCGCGTTAGGCCTGTGAGGTCAGGTCGAGCGTCAGGGGAAACCGCGACGGGACATGCCTGCCCGCCCGTCCGCCGGCCGGCCCGCCCGGAGGCGTTTTAGGCCTGTGACGTCAGGTCGAGCGTCGTCAGGGGGAAACCGCGGCGGGACATGCCTGCCCGCCCGTCCGCCGGCCCGGAGGCGCGTTAGGTCTGTGACGTCAGGTCGAGCGTCAGGGGAAACCGCGGCGGGACTTGCCTGCCCGCCCGGACGCCGGCCGGCCCGGAGGCGCGTTAGGTCTGTGACGTCAGGTCGAGCGTCAGGGGAAACCGCGGCGGGACTTGCCTGCCCGCCCGGACGCCGGCCGGCACGGAGGCGCGTTAGGCCTGTGACGTCAGGGGAAACCGCGACGGGACATGCCTGCCCCCCCACCCGTTCGCCGGCCGGCCCGGAGGCGTTTTAGGCCTGTGACGTCAGGTCGAGCGTCGTCAGGGGGAAACCGCGGCGGGACATGCCTGCCCGCCCGTCCGCCGGCCGGCCCGGAGGCGCGTTAGGCCTGTGAGGTCAGGTCGAGCGACCAAAAGTTGGTCACTTTTATAATTTATACTTTATGCCTGCCTTTATATACCTTTATATAAATATATAAACATCCCACTCTCCCACTCCATTTAGTCCAACCACGGCCTTTACGATCGTCGATCATATCATCAATCATTTGTCCATGTAATCACGTGAGCTGTAGGCAAGTGCTACTAACACACATTCGTTGGGGGTCAGGACAGCCGTTGTCTAGGGTCACGCAGCTATGGCTCGGGATTTCAGTGCCCTGCAAGTTCTACAACAGATGTTTGCAAACATCGAGCAAAGTGAGTCCGAAGAGGAGACAGAGGATGTGTCAGAAATAGAAGACGGCGAAGAGTGCGTGGAGCATGTGGCAGAAGAGCAGGAAGAAGAAGAAGAAGAAAAAGACGACGGGCAAGAGTACGCGGAGCATGTGTCGGAACAAGCAGACGGGCAAGAGTATAATGCGGTCGACGACAACTCAGCAGCGGCCGCCGCCGCCCGAGCCCCTGAAATCGACAGAGATACTTTCTTGTCGAAAGATGACAAAATTGAATGGCGTTCGGTTGCGTATCTGAGGAATCCGAGGCTGCTGTCGCAACGTGACAGCCGTGAGAGGACCCCCAGAGGACCCACAGCGTACGCCGTTTCCCACCTCTCGACATCGTCTCTACGTTTTTACTCTTTGTCACGCCACAAATCGAAACAGTGATCTTGGACGAGACAAATCGGGAAGGCTATCTGAAACGCGGAGAGGAGTGGAAAGCCATGGACGCCTCTGACCTACGTGCCTACATAGGGCTGCTAATCCTGGCAGGGGTGTACAAGTCCCGAGGCGAAGCGGCCGCCAGTCTATGGGACGCGCAAAGCGGCAGAGCGATATTCCGCGCTACCATGCAGCTGAAAGTCTTCTACACCTATTCGACGTTGATACGATTTGACGACCGTGGGACGCGAGCGGCGAGACGCGCCACGGACAAGTTGGCGGCGATACGAGAGGTCTGGGATATGTGGGTAGAGAGATTACCCCGCCTCTACGACCCAGGGCCCGAAGTGACCGTGGATGAACAACTGGTCGCGTTCAGAGGACGGTGTCCTTTCAGGCAGTACATGCCGAGCAAACCGGCAAAGTATGGGATCAAGTCGTGGGTCACGTGCGACGCAAAATCAAGCTACGCTTGGAAGATGCAAGTTTACACCGGGAAGTCGAGCGACGGAGCCCCGGAGAGGAGCCAGGGGATGCGCGTCGTGCTCGATATGACAGACGGCCTGAAGGATCGCAATGTCACGTGTGACAATTTCTTCACATCCTACGACCTCGGACGAGAGCTCATGGCGACGAGAAACATGACCATGGTTGGCACCGTGCGAAAGAACAGGTCCGAGCTCCCGTCCGAGCTGCTGACGACGACGAACAGGCGACGGGTGCTGTCGTCGCAGTTCGCCTTCACTCCCACCACCACTCTGGTTTCCTACCTCGCAAAGAAAAATAAGAACGTTTTACTCATGAGCACACGCCACACAAACGACGAAATCAGCGACAGAAACGACGGCAAACCGACCATCGTCTTAGACTACAACCGCAACAAAGGAGGTGTAGACAATCTGGACAAGGTCATCGCGGCCTACAGCTGTAAAAGGAAGACGGCCCGGTGGCCCCTCGTCATCTTCAGCAACATCGTTGACGTTTCATCCTACAACGCCTTTGTGATATGGAGAGAGGTCAACCCCAACTGGATGCCGCGTAAGCGCAACAAGAGGAGGTTTTTCCTCGAGCAGCTCGGAAGGGCCCTCGTGACTCCGCTGATCGAGAGGAGACGATGTCTGCCCCGCGCGGAAGCTGCTGCCGCGGTTGTGAAAGATCTACGGATGGCCAGCTGTCGCGATCCACCTCCTCGACGACAACCCGAAGAGGATGGCGCAGCAGCAGCCGCCGCCTCCTCATCGGCAGGACCAACCTCGCCGGTCCCTGCCAGTAAGAGGAAGAGATGTCAAGTCTGCCCGGTGAAGAAGGACCGTAAAACGTTCACTGTTTGTAGCGGATGTAAGAGGCATGTCTGCAAATCCTGTTCGCGTGTATACTGCCCCACATGCCCCACCGAGCTGGGCTTCGGCCAAGGAGAGGTTCCCGTTGACCCCGGGCGACCTGCGGGAGTGTGTGCAGGAGACTGAACAACTCAGTCGAGTGCAGAAGATGGGCTTTGCTCAAGTCAAAGCACAGTGCTGCTGCTGCTGCTGCTGCTGCTGCTCCTGCTGCTCCTGCCGCTGCCGCCGCCGCCGCCGCCGCCACCACCGCCACCAGCAGCACCACCACCACCACTACATGCATGGGATGAATAGATGATGTATCAGGACGGCAGGCTGGAGGTCTATCCATAGTGCTGTCTGAGGGTCATTGTGATGCACGGTGTCATGCACGGTGTGACAACTTTTCATGGTACAAAAATAAATAAAGTGAAACATTTGATTTTATTCCTCGCGTTGTCTGCCTAGTCTATGACGCCACTCTCGTGCGGTTTCGGGGTCGTGGTGAGTCAAACTGACATTGTGACAACTTTTTCATAGCCAAAAATAAATAAATAAAGTGAAACTTTTTATTTCTAGCCTTGTCTACATGCCTATTATTACACTCTCGTGCTGTATCCTAGTCTGCGCTGTGACTCACCATACCTAGTCTGTTACGCCACTCTCGTGTTGACGACCTTTCGTAATACAAAAATAAAAGTGAAACATTATCTGTCTACATAAAAAAATAAAAATAATTCATATTTTCCCTGGCCGGGGAGCAATCCAGGGCTGTGGAGTTGACAGCCTCGCAGCCTTGCCACTAGACCACAAGGGGAGTTGCTTGTTCTTTGTGCTGTCTCTGCCTGTTTATATATATATATTTTTCTTTTACACTGCAACGTCTGTGTCGTCTATTACGCGACACCGCACTGTCTCCGGTTCCTTGTGACCCACAGCGGTCTTCTGACAACTTCTCATAATACAAAAAAAATAAAAATAATAAAGTGAAACATTTATATTCCCCCAGTGTGGGTCACAATGACCCCGAGACAGCGCGAAGGTGGCGTAATAGACGGAGCTGTGGGTCACAACGACCCGGAGACAGCGCGAGGGATAAATGCAAGCTGCATAGACAATGAGGAGAGCGTGAGGGTTAAAGGGGCAATTGACTGGGTTTTTTGGGTATTTCACACTGTTCCTTAAGGTCTCCGAATAGGGTATGTAACATTGGTTGGGTTGAAAATGGCCCGGTTGAAAATGGCCCGGTTGAAAATGGCTGTTCTATGCCCTCTGACAGATCCTCTGAAATGTTCCCGGGAAAAAACACTAGCTTTTCTCCTTTTATGGTATGCTCATTAATATTTAGATAAGCTGCGCGCTGATTGGTTTGTTATCAACGAGTGAAGCTGGGAGCAAAAACGCAACACGGCCAACAGCAGCACTCGCTGAAACACTGAAGTTGGAGACTTGAAATAAAAACGCGCAAATAAATCTATTGTGTCTACACAACACTGTTTTCAACAGATTGACTATATAACATTTGAAATGATAACATTACTTGTTTCCACTTCTGTTGTTGAAGCAAACTGGATTGACTTAGGTGGGTAGAACATTAGGCTACAGCTTAGCAACCAAACGTTGTTGTAATCGTGATTCTACTCGGCTTCAGTTAGCTAGCTAGGCTAGCTCTAGATATCTTGCTGTAAAATAACATGACAAAGATCTGGACAAACATGCATCGTGAATTGTAGATTTTCATTACACAGGTTATTTATTTGAATGAAACACAGTCAGGAACATGAATCAACGTTAGCCCCACTGCCAATAAACTAGGCTAAATTATCACACATTCTATGCTCTTGCGTTAACTAGCAAGCTAAACTTGTTTACATGCCTACAGTCTAGGTGTTACTAGTAACAGTTACTAGCAATGCTAACGTATCCTGTATCTAAAACCTGCCTTTCTCCAGTTCTTTCAAATAGATTATCTAGACAGGCGTTAGCAATAAGCCAGACTGCAGTTCGTTTTCTGGCTATTTTTCGGAAGCTTCCCTTCTAATGCCGACTACAGCTAGTCTAGCTAGAGTCATTTGATGTGTGTAGAAACGTATTTAGCATTCTACCTGGTATGCTATATACAGGAAACGTTAGCATTGCTAATAACTGTTAGCACAACATCATACTGTCCTTATAGCTTGCGGTTGCAATGAGCATATGGTTGGAACAGCACCTCTTTCCAGGTTCAGCTTCCTAGCATATCCTGCTTGAAATTGTCCAAGGTTGTCAAAACTGTCTTGGGTGAAATGTTCAGAGCAAATGAATGATTGAGTGTCGAACTTCGCCTGGATCTTCTCATAGACAACAGCAGCCATGCCTGTTGAATGTTTGGCTCCTTGGGAAGACTGTAAGTGTTAGCCTTCCCTGTACAGCCTGGAACACAGCATTTACGACCGTGGTCCATAATCAATATCCTTGTTATAATTCAAAACGTTCTTCTTTGTAATTCCTTATAAGTAGCCTACACAGAGCAGCGCGCAGCTAAACTAGTATCGGAGATAGACGCTACCTCTGGCTGGTCTGGATGTAAATTCTGGGGCGTGACAAAGATACAGACCAGAGCCAATAAGAGGGAGATCACCGGTCCTACGTAGGACCGGTGGCTTTGTTGAAAAGCTAGCGTTTTACAGCCAAATTTTTTCTTTTTGAGATTTGAATAGCAAAGAGGTGTCAATAAACTTTGATATTCACGGTATGTTCAGTTTACCCTCCGAACTGTCGTTTTTCAACAATGACAAGGTAAAATCGGTTTTGCAGTCAATTGCCCCTTTAAGTAATAAGTAAGTACATGGCTAACCCTAACCCAAATCAACTTATAGGCCTATCCACTACAACAGCAACGCTCCCAAAGGAATAAACATGATTAAGGAAGAAAGAACAAATGGCAGGACTGTAAAATAACTTGCTAGATAACCCAATTCAGAGAACAGGAACATGGCCCAAAACGCTAGCTACAGTTGTTGCTAGCTGTAAAGCTAGACTATAGCTGTCGGCTAGCTTGTAAAAAGTCCCTCATACAAACTGTATAGTATTGCAATTGAAATTTGCACTAATTCTACAATTCCAAACTTGCACTAATTCTACAATTCGAAATTCTAGTGAAATTCACCTAGTCGTTGTTGTTGTATGTTAGCCAAATACTGGATATTTACAATCCATGAAAATGTGCCACTGCCAAATGATTTTGCGCTCCAAACTCACTCGTTGACGTTGCACCAGTGTAGGTTTAGGGGAAAACATGACATGGATTCAGGACAAATAGGTTTTGGTAAGCCAAGTCGACTGGATTTGGAAAACGGACCGGCCGTGATTTGATATTTTCTGAGCTGCAGAAAGACCTAATAGCAGACACATCGAAATTGCCCGCATAATCATACAGTATGATCAAATATTGGGGAGGACGTGTCCCATAATCATACAGTATGAACAAATATTGGGGGGACCTGTCCCATAATCATACAGGGACGTGTTATAACGTTAATATTCATAAACTGGTTTCCACAAAGAACTCATTGCAGGCACAAGCTTTTGAAATGTCATGACCCTGTTAAGAGTAAAAAAAAAACTATTGTTCACTTTGTAGACGTTACTTTTGTGATTAGTAATTCATTGGTTATTCTTTCTTAATTGGTCATAGTTCACAAGTAGTTCTCAATGAGGATATATTTATTTAGTAATAGTCAAATACCTACCAAGGAACTACCTTTGTACTAAATTCGCTATTACTTACTGCTTAGTTAATCTTGGTTCCATATTAGTTAATAGTATTAAATTCAGTGTTAATGTAGAACTACCTATTACTTCCTGCGTAGATACTCATTAACAACGGACCATTATTCTAAAGTGTTACCAAATAAATTGCTGGGTGTTAAAAGGTATTATGGTGTGCCATAACAACCGTGAGCTAATCTGGAGTTAACCTTAGCTAACATGCTAGTTTTTCTAACGACTGAAAAAAAAGAAGAAAAAAACCTTTATTTCAGAATTGTTTTCCAATTTAAATAAGGTTGCTCAACTTGTAATTTTGGCAATTCGCAGAATTTAATTGCTACATGTTAGTCTGTAACATGAAGTCAAAACTGATTCAACCATTAAAACCATATATCATCTGAAAGTTTATACCCTCAGGATGTTATCTAATGAGACAAGAGGCACGTCCATCTCTCCATATTAGTATGCTGCCCATGCATAATAAATTCGGTATTGGTAAATGGAGTAGGCCAAATGTTTTTTTCTGAAATCTGTGGAAAAGACTACAGGTTTGAACACAAATTTGATCATTACTGAACTGTCCAGACTCAGAAATCTTCATATGAAAAATCTACATCAAGCTTACTATTATCAATTATGAAAGAATGCTCAATGCATCTCCAATGTCTCCTGATATAGGTGGTAGAGAGTGAGTCAGAGGCAGGGGCAGCATGCAGGGGCAGTGGAGACAGCTCTGTTGCTGAGGTGAGTGCTGTCTCCTGATATAGGTGGTAGAGAGTGAGTCAGAGGCAGGGGCAGCATGCAGGGGCAGTGGAGACAGCTCTGTTGCTGAGGTGAGTGCTGAAAGGTGACAGGTAGTTGAAGATGTCCCATTGCTTATTGGGAAGTTTAGTTTTCAAAATATTTTAATGTCCAGCCCCTGAGTACATGTATAACAACTACGGTAAATAGTTGTGGTAAATGCACCAGAATGTGGGAAATTGCATCTAATCTAACTTTTCAACCCCAGTGTACTCTGTTGCTTAGCGACGTCAGCTGATTCGAAGCCTAAAGAATGTTCAAAGTCTATGAAGTTCAACGTCTTTGGCGAACTATTTCTCTGCTGAACAACAATACGAATGGTAACAAATACATTGTAAAAAGACACACTGTTTTTAAAGTTATTTTTGTTGGCAAGTAGCCGTGTAATAAGCGGGATAATGCATAGGACGCCGGTCATTATTGGGAAAATAAGCCCCTTCAGGGCGGAAACCAAACCCCTCCGCTTCGCGTCTGGGTGCTGTTCGCCCTGTCGGGGCTTAATTTCCCGATAATGACCGGTGTTCTATACATTATCCCTTACTAAAGAAACATTCTCATTTCCGGCGCTTTCAAACAATCAGTGAATTGTGGATAGCAACGGCTGCTAGCTTGCCTCTAGCAAACTGCTTTTGAATTAGCTATGTCCCCCTAAATTAATATCGAACTTATTTACATTTTGGGGGGCTTATTTTCAGTTAGCAGACGGTATTATTTGAATCGCAATTCCATCTGAAATACTGCCAGTGACAACGCTGTTACAGTAGCTTGTTTCAAAGGGGTTTTCTTGTTTCAAAGGGTGTTCTTAATGAATTATGCAATATGAGTGGGCTAAATGCTTGAAAATATCACTAGATAGGAAAACAGACCCACCTGCAAGCAAGCACACCCTACAATTTCCCCAGAAATTGTACCCTCTCTAGTTATTATTATTATTATCATGCATAGCGATTGGTGCGAAGTTTTGAAATTTGGCACACTGATTTGGAACGGTCTCCGGATTATCGTCAGCTGTCAGAAATATTAATCTATCAAGCATTGCACAGTCAGTCGGTGAACAAGTTTAAGAAAGCTTTATTGCTTGCGGCCGGCCCACAAGGAGACAAAACATCACACCCCATTGTGCTACAAGTTTGTCCACTAGCATGCTGTACTAGCTAGCTATTTAAGCAGCCCCACTCTTTACAGTCATTGGTTAAGACAAAGGCATGCAAATGTTGCATGGCTCTTCTTCATTGGCTCCTTGCGTAGACCTGGTGCGCGTGTGTGCGTGCGTGTTTGAGTGTGTGCGTATGTGCGCCTTTTGACCCCTGTAAGCTTGACCACATGATTCACCCAACACAGATAAGGCCAGACATCTTTTATGGCCTCTCCAGTAAGAGAGTGGTCAGCCCAGGTCACCTTGTTTACATATGCCTCATGTCACCCAAAGTCCAGATTTGGGGGTAGGCTTCTCTCTACACACAAGGAATGCTGAACACAGAATCATTCTTATACAGGATAAATGTGTTACATCTTCAAGTTCTCCAACAGCAGCAAAGTTTCATGTCGATCCCTGAAGCTCTATAGCGCCACCAAGGCGTCAAAGTTGGAGGTGCATTTACGCCCACAACTTTTGAACCATGAGAGTAAGGTTTCATTAGATTCCGTAGATGCAGACGATTCGACTGGAACCCTATGGCGTCATTGCTCTCGGTGCTAGCACGGAGGAGCTGCGATGCACAACGAGCAGAGAAAATTACCCAACGGATCTGCAAGTCCATTGAGATGGATATGCTACCCTTAAGTAGGCTATTGTTGAGGGCGAAGGTTTTTATGAAGCTTTGTTAGCCTTAAAAAAAGCCTTAAATTAGCCAGAAAAAAACTAGGGTCAGTTGTGTTTGAGCACAGGCTTCTAGCTGCTTCTAGGAGTTACAGAAATAGTTGTTTTTCTTGTAATAGCTACAGATCTCAATGCGGAAACACACTGTTTTCTATTTTCACTGCATTTTAATATAGCCTATAAATAGTGAATTTTAATATACATTTTTTAATGAATAATCGAAAATCGATCGTTAATTCTCTCGACGATCGATTAAGACAATTTAGTCGAATGCCCATCCCTACTTGATATGTCAAAATATGACTGAATTACAGCTGTTTATACTAAGGTCAAATCTGACAAAGCTCGCCACGGGAGAAACAGCTTCCTTTTTTTAATAAAGTAACCAAACCCAGCATTTACCAGCAGCGAGAATAGCTCACTGGGATAAGACGGACTGCTTTGAAACGCAAGTTCGTAGGATCGAATCCAGCCACAGTCGTCAAGCATGTCGTGACACTGGATTATCTGTTTAGCGAAGCCAGGCATGCCACAGTAGCTGTCTAGCAGTATAATCATAATGGTAACGATAACGTTATTCTCAGGAGATTTGTATTTATAATTAAGACTAGGAGTCTATGGCAGCCCATAGAACCGATTGGTGAAAAGTTTAGAATTTTGGCACACTGATTGGGAACGGTCTCCTGATTATCGTCACCAAGTTTCATGTTGAGCACTGAAGCCACTATAGCGCCACCAAGGGGTAAAACTTGGAAGTGTGTTTACGCCCATAACTTTTGAACCGTAATACCGTTTTTCATAAGTGAGGTATCATTGGATTCCTTAGATGCAGACGATTTGACTGAACCCTATGGCGACTTTATTCAAAGTTTTGCTTTGCTACTTTAGCTACTGAATTTTCATGTTGAATTCTGCTTGGACCCTTCATTGCTGCTTAAAGCTATATTTATTAGGATTCCTATTGATTTATTAGGATTCCTAGGTAACCTATTGTTATTGTTAATTTTATTAGGATGCCTCCGTAAGGAGGAAACCTATTGTTATTGTTATTTTTTTAATTTATTTTTTATTCTTGTACCATGGAAGTCAATGGCAGCCCCTAGAACCATATGGTAACTTTTTGTGAAATTTGGCACACTCATTAAGGACAGTTCCTTCTATACCTACACCAAGTTTTGTGTCCTATTGGAGCACTCTAGCGCCACCAACAGGTCGAAGTTGGATGCGTTTTCACATGCAACTTTTGAACCATATCATAGCAAAAATCCATTGGATTCCCTGGATCATGACAAGTTCAACATACCCTATGGCGTCAATTTCCGGTTATGTAGATTTTCCGCAATTTCCGGTTTTATCAAAAACCTTTGAAAGCCTACTCCTCCTACAATTTGTCAAATCTTCTTCAGAATTACCAGAGATGATCTTCAGACCAAGCCTCACAAAAGTCATCTAAAATAATTTTGATCTTCACAACTGTTTGTCCGGTACAGCCAATCAAATTCAGCAGAAAAGCCACCAAACAGGAAGTGAAGTCATATCTCAGCAGTTCTTTGAGGCAGTGACCCCAAATTTGGTACGCCTACTCGGAACCTTATTCTGAGGATGTCCTCCAAAAATTGTGTAGTGATTAAAAGTGGGCGTGGCCGGAAGAATAAATGTGTTTTGGCTAATAACTGTTGGAAGTGTTTACCTTAATAAATCAATTTCTTTGTCTGTTGATGTCTTGTGAGATATCAAGCCTGACCATTGATAACTTTTCATAATAACCGAATTGACGCGGCCGCCATTTTAGATTTCATGGAAAAGGCTAAAAACCTTTTGCACGCCTCAATTTCTGTCCAAGGTTTACCAAATTTGGCACAGATAATCTTCAGACCAAGCTTCACGAAAAGTATCAGATGGATTTTCAAATGTCAAAACCGTTTCTTCGATAAAGCCGATCAAAAGCGGTGGCAAAGCCGCCAAACGAGACGCAAGGGCATATCTCAGCAACCATTTGTTCGATTGTCACCAAACTTAGATTCCATCGTTCCCATGAGGAGCAGAGGAGGCCTGCAGTGTTATACCAGAAAAATAACTTTGAACTCTCAGTACTCTTGAACGCAAACATTATTATATGTTTCAACCAAACTTGGTGTGTTGCATGAGTGCAACAGGTTGTTGTGACTTAATTGTTGCAAAAGTGCTATGGAGGCCATGTCCTGCTCTGGACTGCTTGTCCCCTCCATTGCTGCTTGCAGCTATATTTATTATTATTCTAGTGCAATGGGAGTCAATGGCAGCCCCTAGAACCGTATGTTAACTTTTAGCCAAATTTGGCACACTCTTTAAGAAAAGTCCCTTCTATACTTACACCAAGTTTCATGTCTACCATTAGACCACTCTAGCGCCACCAACGGGTCAAAGTTGGACTGTTTACACACGCAACTGTTGAACCGTATAACCGATTTTCAAAAATGAGATACAATTGGATTCCCTGGGTCAAGACAAGTTCTATGACGTAAATTTCCGGTTTGATAAAAAACCTTTGAAAGCCTACTCCTACAATTTTCGTCAAATCTTTTTCAAATTTACCAGAGATGATCTTCAGACCAAGCCTCACAAAAGTTATCAAAAATAATTTTGATCCTGACAACTGTTTGTTCGGTACAGCCAATCAAATTCAGCAGAAAAGCCGCCAAACAGGAAGTGAAGTCATATCTCAGCAAATCTTTGAGATAATAACACCAAACTTGGTATGATGACTGGGAACCCTCTTCTGAGGATGTCCACACAATTTGGTGTGATGTGATCACTGGGCGTGGCCGCAAGAAGCAAAAATGCGTTTTGGCCAATAGCCGTTGATTTGTTTGCCTTTATTAAGTGATTCCTTTGTCTCATGGGCTGTGTTCAAAATCTTAAATAGCTGTCTTAATCCTTGATCTCTTACTAGACAGGTGTCTAACTAGACAGGTCCTTTCGAGGGAAGGTATCTCCAAAACCGTTGATTTCGAACAGTCTATTAAGACAGGATGTACGTCATCGCGCTGCGTGTACTTATGTGCTCGCACTAGCGCGCTTTGTCAGACGGCAGTCAATTGCATTGAGTTTATTGTCACACAAGTTTGTTGTCACACTAAGTCAAGTTAAGCTGTATTTAAACTTGTGTTAAATATAGGCTCAATAGCTCATAACATTTGTGTTTGTCTTTCGCTCATTTGATGGGATTATGATAAAACGCAGCAACTAGCTAGTGTCTGCACTGCACTGCGATGCTAGCTACGTTATCGAAAAGTCGGAGCAAATTTACAAATTAGGAGCGTCATCAATAAAATAAGTAAATTTTCAGCAACTACACTGCCCATTTATCGATACATATTATTCAGATGCTGATTTACAAGTACCGTTTAGCTGAAATATGAATTGTAAAAACTTAGAGTAATGGCGGTCAAAGGATTCTGTTTAACTTGTTGCTCACGGTAACCCCGTGCACAGAGCTATGGGTAATACCTGCCGCCATTAAGACAACAAGGCAGCTCATATGCTCTCTTGAAAAATGACCGTTATGTGACGTATTTAAAGGTATCTTATTAGAGCGGAAGAGAAGGTTTAAGACATTTCGAACAGTCCTTGCTCTCTTAATAGGAAGGAAGAAGGCATTTTAAGACATTTCGAACAGAGCCATTATATCTTGGGACGTCCCGTGTGTGACTCATAAATTGTGATAATAGCCGAATTGATGCAGCCGCCATTTTGAATTAATTAAAAAAAGGTTTTTCTCTACTCCTCCTACACATGTTGTCCAATCTTTACAAAATTTGGCAGAGATTATTTTCAGACTAAGCCTCACAAAAATTATCTCATGGTTTTTTGATTTGGGAAACGGTTTGGTTGCCGGTACAGGCAATCAAAATCTGCCGTTAAGCCAGCAAACAGGAAGTTGGGTCGTATCTCAGCAAATCTTTTATGGATTCACAACAAACTTGCTGCTTGTACTCTTTACCCTCTTCTGAGAATGTCTACAAATGTTTTCAGGGTCATTTGACTGCTAAAAACTGCTGGGGTTGAATTTCTCCACAGCGCGCACGCTCAATTCTCACAGACTCATCCTGCCCCTTAACACTAGACGCACAGCATTTTGACCCCTTGTCCCACACGTCGCATATTGGAAATGCTTTATGATACACCGCAAAGAGGGACAGGTGGTCACCCTACTTGACACACGCGCGAGCTTGGTGAGACGCACACACGTCCTTTCTGGACATGGTGTGCTGACCAAGCCCCCACCCTTGGTCTTTAGCTCCTGTTTCATTTCGCTTCCAATCGCAGCTCGCCGTTACAAATATAAATAATTTTTTGGCGGGCCTTGTTGTTTTCAACAATCGCCTGATAGTCGTGTTGGAGGCAGCCACGTAAGGCCTATTTTTACACATTTCAAGCTAAAATCAATGATTGGGTTCGTGAAAGTACACTACTCTTGAATTATGGTGAAGGTTTGAGCACTTTGAGGCCTTTCTTTAGATTGTGAGTTTGAAGTGACGGAACACTGAACTCAAAAAGTAGCTAGCTTTTTCCCTCAGTGCAATTAGTGAATCATTTAGCATCTCTGCAAATTCATCAAAAAGGTAGAAGAGGGCAGCTTTTAAGAGAACGAAAGAAAGAAAGAGAAGAAAGTAGGCTCAGAATTGTGATTTGGGTCGTGAAAGTCTTTGTAATAAGCCTATGCGCCAGGGCGCCCGAATAGGCTTAGGCGGCACCCATGTTTTGGTCGCGTCATGTTCATAAGTTCACCATTTTCTAGTTCGGTGGACACCAAAAATGTGTTTGTTACCAAACCTCGAGGAGGGCAGCCTTTAGGAGATGTGGGAATTGTGCTTTTAGCCAGAAGCTCCGATTATTTTTGTGATTTGTGGAAAACTTGCAAGTGGAGTGAGACTGCGTCCCGGGGGTCCATTGTTTTGACTTAGCCTCAGAGACAGACTCGGCTCGCTCACTGACAGTGTGTAAACAATAGTGTAGTTCACTCAATTTTACTCCTAAAACGTCAGCGAGGGCTGCTTTTTATAGACAAGAGCCTGCTGAAGACAGCTAGTATATAGGATCTTTCAAAACAAGCCTATTTCATTTGTCATTTGCCTGATAAAGCGACCTACGTTAGCCAGACTAGTTTCACTTGGTCAGCCTATTTAAAGGTCTCTGACAGTCAGAATCACTGTTTACAGGCAAAAGTCGAACTGGTCTTTTGTCAAATGTGTATATATTGACCAGTTCAGAGCTAAATACTCTTGTTAGAGCCTGTGTTTGCAGTTCATAAAGTATACTTCCTAAACAGCCTCAAAGTATACTTTGCAATACTTTCAAGTGCACTTTCAACTAATGTAAGTACCTCAAGAAGTAAACTTCATAAATATAATTTAGCTATGACTTACTATTAAAGAAAAATGTTCAGGGGCCCCTCAGACGCCTCAGATCTTGCATCACATGGCGAGAACGGTACCCCCACAAAGTCACACTGCAGATTCTGAAAGATGCTACTTACTGCTGGGCATCAATTTATGAATCCAGCTCTTCTCATGAAACGTAACAGTCATTTAACTCGTGGTTACAATGGTAAACCAGCACAACAATAACAATTACCATGCAACAAAACACTACATTTTAAACAGACACATTTAAAAAACGAAATTCATGAATTTATATTTGTATTTCGAACAAATTGCAAACTTATCAGCAATTCTTTACACCATTTACCGCCTTGCATCATGGGAATTGACTAGCCAATGAGCCACACTATCTTCATTGTTTCAGGTTGTTATTTCGTTCTTCAGTCAGTTTGACAGTATAACTGACTGATTCTCAAGTAGCTTTTTCGTTTTTTGTCCATTAATACTCCAATTGATAATTATTAGTAGAAAAGTATATGGCTTCAGAATGTTTTGGCAGTAATTAAGGTTACAGATTCAGTAACAAAAAAAGATTCAATGTGCAATGCATAATCGATTTTCATAGACATGAATAAATAGAATGAGATGGATCTAAAAATGTAACCTGTAATGTACTTTAAAATTATTTTTGACTGCTTTTGCTGTATAACAATAGAAAACGTAAATCTTACTCCAGAAGAAATGTATACCATTTTCTGTTTCTAAGCATACTTCTTAAAAGTATATCAAAAGTGATTGTTTTTTAAAGCATACTTAAAAGTATATTAAAAGTAGAGCTGTCAAACGATTAAAATATTTAATCGCGATTAATCGCATTAATGTCATAGTTAACTCGCGATTAATCTCAATTAATCGCACATTTGTATCTATTTTAAATGTCCCTTGATTTCTTTTTCATCCATTCTTTTTTCAAATTGTAATGCTCTTATCGACATGGAAAAGTGGTTCGGATTGCTTTGTGCAAATGTTTTTTTTTAAATTGAAAACAACATTGCAATCGCCTGGCTTTGACGAGCAGGCGGAGAATTCGCATCAGCTGTGTGCTTGGCTGTGTGCCATCAAAATTATATTTTCGACTCCACGACGTGCTGAGATGATAGCTCATTCCCTCCGGCTCAGTCCACAACGACAGAACACACTGATCACTTTGGTCTTGTCAATGGAACCATTTGGCAACCTTTTAAAAGTAAACTTTCCATTCAGAATCTTATTGGCATCCATTTCGGCGTCTGGCGCTGGCAATCAACTCAAAACATAACGTTAGCCTACTACCAGAGAATGTCTAATATCCATAAACGGGCTCTGCTACGACTGTCTAGCCGGCTCGCAAGCCCAAACAAGTGGGTGTGGCGTGCCTGTTGTTTTGTTTCCGGTCTAGCTAGATCCGGTGTGGTATTGTAGTTTTTCTAACGTCAGTGGTTGTTGCAACAGAATGTGAAAAAAGACTACAAAGTTGGCTAGGTCAAAAAGAGCGTTTATCGCGCGATAAAAAAATTGGCGCCGTTAATTTGGGTTTGCGTTAACGCCGTTAATAACGCGTTAAACTGACAGCACTAATTAAAAGTTAACTCTTTTCTAAGTATACTTCTTAAAAGTATATTAAAAGTGAACTATTTTCTAAGCATACTTCTTAAAAGTATATCAAAATGAACTAAAAGTGTACTATCCATATTTTTGTATACTTATAGTATACTTTAATATACTTCTTTTTTGTAAGGGTTGCCACTGCATTTCACAGTCAATACTGAAGTCTGTATCAAGTGTAGATGGAAAAAGCTTCATTTGTCACCACTGCTGGTTGAGGGGGTACATCATGCGTGCGGATTGCGTCCCGGGGGGGGGGGGGGGCACCTCCCGGAAATGAGTCTCTGCAAGTTGGGATGTCTGCCCTTACCATAGAAAAAAAAGTTGTGCCCACACAAATATAACTGTTGTTAAAATGTTCACTTAGGTCTATTTTGTTGCATGTAACCACTCTGATCTAAATTTATTGACAATTGCACTCTTTTACATAATATACAAGTTGTGCACTCATGCAAAAAAAACATTTGTCAAATGGCCGTTTTGTACCATTTCAAGAACGGGGTAAATGGTTTTCAATAAAATGTTACCGTTTAGCATTTTCCTGATTGACAAGGGAATGATAGAGCTTTGTGTATGCTCAGCTTGAGTTAAAAGCACAACTCCTTAAATGCATTAAGCCGTTTGTTTATGAGTCAGTGAGTTCCATGGCCAAGTCACGTCCGTAACGTTTTGTAGAATAAGTTTATGCCTATCAAACAGTGCCGATGCTACAACATCCAAAGTTTCTGTGTAAAGCTTATTTATACCAATGGTTAGTTTAGTTAACAAATCTTGCCCCTTTGTTACTTTTAAAAACTTTAATGATGTGTTATGGGCGTGACGTTACGGAGGCTACACAATGTAAATCTTCACAATACACTGTTCACAACACAATGGAAATTTTCTCAAATGAAACGGCAAAGCTCATTTGTTTATCATAGTGTTTTCGGCTGTTATAACCCCTTTCATCAACGTGTTTCAGTGAAACAGACATTCCAGTCATGATTATAGTTGGAATCATGGGTAACATGATATAGCCTAAACATATTTTCAACGATCGACATCTTCTCCAGTGATACTAAAATTTCGAGTAGCCTAATTGTCTTGCCGTAACTGTCTTTGCCATAACCTCGATCCCCGCTCCATGTTTGTAATATTTACTTCCTACTAGAGAGGCAACTCGAAAGTGCTCGAGGGACTCGATTTGTTAAGGCATTTAACGCGGCGCTCTGTAATTTGCTCACGCACCTGTCGGATCAAGCTGAGGTAGAGTTGACAGCTTCGATCAAAGATGTCTTAAAGGGGTCATTGACTGTGTTTTGGGGGTATTTCACACAGTTTATTTGTAACTCAATGTTTTTAATTTCAGTGCTTAATTAATAGTTTAATGTTGAAAATCACTATTCATGTAGGCGTTTTATGTAATTTGCAGAAGACTGGTCCAGACGGGTCACATCCATGATGTTCAAACGTCATATCCGAAATGCTGGTTTTCCAAAAAAGACAAATATTAAAAAATATATTTTTTGTGTTTATTACTCAAAATCATTTGTAAGACTGTGTGAGAGTATTCACAGCTAAAGATGATTGGTGACCATTCTGAACTTTTATAATAGTAATTTAACAACTCCATCTAAAAAAGATAAGGGGTCCTTTTTTTTTACCCAGCGCAATTGACTTTGTACACTGACGCAAGTATCATTCCTATTTTGCACTCAACAGAAAGCGGACTTTTCCCTTCACAGACACAAGTCGGTAAATTAGGGAATGAACTTGCGCTCCCAGGGCAGTTCAGCAAAAAGAGGGGGCGTGTTCCGGCGCAAACGTTCCTTGGTGTTATTTTGCAGTTTGCAAAAAAAGTTCCGCCACAGACCAGGAAAAAGTTAGTCAAAAGTCAATGGCGCGTTATTCAGATGCTATTTTAAGGGTGCATGCTTGGCCCGTGCGCACTACTGGCGAGGCCAGGCTCCTTTTCCTGCAAGCTACATTACGTTTCTTCAATGTCAATGATTGAAAAGAGTTTCATGAGTCTCTGTATGATGTCTTGTCTCTGTCTTGATTTGTAACAATTGTGGCAAATTCCGTTATAATAGCAATCCGCAAGATAACAAGCGCGCCTGCTCTATAAGGGAATGTGAGATGTTGCTCTGATTGGTTTATTGCATGTTATGCCCAAACCACACCTATAAGTAATAGTAATAAGTAGCTACTTCAGACCAACCCATTTTAGATTTGCGCCAGGCGCTGAGTCATTTATCCCGCCGGTATAAGAGCAACAGCGCCGGAGTCCCGCCAACAGTCACTTGCGTTTCACTCTTTGATACTTGCATTTCAGATTGTTAAAATAGGGCCCAAAATGTCATTATCAATGCTATTTTGGTGGCCATCTTGAAAATCTCCAGTGACATTTCAGATGGTTTGCTTTATGTTAAAACTAATTCACAAGTTATTTTAGATGTTGAGAAAAGTGCTGTGAAAGTTTGATTCTTTCCCAACAGATTCTGTGTGTATTTCAGACACGTCACATCCATAACAGAATAATGTCACATCCATAATGCAGGTTTCATAAAATCATAAAATTCTGCATAAAAGACTACATGTTTAAACAATTGCTATTTTTATGCTCACCTAAGACTCCATGATCATGTCAATATCAAACTTTCTACATTAGACTTAATGGTTCACAGAGTTACAGAAAAAAGTATAGTCTCCAGAAAATGATTTTCTGGAGACTCATTTCTCGTCACATCCATCCAGGTGTTTTTGTAATAATTTTGTGTCTGAAAAATAGTTTTTGCAAAAAATTGTTTTCCTCCTCTACTCTACCCATTGCGTACTTTCAGAATATGCATAACTAATTTAAATATTATAAGAAGTTTTGTTTTACTGATACATTTTTCTTGTCATTTTGAGTACAAATGTTGCATCCATAAGGCTGGAATTGCCCAACTGTTTAAACTTCAGCCAAATCTTATAATGCTTGCCACAGGACAAATAGCTTACTTAGCTATGCAGTAGCTGACCATAATGGTTTTCAACACTGAGAATAGCTCAGTAGGCTAAGACAGTGCAGTGCAAGGAGCAAGGTCATAGGTTCAAATCCAGCTGCAGTCTTTGGGCCTGTCATAATTTTGATTATCTGTTTAGTTAAACAGGATGACATCATTCTGATATACCATGTGCAATTTCACCTTGAAATGTCAACCGTGTCTTAACCTTTGTCCCAAAGCTGACCAAAGCTAATACTCAAATCATAGTCGTAGCACAGCTAGATAATCAGAGTCAGCGCCCCTTGGGTACCCAGCATGCAGTGCGTTATGTCAAATAGGCAAAGACTTGTGGAAAATAGTGCGGTTACAACAGCCGTGCGAGGGATTTCAGTTGTTGTGTTTGTTCAGTTAGATGTTTGTAATGTTATTGTTTAATATTAATATAATCTTGTTGGTCACCCTGATTGTGCATGATGTGTATTTTAATAGGACCAGAGAGTCGGCTGCTGTACTGCCATAAGCTATACTCGCTAGGAGTTAAACTTGAGCTCTACCGTAGCTCAGTTGCCCACATGTCTATTTATAAATTTGCATTGACTGAGATTCTGGAAAGAGAAACTCATGAAGAGATACCATATGTGCAGTTTTTCAGCCATCTTGGGGAAAATGTGTCAATTGTGGGAGGCATGTTTTTGAACTACATTACATTTACATTTAGTCATTTAGCAGACGCTCTTATCCAGAGCGACTTTCAGTAAGTACAGGGACATTCCCTCCCGAGGCAAGTAGGGTGAAGTGCCTTGCCCAACGACATTTTGCACGGCGGGGAATCGATCCAGCAATCTTCTGATTACTAACCCGACTCCCTCACCGCTCAGCCATCTGACTCCCTTAAACTACCCCTGAACCTCATTTGGCCACCGCAGCATTTCCCCCTTGGCATGACCTGCGCTGGGAGAGAGGTAAACAGCATGGATGGAAGTTGTGTGTGGGCAGATGTGGTCTTTATTTAGGGTGAAATGGAATAAGAAATGCAATACAAAATGGCTGAAAGGGGTGTATTTATGTAAATGTCCACATTGCCTCAATATGTTTGTGTCAATAAATCAAATATCATTTTGACTGATGGTTTTTCAAACCTTATTGGCTTCGAGATGACATCATTCTGAAGAAGTACCATGTCAAATTTCATGCAATTTGACATTGAAATGTCAATTGTTTCTTAACCTTTGTCCCAAAGCTGACCAAAGGTAATACCCTCCCATTTTTATTCATACAATCTCAAGTTGGTGTGTAGCAGAGAGGATAGAGGGACTGGCATGTAACTTTATGGTCATGAGTTCAAATCCCCATTCAGCCTGTTGTTGTTGGCCAAACATGAAGTCGTTTTGCTCTCTTGTTGTCCAACTCTTGACCTTCTACATTGTACATTTTTATAATATTTTGCCATTTTGCGGAGGAACCCGCATCGCTGCTTGCAGCTGTATTTTGCAATTGTCTTTTCATCTTTGATGAGAAATAATTAGCAGAGTCCTGGTCAACAAACAGCTGACGGGGGGTCAGACAGGGATGCCCCCTAGAGTCCCTGCTGTACATCATCTACCTGGAGCCTTTAACTCCGTAAAATCAGATCCACCCACACCATCCAGGGTTACCATCTCCCTGGGGGCCCAGGGAGAGAGGCTTCAGGTGGGGACGTACACGGATGACATCACCATCGTCGGCACTAGGGATGGGCATAATTAATCGACGATCGATTATCGATCATTAAGAATTTAGTCGATGACATTATTTGTTCATCGATAAAACTAATGCGTGTTCTGTTGCGTAGTGTGAGTCTTGAAAGAATGCAATGGATTTCGCTATGTGGTAGCAAGTAAACATTTTACCAAAATGCCACATGCCTACTCAGTTACCGGCGAGTTTCCATGTATTTCAAAAGTAAGAGTTCACATGAAGAGTTCACGGCAAAGTGTAGCGTGAGACCATATTGACTAAAAAATTACTTTGTTCACTGCCAACACTGCAAAGCTGAGTATAAATACAACTCCTCCACGACTCAAATGATGTACCACTTGAAGAACGTAAATGCGACCCTGGTTAGTGGCGGTGCATCCTGCTCTCGGTGCTAGCACGGAGGAGCCGCGATGCACAACGAGCAGAGAAAATTACCCAACGGATCTGCAAGTCCATCGAGATGGATATGCTACCCTTAAGTATTGTTGAGGGCAAAGGTTTTTATGAAGCTTTGTTAATTAGCCGGGAAAAAAACGAGGGTCAATTGTGTTTGAGCACAGGCTTCTAGCTGCCTCTAGGAGTTACAGAAATAGTTGTTTTTCTTGTAATAGCCACAGATCTCAATGCGGAAACATGCTGTTTTTCTATTTTCACTGCATTTTAATATAGCCTATAAATAGTGAATTTTAATATAAAAATGTTAATGATTAAAAAGATTGCCCAATGGAGTGCACGGACCCTCACAAAGACGGGTAAGATCCTGAAGGCAATAATCGTCCCCATTCTCCTCTGTCGGCAGGCTGTTTACCCCGGACAGGGTGACGAGCAAGACCATTGAGTGCATGATGTTCACCTTTTTCTGGGGGAGCACCATGGAGCGCCTGAAGAGGACCATCATGAAGAACGCAGAGGAGAAGGGGGGGAAGGGGTCCCAGACATCCTCAGCATCATCAGGGCACACAGCCTCTCCTATCTGATCACCAACATCCATAAACCGGACAGGAAGGCCGGAGCTTTCGAGAGGTACTTCGTCACCCCCATTCTCAGACCACTTCGTATCACCGACACCGCCATCAACCACACCCTGCTGCCCTGCTGCTTGGACCCCCCGAAGGTATAAAAGGAGTGGAGAAACTTTGCCTTTAGGACAGGTCTACCTGCCTTGGACATCCAACAGACAAAAGGAGTTACACTGGTCATCTGCTCACGGCTATCTCCCCCGTTCATGTACAGATTTTTATTTATTTAAGGAAATTACGAAGTTTTAACGTGAATAGTACAATGCTGAGATTGTTTTATAAAAGTTTTGTCGAGTGTTTTAACTTTTTGTATTCAGAGCTGGGGCAGAGCACTGTCTTTACAAAAGAAAAACAAATTGGGCAAAATTGTTAAAGTCGGTAGCAAGATCACTGGTGAAACCATGAACAGTATCTCATTTCTGACTGACAAATACGGCGAATCTGGCCCAAAAGATTGTTTGCTATTCACATCACCCCCTGTGGTCTGAGTATGAACTCTTACCTTCAGGACACAGGTACATGATGCCACGGATGAGGACCAAGAGAGGCATCACATCTTTTGTCCCAAGGAGTATTCAGCTGCTCAATCAAATCAGATAATGTTTTTATCCCTTTTTTATCTTCTCATCCTTTCTGGCACTATGCACTTTACAGTGTACTGGGCCTGGTGACATTCTCAAGTTATTTCTTGAGTTATTTCTGTGATGCCTTCAGTTGTATTTTCTATAATTTTATTCTTGCATTTATTGTCTCGCTGTGCTTTTTAATAATTATGTTATGTCCACTGTACTGTCCTGTCTGCAGTGTTGAATGTATCTCTGTTTTCAAGCTCTTGGTGCAGAGCAAATTCCCCTCGGGGCAATATAGGTTTTCATTCATTCATGACACATGCCAGGTACTGCCCCCATGGTTGCACTGACACTGAACATATTTACCATCTTTATGTTAACTTCACCGTGGTCAGGCGGGTTTGGGCCCTGTTTGTTCCCTCTGTCTCCCTCAACAGACACATCAGCCTGCCTCGCTTGACGATGGAAAACATCCTGTTCAGTCCTCCGGGGGCTGTACAAGCCCCCTTCTACAACATCAGTGGAGGATTGTCAGCGCCATCAAGCAGGTGATATGGGAGACAAGGAACATCAAGGACTACCATAAACAGGATCAACCATTCATTGTCCACTCATCGACTATGCCATCCTGGACTTGGATGAAACCACCCGGACACCGCCAGAGACACATGGGGGGTGGAGAGGTGGAAGGATGTGTCCATCTAACTCTACCCCCCACACCATCACACCATCACCAAAGCACTCCGCTCTCCGTCCCCGAACACCCAACGGCGTACCAGTTCAACACCCTCATCGCCACCCCGTCGACACCAACACCACTACCACTATCCCGGCCGTCACCACCACCACCAGGGTTAGTATAGTGTACTATTTATTGTTATCTGTAATTTAGGAAGTTTTAGTATTAGGGTTAGTATAGTCGATTATTTATTGCTGTCTGTATATTTAGGAAGTTTCACTTATTTAAGCTCAGCATAGATGTAAATTGCGTTGTCTTGTCTTAAGAATTTCAGTGCCCAGTCTAACCTTGTGTTGTTCTGTGTACCTGACAAATAAAAGACTTGAATTTGAACACCACCACACCATCTGTTTCGGCACCAAGCCTGACGACCTGGGGGGATCAACACCTGCCCTCTGGTTCCAGTCGTACACACCCCCTCCAGCAGCGCCAAAAGTCTCCACACCCGCTGCAGCACTTGGGATCCCTCTCGCTGGGCCCCCGAAAAGGACCCCCCCCACACACACACACACACACACACACACACACACACAAGAACTGTTACCACCCCCCTCACCAAGAAGACTCCCCACCCCCTTCATCAGAAAGTCTGCCCCCACCCCACCCACCTGGACATCACAGGAACCCTCACCAAATGCACAGAGACACTGCACTACCAGCACACAGGCATCAAGCCCCACCTGCAGCACCCCAATCATCTGTGGAGGAGGGGATACCTCCTCAAATGGCTCCTCCCGCGGTTTCTTTCCTGGTATTTGTTTCTAAATAGTTTTTTGCTGTGGGGAGTTTTTCCTCACTTTCCTGGAGTGTTTTAGGTTGGTGCCAGGAGGGCTTTAAATTACATGTTATGCACTGAACTTTTGAGGTAAAGGTTGATTGTGTTGTATATATTTGTACTGGGTGAAATGTGGTGGAACTGTGCACTGTATTTTCAATCAAACCAAATTTGATGAGCAGTACATTTTTTGTAGAATTCTATATGATGGATTGTATTACTACTCATTTTCTTTTACATTTACATTTATGCATTTAGCAGACGCTTTTATCCAAAGCGACTTCCAAGAGAGAGCTTTACAAAAGAGCATAGGTCACTGATCATAACAACGAGGTAGTCCCAAACATTGCAAGCAGCCAAAACATGAAGCATACATTGTGAAAAAACTAAACAAGTGCCAAAAGGGAAGACCCATAAGAGCATGCAGTTATACAAGTTACAAATTAAAACAACATGAACCACAAAAAAGTGCGGGACTGTACCTGTAGAAGAACAATCAACAGTAAAATATTTCACAGCGAGTACAAGACTTAACTTCGTTATAACTAACCTACAAGAGCAACAAGTTACTCAATAAGAGTCATTGTGATCCTGGAGGAAACTAACAACAGGTCCAGCAAAGCATTCCTAAGTGCCGTTGTACTCCCGGAACAAGTGCGTCTTGAGCCTTTTCTTGAAGGTGGGGAGACAGTCAGTGTCCTTGATGGAGGTGGGGAGCTGGTTCCACCATTGGGGGGCCAGGCAGGAGAAGAGCTTGTGTTGGGACCTGGCAGTCTTGAGCGGTGGGACCACCAGGCGGTTGTCTGAGGAAGACCGTAGGTGACAGGTGGGGGTGTAAGGTTGCAGGAGAGACTTGATGTAGTCGGGTGCAGTCCCGTTCACTGCTCGGAAGGTCAGTACCAGGGTCTTGAATCTGATACGGGAGTTGATGGGTAGCCAGTGGAGAGAGATGATGAGCGGGGTATCATGGGAGCGTCCGGGTAGATTGTAGACCAGGCGGGCCGCTGCGTTCTGAATCCTCTGAAGAGGGCGGGTTACACATGCTGGAAGACCAGCGAGCAGCGAGTTGCAGTAGTCCAACTTGGAGAGGACCATTGCTTGGACTAGCAGCTGGGTGGAGTGCTCAGACAGGTATCTCCTGATCTTCCGGATGTTGTAGAGGGTGAATCTACAAGACCTGGAGACTGCGGCAATGTGGGCCGTGAGGGAGAGCTCATCATCCATGGTAACCCCAAGGTTCCTGGCAGAGGATGAAGGGGTTACCGTCGCAGATCCCAGGGTGATTGACAGATCATGGGAGATGGAGGGTTTAGCCGGTATGATGAGAAGTTCTGTTTTGGCGAGTTTCAGCTGGAGGTGGTGCTCGGTCATCTAGGCAGAGATGTCTGTGAGGCAGGCCTCAATCCTAGCTGAGATCGCCGGATCAGTCGGGGGTAACGACAGGTACAGCTGTGTGTCGTCAGCGTAGCAGTGGTAGGAGAAGCCATGGGAGGTGATGATTGGTCCAAGTGAAGTGATGTACAGAGAGAAGAGGAGGGGGCCAAGGACGGAGCCCTGTGGGACACCAGTGGAGAGCTGGCGAGGGCCTGACAGTTTGCCTCCCCAGGAGACCTGGTAGGATCTTCCCGACAGGTAGGATGAGATCCACTGGAGTGCAGTGCCAGTGATGCCCATCTCAGAAAGTTTGGAGAGCAGGATCTGGTGGTTAACTGTGTCAAACGCTGCAGAAAGGTCCAGCAGAATGATGACGGATGACCTGGAAGCCGCTCTGGCAGACTGGAGGGCAGTGGTGACTGATAGAAGGGCAGTCTCTGTGGAGTGGCCAGTCTTGAAGCCCGATTGGTTGGGGTCAAGCAGGTTGTTCTGAGAAAGAAAGTAAGACAGTTGGTTAGATACAGCACGTTCAATTGTTTTTGAGAAGAAGGGTAGCAGTGATACCGGTCTGTAGTTCTGGAGGACGGCAGGGTTAAGGGAGGGTTTATTGAGTAGAGGGGTAACTCTGGCCTGTTTGAAGGCAGAGGGAAAGGTGCAAGAGGTAAGGGAGGAGTTTAGGACATGGAGAAGAAAAGTTATGATGGAGGGGGAGATGGTTTGAAAGAGAGGGGAGGAAATAGGATCAAGGGGACAGGAGGTGGGGCGATGAGAGAGAATGAGGTCAGAGATCTCTGCCTCGGACAGCGGAGAGAAAGAGTTTAGACATTTAGTTGGGTCAGGCCTCCACCGCAGTTATTGTGGTCAGATTTTTGTATTACTTTTATACATAATTGATGTATTACATATATTATACATAACATAATAACTAACGTCAAAATACTTTTATTGTCATATTTTTATGCTATATCTATAAGTTGATTTATTCAAATGACACAGTATGATATATTGTTCTTCCATTCAGAATGCAAATTATACAATGACAATCGGGGGGGGTCATTTTTTTCTCCAGGGCGTAAAGTAATATTTACGATTACATGTAAGCACGATATATAAATGTATCAATCCCCCGAAAACGAATATATCTCTGAAAAATTATGCACCGGGTGCACATCGCAAAGTAAATAAAATACAAAAAACTGAAAAGATGCACCATATTTTTCTAGGCCTACCCAAAAATATTATTCTGGCTACACCCCTGCCCCCGGACCTGTTGTTTTTACCTCTTTTAGGGAGGTCCAAATCTTAATTAGGGTCTTAACTAGTCTTAATCAGAGAGCAAGAATAGAGAACGCCAATCACAGAGCACATTTGTTCTCTTCTGACACATGCTCCCATAACCAGTGGCGGTCCTAGCACATTTTGCGCCCCGGTCGAGTTTTTCACTTACACCCCCGCTCCAGGACTGCAGTCACCCATACTTGATATGGGTGGTGGTGGTGGGGGGGGGGATTGCTCAACATTTTATAGCCAATTCCCTGGCCTGAATACGTGGTCCACTGCTAACATTTACCATATTCTCATGTATATGTTAGTGCATATAACCCAGCAGATACTATTTTAAAAGACAAATTACACCCGCATTAAAATAATGCATCATGACAGTGTGTATGATTTGAAATTGTCATTTATTATCACACTAGCATTTAATTATCCCGGCAAACAATTACACTGCTCTTAGCTGTAAGTGTAAATCTAAAGTGAAAATAACAAAACCAGTCAGTATGACTTGTGAACGAATATCATTCACGTACTATACTAAACACAGCGGTCACTCGGCAGGGAATTAGGTATCTGTTTCCTCTACTAAACCTATGCAGGTCACGTGAAAAAAGACAGACTCGTACGCGAAGCAGTGGCGTGTTCAGGGAGTGGCCTAGGGTGGCACGGGCCACCCCTGAAATCTAATTGGCCACCCCAATATCTTAAAATATGATTGGCTATATGCCCAGTCAGAGGCGGGCCACCCCTTGTGCCACCCCTTGTGCCACCCCTATCAAAAATGTATGGACACGCCCCTGACTCGAAGACCCAGTTGGGAAATAAACAATCATTTCAGTTTCCTCGACTGAGCCTATGCAACAGTCCCGATGCGCGGCCACGAGAATGAGAGGACTCGTTACTCCTGAGTCCTTGTAAAAAATGAACGAATCGTTCATGAACGACACATCACAGTGTGAGTACACTCCGGGCCAATAGGTGGTAGCTCCCTATGGCGTTTGGTTTTGTTTTTTTTACTGAGTCGAAGGGGAAAGTGCACAGTTGACTGTCATGGCTGCCTCCATCGCAAACATGCCTTTCATTCGCTAACAATTGATCCGTTTCTGTTTCTCAAATTAGTACGGAAACTTACTATAACCTAGAATAGTTGATAGACATTAACCTAACTCTTAACTAAGATTAACGAACATAATATCATATTTAAATAGCTTTCTATTATCTTTAACCTAGCTGGCTTTTCCTAATGTTTTCAAATCAAAAATATGTTTGCTATTACTGAGACGTTACACCATACTTCTTTAGAACCTTGCCTAACTAATGGCCAAGTTAAGTCCTCCACTCTTTTTTGTATTTAGATTTAGTGCTGGCTGGTTATATAGTTGATAACAATTTAATGTTCTGAGAAAATGTCACTGGTCTCCCTACGCCAGTGGTCACGACAATGGTGTCGAATTAGGAGTTGTGGATATGCAGCAACCAGCAGTGCCCCCACAACACGCGAAGAGAAGAATGATAGCCCGATGTTTCAGTACGTTGGAAAGCACCGAAAGGCAAACCACAAAGTCTATGTGTGGGGTTTCAGCTACACTGGTGCTCTTGGTATCCCCAGCTTTGTGGTTCCTGACACTGGCAGGAAAAAGCCTCGAAAATATCAGCTCACACCTTATCGTCTTGAGACAGAGCATCAGGTAAGCTGTTTGATTGACATAAAACAACTTATTGTCTTGAGATTTTAAGGCAGAATAAAGTGTTGCTGCGCAGTGATTTGGTACTAGGTGTGAAATACATCTAGCTTAGAATTAGGCAGAGGAAAAGCTTGGTTATAAAATTTCCAAACAGCCAAATTGTACCTTATGATAGTTTGAACACGACGAGCTAGAAACCCTTGAAACGTGAAAATAATGTTATTTTTTGGTAAAAATCGCCATAGACTATTATGATGAAAAAACTTGCGTCTTTCCATAGATAACCTCTGCAGCCTGTGGGTACGGGTTCACAGTACTCTCCTCCAACACCAAGGACCTTGCCAAAGTGTGGGGCATGGGCCTCAACAAAGACTCTCAGCTGGGCTTCCAACGCACACAACATGATCGCTGTAAGACTTAGATCACTTCCCATCCTCATATCCTTATTTATTTATCTAATGTCAGCAACACAGCTGGTCAACCAAGAAAATAGGGTGCATAGAGCATCACTATCATTTCATATGTAGATTTTGTTTAAAATGTCCACGGTCTTGCATAGATTTACTGTATTCTTGCGAGGGCTTTGGCTGTAAGTAGATTTTCAACCTTATTAAAACACTAGGCTACACACCATTTTAATTTCAGGACATGATCTAAAAAAACATTTTTGTAACGGGTAGCTCAATTCATGCAATCTGATAGGACTATGCATCTGCATGACTTTGCATCTGATGGCATAATAAACTAGCACTGGCTTGCTAACAAAATGTAAAGATTTAAGACTAACGTTGACGTACAAAAGGTTACCGAGCTAACAATTGCTTAATTGTCAACATAACGTTTTTAAGTGAGCTATGGACTCTGTATCCTCCTGTCTTTCTAGGTAAAAGCTATGACTATGTGCTGGAGCCCTCCCCAGTGGCGCTGCCTCTTGACAAGCCTCAGAAGACCAGGGTGGTTCAGGTGGCCTGCGGACGTGCCCACTCACTGATCCTGACAGACTCAGAGGGAGGTGAGGAATACTAAAATCCTACTATAACTTCAGGGTTTCCCGCAGAAATTTGGCACCCTCTCATGGCCGTTTATCAATCCGAAAAACACTAAGAACATGCTTGTATTCTTGAGAAGAACATTCTTTATGAGAATGGTCTTACAAGAGAACAAGAACGGAGAATGCAATGCAATGACTTCTGGGAAAGCAGATCCGTTCTCGCTGACCAAAGGCCTTTTGCAGTCTGCATTCTTGTCTGTAATTGTGTTCTTGTGACTTGTGAAACGTCATCAGTCTCACCCCAAGTACTTGCCAATTTGTTGTATGCATCTAGCCAAGTACACTCAAAATACACGGAAGTGTTTGCTCTGCCCGTTTTATTGAGAATTCATCGGAAGGTGACTTGAGTGGACCAGCCAAATATCCCAAAATGCATTTCACACCTATAAGCGGCAATAATGTCTGAGGCAATAATGGCTGAGTTTTTAGTTTTTAATATTGCTGTTGTTGTGTCGCAGAATGTAGTTTTAAGATTTCTTTTGGGCAAGAATTTGAATCTGTGGTCAAATTAACAAGTTGGAGCATAATTTATATTTTGCTTTGATGCTTTCTGAGATGTGAAGTAATGTGGATATATTTACATTTAGTCATTTAGCAGACGCTCTTATCCAGAGCGACTTTCAGTAAGTACAGGGACATTCCCTCGAGGCAAGTAGGGTGAAGTGCCTTGCCCAAGGACACAACGGGAATCGAACTGGCGACCTTCAGATTACTAGCCCGATTCCCTAACCGCTCAGCCACCTGACTCCCATATATGCTAGGGCTGAACGATTTCGGAAAATAAGCTAATTGCGATTATTTTGACTAATATTGGAATTGCGATTTAATATGCGATTTATATATGATTATTTATATATATATATATATTAGTGGTGGGCCGTTGTCGGCGTTAACGTGCTGCGTTAACATGAGACTCTTATCGGGCGACAAAAAAAATATCTCCGTTAATCTATTCTCAAAGTTGGGTTTGGAGCTGGGTCTATACTACACAAGCTATGATGACTTTCACCTTGAAATTTTAGCGTGGATGTATACCTAGCCGAATTGCACTGTAGGGGGCGAGAACGAGTCTTCGAACCTGTCCGTATGCCTTGTGTATAAAATTAACAAATCAAACGTGATGTGCTAACATGGATACAGCTATGAAGCCGCCTGGTTTGCTTCAGGGAAAATGTATTTTTATATATATATATGTATATATACACATTACTGATCTCCAGTCAGCAACATAACACACAAAGTTCTGAAAAATTAAGGAAAACATACCGCCTATACCTCTCCGAAAATATTTTGGTAAATCAAAGCTAAACGTAGGCCAATAACATGTGTGTTGTACTTTCTTAACTAAAGCTAGCTAGCTACCGTTTTGAAAAAAAAACTTGCGTTGTGGGGACCGTCAGAAATATTTAGAACTCACGCATCTAAAGGTTAAATCTTAAAAGAAAAAGGAACACTGTCTGAACATTTCTGATCCAATCAGTAGCCTAACAGATGGAGTTAGGCTTTGAAACATTTTGATCAGTGATCCTCTCGGGTGTTATTTGGCTGATTTGACACACTGGTGTTCAGCATTTTAGCTATGCATCGTACATGGCTTTGTGGTATTTTAGGGCCGAATTAGGTTGGTGGTGTTGCCCCGTGAAGTAGCAACGTTAGCCAGGCAGACTTGACACTGCGCAGCATCTTTTTTAAAGGCAAAAAGTGTCTGTAGTGTCAGGTTCTGTCGAGCCTGAGGCCATTGTACAGGTCAAGGTAAAGTGTAACATGCAAAGTTTATCCTTCGTCTGCAAACTGCGTTACTCTCCCGTGTCACGTGACCAAAGTAAAATCGCAGCCTTTGTGATGTGACAAAATCTTGTTTTGTCACATCGCGATATTATCGCAAATGCAATTAATCGTTCAGCCCTAATATATGCCTCCCCAACTATCAAGATGACCGGGCTGTCAGCGTTCATGGCACCCTCCCTTGATTCTGACTGCCCCGAGCACTCTGAAAATTGGTCCATCCCACTATTTTTAAGACATACTCAAAAGTCCAAGTATTTGATTTGAACCCAGATGATGGAAAATTATTTTGTAAGTTGCAGACAATATTCTTGGAAAAGTGGATTGGATGAAGTTCCTTTGATTTTAACCTACATTTAGACTCAGTATTAAATATCCAATTACAGTACATGGGTCTATTTTTTAAGATCTAAAATTGATTATTTTTTTATGATGAACAGAAAGCATTGGTCATATGCTGTACTCAGCTGTGAAATCCGTATCATTCTCCCCAGTAATTACATAACAGCAAGTGCATACACCCACATGTTTCTCCTTCTCTCGTTTTCTCTCTCCCACATCAAAGTGTTCACTCTGGGGAACAATGCCTATGGACAATGTGGGAGGAAGATAGTGGAAGATGAAATCTACAGGTATGTCTGTTCACACATCTGTCACATACCTATTCATATACCATATACCTACACTTACATGTACAAAAACACACCTCCAAGCAGCAGATGAAGGCCAGATAATCTTGTGTGTGGAATCTTAAATCTGTCTCTGTGCTGTTGTCATGCCTCTCTGCTGAGTGTTGAGTCATGCTGTGACTCACACTGTCAGATCAATGGAAGCAAGGCATAGATTACCTTTCCAGGAACTATAGTCCAGCACTCATCAAGCGGTTCTTAGTTTTCTCCATTACAAAACAAAGATTAATAGATTCCTTAGTAATATTAGAACAACGTGCTCAAATGTTGTTTGTTTTTCAGATTATATATGAGCTAAGAACTGTTGTAATTTACCTATTTTTGTAAATGGTTGTGTTGTTGGCAGAATGTAGCTGGGAGGCAAGGAGGGAAGAGGTGACCTTTTCTGTTGAGACAGGCCTCCTTGTATGACAGATTGATAACTTATCTCTTGCATTTTTTTTCTCTTTTCTCATCTCTCAATCTCTTTCACTTCTTTTGGTTTGTGTCATTATCTTAATATCTTGTTGCAGTTGCAGTCATGTCATTCATAAGATGTTGGGGTTTGACAGCACTGTAACCCAGGTGTGTTCATATTATTCTTCGAAGCATACACACTTCAGTAATGCTTTGTTTATTATATAGGATTCCCTGAATAAGCATCCCATAAGCATTATTATTTTTCCAACACCCAGTGAAAACTGTTAATGTTCCATGTTAGGATTGCATTATATCTGATGGCTGCTAGTTTCATGTCTGTCCTATAGGTTGCGTGTGGGCAGGACCACAGTCTGTTCCTTACTGAGACAGGCAAGGTGTATGCCTGTGGTTGGGGGGCAGATGGACAGACAGGTATGAAAGTGTATCCAGTACACACACATACACACAACCCTGATGTAAGTTTCTGAATATTATTGCTGCCTAATACATATACTCTTCATCAGTTTAGCTGTTTGTTGTTTACTTTTTGGATTTTATTACCCACATTACTTTTTTTCAGATATCTACGTCTATCTCTAAGTACTACTCTCAAAGTTTATTTGGATGAATGACCATACATACACTTTATAATATATGTAGTATTTTGACACCGACACATTACACCTACAGCGGCTTTTATGACATTCCATTCAGAATCCAGAGGCAACTAGAGAGGGTAACATTTCTGGGGAAATTGTAGGGTGTGCTTGCTTATGTTGGTTGCACAGGGGTCAGTTTTTTAATGACATTTTTACAACTGATATTTCTGTAGGCTATATTTTATATCAAAAATGCATAGCTTACTTATTATTTATAAAGATTACATAGATTTAAAAGCATAATTTTTTTCTCCTCATTTACTATTCAAAATACTTAGTGAAGAGTAGACTGAAATAGTTGTTTTCTCATTCCCCCTGCAAGAGGGAGCAGTCTCATAGTTGAATCAAAACGAATACATTTGGCAGACCAGTGTAAAACTGGACCTAATCTCTATGATTTAAACGTAATTTTAAGTTTTCCCTTCTTGTGATATTTTCAGGCATTTAGCCTACTCATATCGCATTCATTTATTAATTAAGAACCAACCTTTGAAGCTTATTCTAAAAACGACGTTACCGGGCATATATTTCGATTCAAACAGTACCATCTGCTAACTGAAAAATATGCCCCCATGAACGTAAATAAAATGGACATTTATTTAGGGGAAAATCCCTCATTCATAAAAAGCTCAGTGGTAGCGATCATTGTCAGTAACAATGCAAAATAGTCCTGCTGCCCCGGTAAATTGTACTACTACAGTACAGTACTAGACTGTGTTCGTCTCGGTAGCAATTGCGTTGGTTGAATTCAATTTAACGTTCCGTTGTACGGTTTAGGCTGAAATGAATTATTTTCATGAACAGATGACAAGTTGTGGCAATGGAGTTTAGGTTAGAAGTCACTAGTCAGATAGTTTCACCTTTTAAAATACTTTTGATTTAAGTAAGGGTAGTGCCGATTATGTGCCGCCGTTTGACTTTCTGTAAACAGCTGTGCCTGTACTGTAGAGATGTTTTTGTTAGCTACTAGACTAGGCTACAGCGTTGCAGGGAGCTACACTGGTTTGAAACCACAGGTCATGATCATTTCACCCACAAATCGTCTACTTGTAGTCTAATGTCATAACTAATGTCCTACAACTAAAATGTATTTGTGAGTAATGTTTATTTTAACGATTGAAAACAGATGAATCATAGACCGCTGTAGTATGTGTTGCCCAGGCAACAGAGGCTAATGTCATGATGGTAATTCTTCAGTGAAATAGTAGACTACTGTTTCCGAAAGTAGATGTACTTCCTTAATAATATCAGCTTCTATTATATGGCAACGACAGTATGAGCGCTCTGATTGGTTAATGGGTAGTCATGCCAGCCGCGTATTGACTCATAGTTATCACCCAGGCCTCTTTGCTTGTGGCGTTTCTGCAGCTGCCTTGCAGTAAAGCAGTTAGCCTAGCTAGCTCCCAGAAGTTAACAAACTGCTAAACTAATGTTCTGCTAGAGATAGTCACGCGAGTTTTCGTGACGTTAGTGACGTTAATAGCGTCAGTGACTGTGGCTAGCAAGTTAGCCACTGTTAGCTTCACTTTTGCCACAAAAACTTAATTAAAAAGTAAACCGTGCAACGAAACATAAATCCCAATAGAACCAACACAATCGTGACCAAGACGAACCTTTTAACATTGACGTTGTCTATGTAGTCCAAATACTGACTGAGCCTTAGGGGCGCGAAAATAAACTATAATAATAATAATAATAACTAGAGAGCATACAATTTCTGGGGAAATTGTGAGGGTGTGCTTGCGGCTGCCCCAGCTGCCCATATTCTCCTTGGGCCTCATGTATAAACGTTGCGTACACACAAAAAGCTTGCGTACGCTGGTTTTCACGCACACTTTGTGATGTATAAAGATTTACTTGACGTGAGAATGTGCGGGCCGTCACAGAAACTTTTGAGCAGACGTGAGAATGTGCAGACCGTCCGCAAAGGCTTGTCTGGCTCTGTAACATGGCGAATTCTAACCGAAAAGTGCAGAGACTCACCAAACATTACAAAATAAAGTTTCTACTAGTACGTTTATGACGTTAACTATTTAAAAAACATAAAAATAAAAGTTTGATCATTAATGTGGATGATCACATCAAAATGCCAAAACCCGAAACGGGAAATGCTATTGCCTTCTGTTTATACCGCCACCACATAATAACTTCTGTTAAACTTGAGGCTGTCAAACGAACCACAAAATCACTCAGGAAATGCATGTCACGCTAACCCTATAGCTGCCATGCTGTTAAGATGTGCCACCTTTCGTTTCTTCATTTCAAGTTTTATATCGGAGCATTTCTTCTTAATTTCTGCCCTGGTCCGGTTCTCTAAACCTACAGCATTGATGGCCCTATTATAATAATGATAATTTTATTTGTAATGCACTTTACATTGAGCTAATTCTCAGCTCTAAATCTCTAAGTGCTGCAGGTTAAAAACAAGAAAGGGCGCAAATAGTGACAGTTTTCCACTCTGCCAACTTTCTTTTGTCACTAATACCTGATGACAGGCAGCCAAACAGGACACATTTTCTCGTCTCCACCTCTGTTGTCAGAACTTCGATCTCACACTTACCGTATTTCTTCGAATAAACGCTGCGGCGTTCATTTTTGGTGCAGCGTTTCTTCGAGGAAATATGGTAATTCAGACAACGAAATAACCTTAGGAGCGCATTTATAGGCCATCTGCATATTAATTTATGGGAGGAGGCAAGGCGGGGTCAGTGGCTCGTTCACGTGCGGTCAATCTCACGTTGATTGTGATTTATAGTTGCGCAGGACCTGGCGTACGACCGGTTTTATACATGTGAATATTTCTGTGCGTAGGTACTTTCCGAGTTTTGGCGGTACGCCATCTTCTGGTATGAAAGCTGCGCAATCCTTTATACATGAGGCCCCTGGTGTTGCCCACCTCATGCCCCTCAACCCTACCCATTCAATATGGCACTCCAGTGCAAGCCAGTAGACCAACGAGCTGCCAACGATCCAGACGTGCGGACGACTTTGGTTTTCCATGGTGTGATATGATCCAACATCCAACATCTGCCTCTTATATACTAGATGGCTTCCCGCTTCTTCTTTTTCAAACAATGCAAGGCTAACATCTGCCTGTTTATTTGCCACCTGTGTCTGTGTTGTTTTTATTCACAATATTCTCATTGGTTGGCCTTGAAGACAAATAGCTCTATATTATTTCTGAGACACTCGCATCCTATTTTGTAATTTTACCGCCCTGATCGGCATCATTTGAGTAATGAGGGCAAGCTCAGGCTTATTGATTACTTAAAAAAACGTAATGTTTCATCATGCAAGATAGAGTAGCCTAGTTAGAGAAGGATTTAGCAGTTTTATTATTACAGTAGCCTATTTTATTCATAATTTTCAGAGTAACCTCAAACCTTTCTTTTGTTTCTTTGACCATACATTTTCTATGAGGGCTTAGTGGTCGGTTTAACATCATCATTTATAGCGACATCATTATTGATAGCGAAGAAGCCTACCGGACATTGTTAGCTCGCAATGTACAAAGAATAGGGAGGACAAACCCGTTTGAGCGTTTTTCCTGAAATACGTTTTTATTAGTTATTCCTGGTGAAATTATGGAATTAAATGACATATTTACGATATTAAAACACGTGTGCACAATAATATCAACAATATTTGCTAAATGTAGACGTTTTTAAAGGTTTTGAATTTTACCTCGAAGCTACTTCCGTTAATCAGCAGTTTGTGAAAAAGAGGCTAGTTTTACAACAGCAACTTTGGATGTAAACTACTTTAACATGTTATCTGATTAGCCAATATGAGTGAGATATGTATACAGTTACATTAACAAACCTCTTGCTTGTGAAGTATTTCGTCTTAAATACGAAGGGAACACATCACATTAACAATTCTAAAATGCTTGACACGCCAAATTTTGTCTTTTTTTGTCAAGCGTCCCTGAAGCTCAGATTTCGAGTCGAGTTCCATGAAGCGTTGCAGTGAATGGTTGCAGGCACTCATCGGACTTAAACTCAAATATCTCAAATGTCCCAACTGGAAAATTTTAGCGGTTTCACAGTCCTGTAGAGGACATTTTTCTGAACAGATTGACATCAAGTTGAGGTTGTGGCATTAACGTTCAGGTTAGTAGCCAAGGGTTTAAAGACCACTCGGCTAATTACAGACGTCTTAAACTGTTAAAACGCCAGTGCCACATTCGGGACGGTATTCACACAGGCATTGGATCAATCCTAGTTTTCAGGCCTACTAGCTCGAATGTTTTTAGATGTTTATCTGCTACAAATGAATGAGTCTAAAAAATGAGTTGGAACACAATACCACTATTAAGTGTGGCCTTTGCGCCCCTCCCCCCACCTGTCTGGGCCAGGCTGCTGCTGTGAGTTGCTAGCCAACCTTTACTGAGGGGACTGTTTGAACGCGCTGGAATTAAAAAATGTTCATCTTTATGTATATTTGAGACCACAAATTCGTAGATGTACGTTTCCACTATATGTTAACCGATTTTAAGGGCGATCGGATTAAATGAGCGAAAACAAGGCACATCTGTCCATATTTTGTTAGTGAAGCAGGGAGAGGAATGCTCGTGGCAAGCTAACTGGCTGGGTAGAGCGATGGGGAGTTTGTTAGCACTCAAAATGTAGCTCTTAAACAGGGGCACTCCTAGGACATAAGCTCGATTATAAAAAAATCCCCCAGCTGGGAAATGTTCGCGGTTTTCACAGTACTGTAGAGGAGACCTTCATGAACACAATGACATCAAATTGAGGCTGTGGCATTGAAGTTCAGGTTAGTAGGCAATGGCTCAAAGTGCTCTCAGCCATTTACAGACCTCTTAAAATGGGAAAACCTCTGTGCCACATACGGGATGGTATTCACACAGGGATTGGCTCTAATTTGAGTGACAGGTTGATTCACCAATTGAAAAACTCATCTGGGAATTTTGATTTTTCTAAGAAGAGTGCCGAGATTTTACCGTCACCGTTTGGCTTCCTAAACAGCAGTAGAATTCCAAGTTTTTCTAAACCGCGTCGCGTACAGCATTACAGTGAGCTACACTGGTTTAAAACTACAGGTATATAAGGACAATTGTACCCATGAATTGTTTACTAGTAATATGATGTCATAATAAATCATAAAAGGTTCATCGATATGTGAGGCACGTTTATTATTTTTACGATTGAAAACAAATGTATCACAGACCGCTATCGTATATGTCGTTAAACAGAGGCTAATTACGCTAACGACTCAGTCATCAAACGAAAATTGACTACTGTTTTTGAAAGTAAATGTACTGATAATATCAGCGTACATCGTACTGTACATTAAATATCACAATTGTGTTTTTTATCATAATGTTAAATGAGCAATAAGTTCAGTTTGGCATTTGTTGACGCTTGGAACTCTTCGTTGTGATTACATTGTGAGCAGAACGTTTGTCCTCCCTATTACTAGACTAGGCTACAGCAATGCAGTGAGCTACACTGGTTTGAAACCACAGGTAATGATAATTTCACCCACTAATTGTTTACTTGTGATCTAATGTCATAATAAATCCTACAACGAAAATGTATTTGTGAGGAATGTTTATTTTAACGATTGAAAACAGATGCATCATAGACCGTAGTATGTGTTGCCCGGGCAACAGAGGCTAATGTCATGATGCTAATGCTTCAGTGAAATAGTAGACTACTGTTTCCGAAAGTAGATGTACTTCCTTAATGATATTAGCTTGTATTGCACAATACACATTACAATTGTGTGTCATATCACGAAGTAAAATGAGCAAATAGTTATCACCCAGGCCTCTTTGCTTGTGGCGTTTCTGCAGCTGCCTTGCAGTAAAGCAGTTAGCCTAGCCATCTCCCAGAAGTTAACGAGCTGCTAAACTAATGTTCTGCTAGAGATAGGCACGCAAGTTTTCGTGACGTTGGTGACGTTAGTGGCGTCAGTGACTGTGGCTAGCAAGTTAGCCACCGTTAGCTTCACTTTTCGCCACAAAAACTTAATTTCTACTTAAACCGTGCAACGGAACGTAAATCCCAATACAAGCAACTCAATTCCTACCAAAACGAAACGTTTGACACTGATGTTGTCTATGTAGTCCAAATATTAACAAAGTTTTAGGGGGGAAAAAAGAAATAATAATAATAATAATATATATGTGAGATAACAATGGTAGTGCCCTTGCCGAAGGCAAAGCACACCCAATAAATAAATATGTGAGAGAACAAAGGTTGTGCTCTTGCCAAAGGCAAACACACCCAAGAATATGGATTTGGGGGTGGGCACATGGGGAGTTGCCCACCCCATGTGGCTATTCACCTTATTCCACCCCGCCCACTTTTTTCATCTTTTTGCACTTCCGTTGTATTTGCACTTCCGCTTTAACGGGGATATCATTCAATTCAAAGGAGAACTGCCGAGAAGTCCTGCAGCTAAAATATTAAATAATTAGGTGGATTTGTGCAAAATAGGGCTGCAACTAACAATTATTTTAGTAAACGATTAATCGGTCGATTCTTTTTTCGATTAATCGATGAATTGGATAAAAAAACAAAAAAGCATTCATTTCCAACCCTTTATTCAAAAACAGAACTGGCAGTGCAAAACATCTTCAGAATGTGCACAAACAGGCACACAATTTTGAAAAAGTTATTAATATTAGCGTGGATTTAATGCTATTTTCAGAGATGAGCAATTTATTTGAATTTTGTTTAAAACATTTTTGAAAATTGAAAGGTTGTGGAAGTAGGCCAAACTTTATTAGAATAATCATGTGTATATGTATGATTTTTTGACACCATTTTGAAAAAAGTTAAGATTTGCGAGGATTAGGCTATTTTCAAAGATCAGTGATTTTCTATCAATTTATTTGAAACTTAATTGAAAAAGTAAAGGCTGTGGAAGTATACCAGACATTGCTAAGATACTCTGGTGTCTGTCTGAGGTTTTATATTCATAAAAATATTATAAAAGTACATTTTTCAAAATGGTATGGGTAGTTTTCACCCGGTCCCTAGCTGCAAAGGAACGTCTTCCGAATGTGAGATGAATGTCGAATATGAAACTAACTTCACCCTGGTCAATTAACACACCTTTTCGACGTATTTAGTGTGAAATGCTCCCACACCTTGGATGACTTAGGTCGTACTGATTTCTCCGCCATGTGTTTCAGAACAACGTGATTCCCCCGCAAAACCGACCAGCTAGCATTGTTAGCAGTAGAACGTTAGCTTCTTGTTTATCTACTTAAGGCTCTAGTTTTTTTCATAAGGTCCCTGCTATTAGCCATGAACTGCAAATGTATGAGTGACAAAATGTGCTGTAATAATAAATAGTATCAACTTTTTCATCAAGGGTCTTGGGTACAAGCTTAATGCAACGTGTTAAAACTTACAAGATGTTGTGCACTAGTAATCTTCCCTCCTATCTAATGGCAATTACAAGGACACATCCATTAAATCATTTGATTGCTGCGTTGTTTCAAAAGCTTTACATTACATTTAGATGCACTACAGCAGTTGTTTTGCTCACAGCCATGCCTATACATTTGGTTATAATTTTGTGTCTACTAATATCATAAATTGAGAACACTTAAATATACTAAAATATTGCTAGTTTATCTCTTAATACACACTTTAGTGATACAAGCAGACAAAGGGAAACTTCAGTGTTTTTTTTAATTTTTATTCTGCGCCTTCAGCCAGGGACGCAGATCCTCAACTTTGGTTGGAGGTCGGTGCAAAGTAAATGTCGCCCATAACACTCGAACCTCTTCTTTCCATGGTCAAAACAATGATAATACAGGGTCTGATTCAGTTTTTCTACAGCTGTTATGGCAGCCACGAACTGCACAGTTCACGCTGGGCATCTCTATTAGCCTTAAATTAGTACCAGAGCCTGTTTAAGACATTCTCTTTTAGTACCGCTATATAGCGGAAAGTATCTAAACCGGAAATGAGAATACGCGGATGGCCGCCCATTTTGGAAGGAAAGTAGTGGCAAAAAATAAACAGCGCCAGCATAGATTTCAACCTGTCCGAGTTCATTGCGCACTTTAATTCAAAAGACATAGCTATAAAGCAAAACTTGATCAATTAAACATTAGTGATCATAACTGCTGTTGGGAGAATAGACCTGGCTTGAAGATGGTGTTAGAATTTATCCCAAATCTGTTTGATGGTGTTAGTCACCCAACAGGTAGTGCCCAAACTCCCTAATGTTCTTGTGGTTGAATGGGCACTAAATCCCACAGACACACTCCCAACATTCTGTGGACAGCCTTCCATTTTTGTCTATATAGTGTAATGTTTTCTGAGCCCCCTGCATTGATTGAAGTAAAGCCACTGTACAATTTACCTTCCTTAATGATGTTGGCTCAGAAGATTCTGGTCAAAATAAGTCTTATATTTACATTTATGCATTTAGCAGACGCTTTTATCCAAAGCGACTTCCAAGAGAGAGCTTTACAAAAGAGCATAGGTCACTGATCATAACAACGAGGTAGTCCCAAACATTGCAAGCAGCCAAAACATGAAACATACATTGTGAAAAAACTAATATATAATATATATAACATAAGAGCATGCAGTTATACAAGTTACAAATTAAAACAAAATGAACCACAAAAAGTGCAGGACTGTACCTGTAGAAGAACAATCAACAGTAAAATATTTCACAGCGAGTACAAGACTTAACTTCGTTATAACTAACCTACAAGAGCAACAATTCACTCAATAAGAGTCATTGTGATCCTGGAGGAAACTAACATCAGGTCCAGCCAAGCATTCCCAAGTGCCGTTGTACTCCCGGAACAAGTGCGTCTTGAGCCTCTACTTGAAGGTGGAGAGACAGTCAGTGGCCCTGATGGAGGTGGGGAGCTGGTTCCACTATTGGGGGGCCAGGCAGGAGAAGAGCTTGTGTTGGGACCGGGCTGTCTTGAGCGGTGGGACAACCAGGCGGTTGTCTGAAGAAGACCGTAGGTGACGGGTGGGGGTGTAAGGTTGCAGGAGAGACTTGATGTAGTTGGGTGCAGTCCCGTTCACTACTCGGAAGGTCAGTACCAGGGTCTTGAATCTGATACGGGCGTTGATGGGTAGCCAGTGGAGAGAGATGAGGAGCGGGGTAACGTAGGAGCGTCTGGGTAGATTGTAGACCAGGCGGACCGCTGCATTCTGAATCCTCTGAAGAGGGCGGGTTACACATGCTGGGAGACCAGCGAGCAGCTAGTTGCCATGGGAGGTGATGATTGGTCCAAGTGAGGTGGTGTACAGAGAGAAGAGGAGGGGTCCAAGGACGGAGCCTTGTTGGACACCAGTGGAGAGCTGGCGAGGGCCTGACAGTTTGCCTTCCCAGGAGACCTAGTAGGATCTTCCCGACAGGTAGGATGAGATCCACTGGAGTGCAGTGCCAGTGATGCCCATCTCAGAAAGTCTGGAGAGCAGGATCTGGTGGTTAACCGTGTCAAACGCTGCAGAAAGGTCCAGCAGAATGATGACGGATGACCTGGAAGCCGCTCTGGCAGACTGGAGGGCAGAGGTGACTGAAAGAAGGGCAGTCTCTGTGGAGTGGCCAGTCTTGAAGCCCAATTGGTTGGGGTCAAGCAGGTTGTTCTGAGAGAGAAAGACAGTTGGTTAGATACAGCACGTTCAATTGTTTTTGAAAAGAAGGGTAGCAGTGATACCGGTCTGTAGTTCTGGAGGATGGCATGGGTAAGGGAGGGTTTTTTGAGTAAAGGGGTAACTCTGGCCTTTTTGAAGGCAGAGGGAAAGATGCCGGAGGTAAGAGAGGAGTTTAGGACATGGAGAAGAAAAGTTATGATAGAGGGGGAGATGGTTTGAAAGAGAGGGGAGGGGATAGGATCAAGGGGACAGGAGGTGGGGCGATGAGAGAGAATGAGGTCAGAGATCTCTGCCTCGAGCAGGGGAGAGAAAGAGTTTAGACATTTAGTTTGGTCAGTCGTGGAGGGTGAGAGGGTAGGAAAGGTGGGTTTAGGGAACCGACTGCTAATGTCGGCGACTTTTGTCTCAAAGAAGGAGGAGAAGTCGTCTGCTGTCAGGGTGGAGGGAGGGGGTGGGGGAGGTGGGTTAAGAAGGGTGGAGAAGGTAGAAAAAAGCTTGTGGGGGTTTGAAGCAGAGTTAATTTTGTTCAGAAAGTAGAGGGTTTTAGCACCAGTTATGTGAGAAGAGATAGATTTAAGGAGGGAATGATACTTATCAAGGTCCAGACCATCTTTGGACTTGCGCCATCTCCTCTCAGCTGCCCGAAGGATGGACCGTTCTTCACAAATAACATCCGTAAGCCACGGGCAGGAGGGAGAAGATCGTGCAGGCCTGGTTGACAGGGGACAGAGAGAGTGAAGTGATGCAGTTAAAGTGGTTAACAAGGAGTCGGTGGCAGTGTTAGTGGGATGGGACGAGAACTCGTCAATGGGAAGGAGGGAGGATGTTACAATGAGGAGAAATGGAGGGAGATAGGGAGCGGAGGTTGCGGCGGAAAGTTACAAGGGGAGGGGAGGTAGGAGGGGTTGGAGAAAGAGAGACAGATAATTGGATAAAGTAGTGATCAGAAGTGTGCAGTGGGGTTACAGAGGTCAAGTCAGTGATACAGTTACGTGTCAGGACGAGGTCTAGCTGTTTGCCTGCCTTGTGAGTCGCCGGTGTGCTCAGCAGCGTCAGGTCAAAGGAAGTCAGGAGAGACAAGAAGTCGACGGCCTGCGTTCCTTGGAGGTGGATGTTGAAGTCCCCAAGGACTATCAGGGGGGTTCCATCATCCGGGAGGACGCTGAGGAGCATGTCCAGCTCCTCCACAAAGTCGGCTAGCGGTCCTGGTGGGCGATAAAGAACAATTAAGCATGCTTTGATAGGATCAGTTAGCATAACATAACGATGTTCAAATGATTTGGCAGTAACAGGGAGTGGTGTGGATGTGTATTTCATATGTGGGGAAAGAAGCAACCCTGTCCCACCACCCCGCCCGGTTGAGCAGGGTGAGTGAGTGAAGGAGTGGTTGACAGAGAGAGCAGCTGGAGTTGCAGTGTTCTCTTGGCGGATCCATGTCTCTGTCAGCGCAAGGGCATGAAGAGAAGGCCGGGATGAAGTCTGCCTTGTTCACAGCAGACTGGCAGTTCCAGTGCCCTAAAGAAAGAGAGAGGGCAGGTAGAGAAGATCTGGATAGGTAGTGAAGGTTAGAGGTTGACCGTATATACTTTGTGACATATCTACGTCTACGGGTAGTGTAATGAACAGGAATGCTAAGGAAACACATGCTAGCTATGAAAATGTTCTAGGTGGAATATAATATGAATAGGGTGATACTTATCAGAAGAGGTGATCCGCCTTGTCGGCCTTCCTCGGTGGACTCCCTTAGGTAGACTCCCTGTCTTTGTTCGACCGAGTCTTCGTGCACCGAGGCTGCCAGGCGAGGCTGCCTCTAGAGTGCCAGCCGCCTTAAATATGCAAGGCGCAGCTGACAATGACCCTAATTATGTAAACAAAGGCCAGGGTCTCACGCAGCGGCAAGTACCCTGAAACTCAATCTCTGGCTAGTTACTTAACGGTCTGGATAGCTGCTGTCTCTCAGCTATAGTCAGACACAAGATTTTAGCAAAAACACAACACAATACTACAAGTTAAAGTCACTTAGTCAGGAGACAGTCACGATGCACATTCAGTAAAACACTATTCGTCTTATTTTAGATTTTTTTGGTACAAAACCAATGTAGTAAAATTACCTATGAAACTGAACCAAATTGTGCCATGGGTCATGGTGATGTGGTTGCAGGTCTGGGCCACCTAGACATGTCTGCCACAGCCCTACCTGTAAGAGGGGATCTGGCAGGGGTGAAGGTGACCCAGGTGACAACCTATGGAGACTGCAGCCTGGCCGTGTCTGCAGAGGGACAGCTCTATGGCTGGGGAAACTCAGAGTACCTCCAGCTGGCGTGTGTAACTGAGGCAACCCAGGTGACACAATGCATGATACATCACATCTTGTATATCACAAATCTTAGAGCTGCAGGAAAACCTTTAAGGTCCCATGACATGAAATGTTCACTTTAGGAGGTTATTTAACATTAATGGCTGGGTTTCCCAGATTTGTTAAGAAGCTCTTAACGCTAAGATCTTCTTAAGAACGTTCTGAGAGCGTTCTAGAGCGCCCTTAGAATGTTCTTAAGACGCTCTTAGCGTTAAGAGCTTCTTAACGAATCTGGGAAAACCGGCCAATATGAGTTCCCCTAGCCTGCCTTTGGTCCCCCAGTGGCTAGAAATTTCGATAGGTGTAAACCAAGCCCTGGGTATTCTTCTCCGCCTTTGAGAAAATTAAAGCTGAAATGCTCGATTTTGAATATGTTCCTATTGTGACGTCACAATAAGGAAGGTTACCTCCCCTTTCTCTGCTTAGCCCGCACAGAGAATTTGGCTCACCACTGAGAAAATGAGCTACGACCGTGCGAGCGCAATATTGGTTTTTCCTCGCGACATGGCTTGCACACGACCGACGCATGGCAGTTATCCCCGCCTCTTTCTTCCTCATATTTAGTCATTTAGCAGACGCTCTTATAGCATTTAAAGCTACAGACACAGAAACGGAATGTCCTGAGGAAAGCTCATTGTGGGACTGATTGTACTGGCTGTAATTCTGCACCAAGGCTGAATTTCGGGAAAGAGACTTAAGATACAGTATCAGGGGACCACTAAGGCCTATATAAAAGCATCCAAAAACAGCATGTCATGGGATCTTAAAAGAAAACACAGCTTAAAGTCTCAGAAAGCATGGAAGAGGTATTTAGACAAGCACCTTATGTGGTGCAAAGCACACTTGTTTTATATCCATATGTTCCTTCCTTTTTAGATCAGCTCTCCTCGACTCTTGCCTCTCAAAGGGGTGGGCAAGGTGACTCAGGCAGCATGTGGAGGCACACAAGTGGCCATACTAAATGGTTAGCAAAGCTTTTAGGAAGAGTTGAAAAGAAGAAAGAAAATAGTGGAAGCTCAAGTTGTTTTCATAATGTTTTTACAATTATTTTAGAAAATAATTATTCATCAGACTCACTATGACTTGGTAAGATAGTGTTTCCATGTGAAATGTGTGACACTGCAGATACAGAAACATTTTGTCTTGCAGAGCGAGGTGAAGTGTTTGTGTGGGGCTATGGAATTCTTGGAAAAGGCCCCAATCTGTCTGAATCCCAGACCCCTGAGCTGGTCCCTCCTACACTGTTTGGACGCTCAGAATTTAACCCCACAGTGACTCTCTCAAGCATCCGTTGTGGACTGAACCACTTTGCTGCTGTGACAGGTGGGTGAACCTGTTTTGGTAGATTAACTTGACTTAGATGGACCTGAAATTCAGAGCTGACAGATGCTGTTCCGTTTAATTTGTAATGTGATAAGCTGTATGTAGGCAGAAACAATTCAATATGAATGACTTGATTGAGCTTTCAAACATTTTGATGTTTCTTGTTATAGACCAAGGGGAACTCTTTGTGTGGGGCAAAAATGTGAGAGGATGCCTGGGTATTGGAAAACACGACGACCAGTACTTCCCATGGCGGGTGAGTTATGTGTACAATATTCTACTTATGCCCAGTTTACTTTAAATTTTAGATTAAATGTTAAAGGTTCCAAATCATTTTCAAACCATATTTACTTGGTCTTTTTGTGGTTTTAGGTAACCGTGCCAGGTCATGTGGTGGATGTGGTCTGCGGAGTTGACCACATGGTGGCTCTAGTAAAGTCCCTTGTCTGAACCCCCTGCCCACACACGCACGCAAGCACACTGTGCAAGATTGACTGTATCCTCGGATATCATGTTCCCGCACCGCTGTTGGGTGGTTCTGTAAAAAGTACTATTGTTGTCAGTAATTGTCAATTGCATACATTTTTTAATGACTAGTTGCCAAGTGCGTTCGCAACAATTGTTTTTTGCTCAGTAGTTGTGTTAAAATGGGTAGAAAACATTCTCCCCACATGTTCATGCAAAGTCATCCATCACAGTTGCTTGACTTTACACAGCCTCATGTTCCCTTACAAAGCCTAAATCTAGCTCATATCTGTATAAAATATGTTCCCCTCTTTGAAGCAGTTACCACCTTGTTACACCCTAATCAAAATGTTGTTACTGGCCTGCAAAGGGTGACCAGAGTTACCCTCACCTAACACATTGATGTGTTTAAACAGGGAAAAGCTTGTGACGTATAGCCTTTCAGTGCAAGCCAACAGGATCTGTGCACTCTACAATGTTTACATTAGTCAAATAATGAAGCTAACTGATACCACTCCCCTTTTCTTCCTACTGTTCTCAGCTGTTTATTTGAGACAATTATACTTGAAACGGGGAGTAAGTTGATAGACCAGTTGGACTTCCTTCCTGTTTGACCATCAATCGTCTTTGGATCACCATACCCTTGTTCATCCACAAAATGGTCAACAACATTGGAACTGAGAACTAGGTACCTTAGATGGAAAAGGTACAGTCAGTGTTCAAGTATAGAATACAGGCTTTATTTGTAATACCAATGTCAGACCACATTGTTATTGCACAGCAAGAAACCCTCTTCAACAAACGGGTCAAATAAAAGGTTTTGTCTTGATAGGACAGATAAAAAGTATACTGCACTTGATATTTCATTGTATTCATTCTTCTGAGAAGTTGAGTGGTCAGCCTTGGGCAATCTCATTGACAGTTTTTATTTGGATTAAGTTATAGAAATGATTCAATTCCACATTTTCCAACACTGGTTGATTCTGATGGGTACTGTTCAGTGTATTTGGGTAACAAAAGGCAGTAACAGACAGTTACTGCATTTTGCATTGACTTATCAACCACGTAATCCACCTGTTTCTTCCTCTTATAAAAAGCTGATCAGTAATAGGGGGTATGGCATCTTGTCACAATTCCCAACAGTCCCATAGTCCTTACTAATTTACATTTTATCCATCTCAGAAATTACCATTGATGTAAGCATCAATTGTTCCACTGATCCGTCAGTAATTCATAAAACTAGGGGATAACAATTGCCTTGAGGACTGCCATTAAAAAAAGACAATTGAAGAAAAGACAGTGGAAATGAAAGGTGAAATCGCTCTAAACAGACAAAAAATCAGTGAGTAGTTTGTTTTATTTCAATCAGAAGAAATTTCACCTTTTGTTTTTCTTTTAACACTGATAAATACATGGTTTCTGCTAATCCAAGCTAACAGAAGAAAAGCTTTTGCTTGGTGCGTAGACAGAAAGTCCTACCAAATGCTTAAGACTGACACGTCTACCTTCCTCAGGAGGATCCTTCTAGGGTTAAATAGGTTTTCTCCAATTTCACATCAGTACAGCAGGTCTTTAGGATAGACCTGTATTAAAGTGCAGACTGCAGGGGAAGGAGTTGGGAAAAGGTGGGGGATTTACACCAGGGTGTTGCAGGGCTGGTTCATTTATCCACAACTGCAACAATCATTCATAACTGAACTAATTACTTCATGTCCACCACCTCTCCTGCGCTACTTTTATACTGATGTATGGTAAAGACTTAAGGAGGTCAAGCATGGTGTGGCAGTTAATGCGAAAAATATTAAAACAGAACGGTCTCCCAAGAACAACCCAGTCACTCTAGTACATGGACACTAGCTGAGGCATAGCACACTTCAACGGTTGTTTATAAATGATATGATAAAAACAGTGGCTTAGAAATTTGCCAATCACATGCCATAAAGGTTTCATTTACAGAATCCAGTATATCAGACAAATTTGAACCTTACTGGTCAACAGAGAGACAAAGACCAGTCCTGTACACATCTTGACTCATTAATCCAGCGATATATAATTCTAATTCTACTATAGGTCTTGAATAATATCAAATTCTAGTTCCAGAACTTGTAAAATTCCAGACCACACCATGTCACTGGAATCTGACACCTACTCAAATTCTGAAATGATTACCTAATTAATTGTGCACTGGGTATTAGAGAAGGCCTTTAAACATCTTGGCACTGAGAAATTAAGAGAAAGACTAATGAGAGATCTTGTTTGTAGAGTACATTCTCTTTCCTTCCACAGGAGGAGGGCAGGTAACTGTTACAATATGGTCATTGCAGGAAAAGCAGCATGGGAGAAACAACAGAATGTCAAGAGGAAAACAGATTCAGTCTGGTCAACTAAAGCAACATTTATGGGTTCAGGCAGCTTGGGCTATAACGTGTGCACACATGGTCGGTTAGAGTAGTCCAGGCCTGGCTTGCAGCTTCTCAAGAGCTGGTGTTGCAGAAAAAAAGGGTGCAAATATGGTAGGCTGTTGGCATGGCATGGCTGTTGCCATGGTGAAACAATGGTGTGAGTGGAAAAGACAGCCATAATGAAACAAAACTGTGGTTACTCCAGAGTTAGGGTCCCCCAAATGGGTGGATGTTGTTTGGTACAGTGGAAGGGTTAACATGTGCAGATTTAGAGCATAGTTGGCACCATCTCAGAAAAGGAGGGCCACAGAACTCCCCACCCCCAATAACTGTCCACTGGTAACTGGTATCTTGGCACTTTTAAGAGTTGAACATGATAAATCAATGTGTGGGCCATGAAGACACAAGGCTCTCCCCATTTCCTTTACTGTTCTGGGCTCTCATTAGTCCTCAGAGCTCCAATCACACTCTGGATGTTTTCCTCTGGAACCTGGGAGAGATAGAGGTGAGGGGTGAAAGCTTAGATGGTTTTATGGCAAGAAGTATTCTTCCGATACTTATGTCTGCATGCAAAGCCAATTTAATCACTTACTAGGGCATGGTCAAACTTGAAGGTACTGATGTAATAAGCAGGAATGTCAGCAGTTGCCAGAGGTTCTGATATTTGAGCCACAATACCACACTCATCTGAGAAAAGGCAATGACAATGATTTTTATTCAGAAATACCTGTCAGTAGAAGTAAATAAGCCTGCCTTGATGTCAATTATATTCTCCACACTGCCAAGAAGAAAAAATATGCTGATCAACATTAAGGTTTGATTTTCTCTTTAAGATGCTGGCATCAAACAACTGTTACACCAATGGACACACAGCCTCTTTATGTATCTCTATTATGACCAACTCCATAATGTAGTGGACCTGTGCCAAATCTGACTACCCACAACTTACAAACCTTGAATGGTTTAAGCCTTGTGATACTCACCAAATCCTAAAGGCTGCCCTCCGATACGAACCATCTTCCAAAGTTCTCCTGAAGCACTCGTGAATAGGACATTGTTCGGAAACCTAGGATTGCAAATTATGAGGAGACACTGTCATCATTTCTCAGGTTTGGCAATCTTGCCCAATCATACACTGTCTTTAAAGTCCTAAGAATATACTGTAGACATAATTCCTATGTATTCGTAGCCTGGCTGCCAGCCCAACTTAGCCCCACCCACAAAAAGATTTGGTCGGGAAGTTGGGTCTGGGGAAGCTCGGTTGGGGAAAAACAATGGCTGTGTCTACTACCGCGCACTTTACGAAGTACACTGCAATACAGTGCACTGCAAAACAGTTCACTTACATATTCAGTGCACTCCATCGCTGATAAGTGCTGTCTCAAATGGAACACTTATATTAAACACTTGGAGGAAGTGACGGACGCAAATCTGCTCGCGCCACCATAGAGTTAATATAACTAGACAGTTATATTATCTACAGGATACAGGAAGGCCAGATACAACCTTCTGAAGGCCATCAAAGCTGCGAAAAGGGCTTACAGGACCAAGGTGGAGTCCAGCTACCATGGCTCTGACCCCAGGCGCATGTGGAGTGGACTTAAAGCCATTACTGACTACAAAGGGAGAGGCTACAATAAGACCCAGTCCTCTGTCCTACTGCCAGACGAGCTGAATTCCTTCTACGCTCGCTTTGAGAGGGACAGTGACCCCCCTGCAGTGGAGCTACCTGAGGGCCTAGCCAGTGGTGTGCCTACACCACTGGCGCCGAGGTGAGGCTGTGCTTCAAGAAGATCAACCCTCGCAAGGCACCTGACCCAGACGGCATTTCAGGTAGGGCCCTCAGGGGCTGCGCTGACCAGCTGGCAGGGGTTTCAGTGACATCTTCAACCTCTCCCTTAACCTGTCTGCACATGTTTGAATGAATATCGCCCGATAGCACTGACCTCTGTCATCATGAAGTGCTTCGAGCGGAAAGCGCCACCGTAAGCGCCTCTTCTTCCTGCGGAGACTGAAAAAGTTTGGTATGGACTCAGTCATCCTCACTAACTTTTACAGATGCACTATAGAGAGTATACTGACTGGTTGCATTACAGTGTGGTATGGGAGCTGTACAGACAGGGACCGCAAGGCCCTACGAAGTGTGGTCCGTTCTGCTGAGATCATCATCGGCAGGAAGCTCGCAGCCCTACAGGACACCTACCACACACGTTGCCTAAGGAAAGCCGGCAGGATTCTAAGAGACTGTTCCCACCCATCCTTCAGTCTCTTTACCCCATTGCCTTCTGGCAGGCGTTACCAGAGCACCGGTCGCGCACACGCAGACTGGACAACAGTTTCTACCCAAGGGCCATCAGGCTTCTGAATGGACTCTGATATGGACATTGATTTACTGCACACTAGTCACTTATACACTGTCACTTTCAGCTACTGGTTGCACTATCAGTAACATTGCACTACTGTACCTCACTGTACCTCGCCACCAGGCTCCTTTATGGTCATTGACATAGTCACTGATCTGCAATTTTGCACTATTGTACTGTACTCTACTTACGTTAGAATGGGTTATAGAGTTGAAATAGGTTTTATGTGCATTTAGGGTTAATATAGTGTATTATTTATTATTATCTGTAATTTAGGAAGTTTTAGTATTAGGGTTTGTATAGTCGATTATTTATTGCTATCTGTATATTTAGGAAGTTTCACTTATTCAAGCTCAGCATAGATGTAAATGATGTTCTGTGTACTTATATGTTATGTTACGCCAGGTGCTTGCGTTGTCTTGTCTTAAGAATTTCAGTGCCCAGTCTGACCTTGTGTTGTTCTGTGTACCTGACAAATAAAAGACTTGAACTTGAAGTAGAGTAAGCTACTTTTGTCTTCCAAGATGGCGTCCCCATTCGTTTCTATGAAAAATGCTCAGTGGCGCAGTGAGGCAAGCGAGAGCGCGAGACTGGACGCGGCCATCTTTCCACTTCCGACTCTTCTGGTCTAGCTTTAGACAGTGGCTCTTTTTCCCTAGCTCCGAGATCTCGTGCACGCTTGCAACTAGCTGTACACGTCATACTTTGCGACAACCAGTCGCGAGCATAGATTTATATGGTTACGAGCGTGTGACCTAAGGCATTACAGTGGCAGAATGGGGTACAAGTCCGATAAGTATCAGAGACATGATGCAAACTTAACGGAAATGTATTTGTGTCACTGTTTAATATTCCTTTAACTTGTTTTTTAGAAATAGGCTGTAGGGCTAAATATAGGGCTATTCCAGATGGAACTCGTCATCACATGTTTTTTTTTTTTTTTTTTTTTTCGGGATTTGAGTATGATTTTGATTTCCAACGTATTGTATCATATTGTATTCTTAATGCCCTACCAGAGAAGGGAACACTTTGGATCGCTGCTACTCTACTATCAGTAAAGCATACCATGCGGTTCCCCGAGCAGCACTGGGTCACTCAGACCACGCCATGGTCCACCTGATTCCTGCATACAGGCAGCAGCTAAAGAGCTGTAAGCCTGCAGTGAGGACATCGAAACAGTGGACCAGTGAGGCTATGGAGGATCTGCGGGCGTGCTTGGACTCAACTGACTGGGATGTGTTCATGACTGCCTCCAATAGTCTGGATGAGCTCATGGAGGCTGTGACATCATACATCAGCTTCTGTGAGGACTGCTGTATACCAACACGCACCAGGTGTCTACAACAACGACAAACCCTGGTTTACAGCTAAACTCAGAAGGCTGAGGCTGGACAAAGGGGCAGCGTTTAGGAGTGGGGACAAGGACAGATTCAAGGAGTCGAAGAACAGGTTTAGCAAGGCGGTGAGAGAGGCTAAATGACTGTACTCAGTGAGGCTGAAGCGCCAGTTCTCTGCTAACGACTCTGCTTCTGTCTGGAGAGGGCTCAGGCAGATCACCAACTACAAGCCCAGAGCCCCCCACTCCACTAACGACTCTCGTCTGGCCAACGACCTGAACGAGTTCTACTGTTGTTTTGAAAGACAATTGGACAGCCCTGAACTATCCCTTCACTCCCCCCTCCATCATCATCTTGCATTGTATCTTGCACATTTTTTATAATATTTGTATTTTTTGTATTTTTTATATTGTAAGTGGTAACTTATAATATATTTTATGACAACTTAGATTTTATTTTATTGTACATTTTATTTTATTCCAATTCCACTTAGTACTGCTAGATTATGTACCCTATGTACCCTTAGTATAGATAGTCCACATATAAATTTTTTTGGTTCCTATATGTTTATTGTATGCACCTTCCTGCCAAAGTAATTCCTTGTCTGTGCAAACTTTCATGGCGAATAAATCCCATTCTGATTCTGATTGGATGAAATCAATTTAACATGAACAGGTACTTGCTCATGTAACAGGTACATGAGCCATCCGGGTTCTTTCAGTGCACTGAATTCTGCTGGTTTAGTGATTGAAGCGCCCTAAGAAAGTTAGTGCTCGAAGTGCACAAGTGCGCGGTAGTAGACACAGCTTATGTCCGGGAGCTGTTCGGACCGATGAAATTGTCACAGCGGGCTTTATACAATGATGGATCAACAGTAGCGTAATCAACCACGTCACCAAAGAGCACTTGGGTTGAATTTGTTTTAAACAAACAACATATTAAGTTGCTCTGATTGGTTGAAGGTCTATCCAATTGAGCGAAGAGGCATTTGTTTTACGAGTTCGGTTGAAACACGCCCCATACTCACAGCCCAACGGAGAGTTATCCGACTCATATTCTGACTAGAATTATGAGTATGACAACGTCAGGCCAATGTATTCTACTAGTTTACATCTGATAGATAGGCCTAACGTATTTTCCAGACTATAAATCACACTTTTTTCAGGTCAGTCAGGTGCGATTTATATATCAAAATACATATAATTTAACGTTTTTAAATGTTAATTCATACTGACTGACATGAACCAACGAGTTCAACGGATTCAGTAATGTGGAATGAGATCTGGAGCTTGGTGAACTAGCTTACCGGTAACTTGCTTGTTGGACTCGCTAGCTTGTTATGTAAATTTAAATTGAGCCTATTCAGTCTCCCAGGTATATTCTTTATGCTATTGTGTAGCTGAATAACTGTTAATGTGTTACGTTAACATACCGGACACCTATTTAGCCTGTTTTTCCGTGTGCTATTCTGTAGTTGAATAACTTGCCTTTCCAGATGCCTGTTCTTGGTCTTGGATTTTGTGAAATGCATTTCTAAATAAATGCGATTTATAGTCCAGTGCGATTTATATGTTTTTTGCCTCTTCCTGACGCATTTTTGGACTGATGCGACTTGTACTCCGGAGCAACTTATAGTCCGAAAAATACGGTAAGTAGTTCACATGTGCTAGATAAGGAGTCTATGTAACAGGTTACCATGGAACTAATAGAACTATCATGGCAATGAATCGGTCTGAGGTTTCCCTTACACACTACTTAAGAAAAGTCCCCTCAAAAGTATAGAAAGCTTGGTCCACTTTTTATCCACATAGCTTGGAGACACCACTGACCCACATAAAGCATAGTTCAGGTCTGTAAACTCAGTGACCTCTTGAATGTGTAAATCTATACCTCTAGATTATTTGACAAATCATCAGGCACCCATCAAAACAAAATCTAAGGCCTTGTAGTAGTGTAAAGGAATTCCATCAGAACACTTTCAATGCTCTTTATATATCAGGTACAGTGAGCCTTGCCACATTACCTGCGTGTCATCTGTTCATCCATAACTAAAGAGATGTAGCCCTCAATCAGCGAGAAGGAAAAGAAGCGGATGTGACCAGAGTCTTCATTAGACACCCCAGGTTCCTTTATCCTGAGAAAAAATATGGCCAAAGGAAGTTAATTATTCAACTGTCTTTTTTAAATTTAAATTAGACACCTTGTTCAACATTAGACATATTTGTACAGGTCAGGTCCAAACCACCCACCAGTCTAACAATATTTAGGTTAGGTAAAATACTTTCTATGAGGAGAAAACAAATAGTTTTAAGTCCTGAAGTGCACCCGTTTAGTCTGCAAGAAATTGTTTGCTCAAGTCTCTTAATAGAGACGACAGATGGCCTCTGGTGACAGCCATATGTGAAACAAGAGTGCTGAGGAGAGAGGTCCTCACCCGCCTGAGTAGAACATGACATCCATGAGCAGGGTGACCACTGAGGGCAGTGTGTCTGGATCCAAGCTTGTCACACAGAACATGTTGCTGGGGCTGGACAATGGGTGGATGATAGGTCGAGGCACTGAAAGAGAGAGAAAGCAAACATTTTCAAGAAACAAACCATGTTGAATATATGTTAATGGTCCTCTTTCAGATGTAAAAAAATTAAATAATGTATTTTTTACAATGGTGAATTAGTTTACAGTTTCACTTGGTTACAGTTTGATTACTCCATTCAAGCTGTAATCCAGGTGTAACGCCAGGAATCTGTCTGTCTATGGCTTGATTATCTTGCAAACCAGGCAGTGTATGAAGATGAAATTTGGCAGGTGTATGGCTCAGGACCAAAAGACGTGCAGTGAAGCAGGTAAAGTTGTTTGGACGCCAAAAAACTAACAAAACAAAGGATATTTGAGGTGATATAAAAGGTGCCGCTTTTGAACAGACATACCACTGCCCGTTATGGGTCCCTGAGGGCTGACAAACTGCCGGATTTCTGTAAGATTCTTGAAGTTTTGATTAAAAGCCAATAAAGACCAACAATGAGGATTTAATAAGTGGAAAAGATACTGAAAGCAACACCCCGTGTAGTAAGTTCAGCTGATGACAAGGCCCTCAACTAACTTGCTAACTAGCAGCCTGAAAGAAAGAAGATATTAATGTATTAATTTAGAGGTATTGAAACTAAAGCAAGGCTGTGTGTGATAAGTGAAAATATAAATGTTTTTAATTAGCTATATTTGTATGCAGGAGCATAGCCAGAACCTTTCTACTTGGGTAGCCAGAAAATGACAAAAAAATGACCATACATTTGAAAACTCATTTCCTGCCATTCTAAAATACTAGTGCACAGTGCCCGTGATAAAATTGGGAATGATGTCGGTGATATAAACATTTTTCTGGAATTATAGATAGTGCAGTGCACGTGATGCAGCTGGTGATGAAGGTTCTTCTCAGTGGGTTTGGTACCTATATTTCTGAGATCACAATTGAAATTCTGTCATCTCTGAAGTACTTGTTCAACCTCCACATCATCCCGCCTTGTCACTTATGCACATCATAAGATCAATTTTTCATTATTTTAAAACAAATTGCCAATGCTCTAGTACATTCTGCAAATGATTATGAAGCCTTCATTTGTCTGCTGTTTCCGACATTATCAATTGCTTATGCTATGTTAATTAAAATGTATTATATTGGTTCTCTGTTAAAGTGTCTTCCCACCACAAATATCTAGACATTTCGTTCATTTGTTCGACAGTTGTCATAATTGTGGGAAAAATTCACCATGCAGCGCTTGCATGTGCAGTTCTGCCTAAGAAGTGTGTTCGATGTTTACAGTAATGTTTGCATTCTTTCCTTTATGCTATGCAATGCTGTAAAGTAGTCATGTATTTTCTGTATCACATTCGTATAAATAAGAGACTATTTTTTAGACTAAATTTGTACTAACATTGTTCCTGTCATATGCCCGTTTGTGGATCGCTATATCCATGCCTTAAGAAAATGACCAAGGAGGTTAAAGTGGTAGGAATAGTGCCCATGTCTGTGATGCAACTGGTGATTATAATGTTGTAGCACATTTGCAACGTGCAGGCAGTTTTGACATCAGTAAACACATTAATTTATGTAACAAAATTCACTGATCTATACCGAAAGTATCCACTTTATACTGTTGTTCTGTTAGCTAGCCAGCATTTAATCCGTAAACCCTTTGAAAGCAGCTGATTCATATGCCAGCAGTCAGCACTGCTAACCTGGCCATGTCAGTTATAAAAGCAAATTCACTTCAAAACTAGAGAGGGTACATTGAGGGGAAATTGTGGGGTATGCTTGTGTTGGTTGCAAATGGTTGCTTTTTTTTAACTTAAATTGTACAAGTCATATTTGGGTAATTTAAATAACATCCATACTTATTATTTATGAAGATTACATAAATTAAAAAGTTTACATTTGTTGCTGCTCATTTACACTTAATAAGAGTGTATAATAAAACAGTGTTCTCTTTTCACTTCCCTGAGATTCTTCTCATATCCTGCAATAGGGGATGGTGATAGTCTGTCTGTGGCAGCCTCACATAGTTGAAACAGTTGCATGAAAAGGAAGAAATAGGGCAATCCTGTGTAAAAATTGTCCAAACCTATGTGACTTAAACTTCCCTTGTTTTTCCCCTTCTAGTGATATTTTTAAGCATTTACTCATATTGCATTCATTCATTAAGAACCCACTTTGAAACAAGCTGATTCTAACAATGTTTTCACTGGCAGTATCTCAGCTGGAATCCCTATTCCAAAATTACCATCTGCAAACAAAAAATATGCCTACAAAAACAAAAATAAGCTTGAAACTAAGTTTGGAAAACTTAATAATAAACACCTATTGAAAGACTTTTGATTTAAGTAAGGGGAGTGCCGAACATGTTCTGTCGCCGTTATGCTTCCTAAACAGCTGTGGAGTTGTTTTTCTTACTAGTGCAGTGTTTCCCTAGGATTTTTTTTAGCAGTGGGGGCAGGTCTGTCCCCCACTCGGCCGAAATAAAGTTCTAACCCTACATTTTGGAGTAAGTTAATGTAATAGTCTAATAACAAATGTAATATTGCATATATTTATGTCCTATTTTCCGTAAAGCAATTCAGTTCGGGCAATGGTTCCCAAACGGTGTGCCGCGGCACTCTGGTGTGCCGTGAGGCAAGGCCAGGTGTGCCGTGGGATTTTGTGACAGCCATACAAATGTTGCCCAAAAAATATCAAAATTGATGGCTTAGCGCCAGTAAGATTTGTAACAAAATATCAGCCTTGGTGGTGGCACACACAGCGTCCAAGTTAATAGACTTGGTGGCGCGTTCGAACCGTTCTTGCGCAAAGAGCGAGAGCCGCAACACACAGACGCTCAAAGAATGTTACCTCAGAATGTCCTGTCAAACAACAATAACGGATTGCGGTTAGCTAGTTTTGCTAAAAGTCATTATAAGAAATAAAATGGATTGCTTTATTGTGAGGGGCAAACCACAGATAGTCAGCGTAGAAGAACCACCTAAAGAGAAGAAAAGAAAGACTGTCAGCAGACAGTATCATGAAAGCTACCTGTCTTATGGCTTCACCTGGACCGGGGATGTCAACTGCCTCCATCCCGAGTGCGTAATCTGTCGGGAGAAGTTGGCTAATGCTAACATGGTGCCAAGTAAATTGAAGAGGCACTTGGAAACCAAACATCCCTTTCATGTTGAGAGAAACTTGGCCTTCTTTAAAAGAGCGAAGGATCTGAACCAGAGGCAGCAAGACCATTTGTTGAATTGTGTAAAAGTGTCTGATAAGGCTATGGAGGCAAGTTATATGCTAGCGGAGCTTATTGCAAAGCAGAAAAAACCACACACAATAGCGGAGACTCATCCGCTCATCCTCCCCGCTTTAAAAAAAATTGCAGGTGTCATGCTGGGTCCAGATGCCGCAAATGCCTTATCAAAAGTGCCTTCGTCAGATAATACAGTTAAAAGAAGGATCGATGACATGTCAGATGACATAGAACAACAGTTGACGGAGAAACTGCAGGTCAGCGGCACATTTTCTCTACAGGTGGACGAGTCAACTGACATAAGTGGGGCTGCCCAACTCCTGGCAAACGTCAGATATGTTGATGGTGATTCAATCAAAGAGACTTTTTTTTTCTGTAAAGAAGTGGAAAGCCACACAACAGGGGAAGAGGTATTCAGGGTAACTAATGACTATTTAAAAGAGAAAGGTCTGACCTGGGAAATGTGTGTCAGTCTTTGTACAGATGGTGCAGCATGCATGACGGGGAGAGTGAGAGGTGTTATTGCCAAGGTGAAAGAACAAAACCCAAATAATGTGACAAACCACGGTATTTTACATCTCGAGGCATTAGTTGCCAAAACCATGCCCCCGGAGTTGGCTGAGGTGCTGGATCAATCTGTGCAGGTGGTGAATTACATAAAATCAAGGCCATTAAAGTCTCGGCTATTCTCCCAACTGTGCGCTGAGATGGGAGCTGACCACCAAAGCCTACTCCTCCACACAGAGGTACGTTGGCTGTCACGGGGAAAAGTCCTGTCCCGTCTTTATGAGCTGCGAGAAGAGGTTTTGGAGTTTTCGAAGGAACACCCTGTCCCTCATAAGGACAAGCTCGCCGATCAGAGGTGGGGCGCCAAGCTGGCTTACTTTGCAGATATTTTTGGGCATCTCAACGAGTTAAACACCAAGCTTCAGGGCAGGAATGAGAACATTCTATCGTCCACAGACAAGATTCGGGGGTTTATGGGCAAGCTTATCCTGTGGCAGGAGGCTTTGCAACAGGGTTCCATGGAGATGTTCCCACTGGCATCAGCCGCGCCACAGGCTGCTAGGGAGCGCGCTTTATTTGCTGAACACCTTCAGAAATTAAAAGAGAGGTTTGAGCGCTACTTTCCACGTGTGGCCGACATCGAGGACTTTGACTGGATTCGAGCCCCATTCAATCAGGAATCCTCAACACAAAAGCTCATTTTGAGGGAAAGAGAGGAATGTGCAGAGCTCCGGATGGACCGCACAATGAAACTCAAATTTAGTGAGCTCCCACTGGATCAGTTTTGGTTGGCTTCTGCATCAGAGTACCCAACTATCTCCCGCCACGCGATTGAACAACTTCTTCTTTTTCCCACTACCTACCTGTGTGAGTTGGCATTCTCTACTCTAGTTTACATGAGGAGCAACAGGAGGTCACGCCTCTCCGTTGAACAGGACTTGCGAGTGGCCCTCTCTTCAGTACCACCAAGAATTAAAAAAATCTGCGAGCAACGACAGGCACATGTTTCTCACTAGCTTGTAAGCAGGCAAAATAGCAAATGTTAAATAGCAAATGTACAATATAAAATGTTTAAATGCTGATTCAAATATACATTAGTTGTAAGTTTACAAACTTTTAAATTAATTATAGAATTAGTTTGTCAGTAAATATTTAATAAGTAGTAATATAGTTTTTTGACTAATTGTATTTGGCATTAGTTGTAAAAAAAAAAAAGAGGCCATAATAAGTTAAGTTGCCCAGTTGCCCATAATGCGTGTCTATTTAAATGACCATATATGGAAATCACGTTGGTCACATGACTCTACTCCGCACGTTACAAATGTTTTTGGTTTGCTTTACGGCACATTCGGATGGAGTGGCAGCTTGGTCCGGGCACTTTTGCACTTTCTTTGTCTTTAAAGGTTTTTATAGTGTGGTACCCTTGTATATAGGTCACTTCAGTCATACATGGAAGTCACGTTGTATGCCCAGTGAAACACCGTCATTGTTGGCCTCACAAGGGCTAGTTCCCTGTATAATGTATCATTCAAATGGTACTACAGAGTTATGTATTAATTTCTGAGCTATGCATGACACCTGCATTTTGTATATTTTCTGTTTGTGCTTTACCACATACACCCACCAACACCTCAATGAATTCATTGTTTTTACAAGTATTTAATACAAAGAGTTATGATTCTACTGGATATCCAAGTCTCCCTTTTTTTCTTCATTCTAATTGGACCCTCAGCGATGGCACCTTTCCCCATAACATCAGTAAATAAAAATAAACGTTTACAGAGTGATAACACATGTTATAGAGGCGCTTTGCACAGATATGAATACAGGTGTGCCTTGAGATTTTGACATGCCTTTTGGTGTGCCTTGGGCACAAAAAGTTTGAAAACCACTGAGTTAGGGTACTTAAAGTATGTTCTAAAGGGCAGAAATATGCTGCCAATTAATAATTGACGTAACAACTTATTGTAAATGGTCAGTAGCCTAGCCCTATCGTTCAAGGTACTCAAAAGCATGTACACTGTCGGCTTCATTTGATCTTGATAGGCTAAGCATTCTGTAGCAAATAATAACAATATACCCACTATTAATAAAAACTACTTCAGCATAATAATGCACCTAAAATACAAACGTGAGCAAGGGCAGCAATCGCTATTGAATCAACAGACATGACATGCAATTATGCTAGCAGGGGAAGAATACAAACAACGAAAATCACCAGTTAACCTCTTCTGAAACCTGTTAAATGTGCCTAAAAATGCCTAAACCTTTTTTTTTGTGGCTGCATCAATACGATAAGCCCATCATTAGTAAAGTAAAAAAAAAAATTTTGCAATATCATCCAGTTCTGTGTTAATTTATTTTGTCACCATAACGTCAGCATTGCCCTCTGCCCCCAGTTACATGACATTGTTTGTATTCTCACACCGGTGCACTGCGAGTGAAGGAGAGGGAAAACCAGGGAAAACCCTTCCACTTCCACGTCACTTTTTGAAGTAATGGAGATAATGACAAATGCCCTGTGAATAGTTAAATAAATACATATCTATCTCAAATAATGTGCAGCATCAGTTTGTAACATTTGCATCACGTCACACTACCTTGCCTTATATTAACGTATAATCATGCTACATTACATGAACCAAAGCTAAGTAATACCAGAGAATATGGGAAGAACTGCCACTCTCGGGAAACTTCCGGCTTCTGAACTGGTTGCAGTTCCACTCTGGTTCCATATGAGGGCGCTCACCAGTGAGTGCAGAATTAATGGAGGTTTATGGAGCTATACCCCTCAAAATCCACGTTTCTCAGGATATCATTTTTTGTCAAGTAATTTGAATGTTGCATTCAAAAGAGGAGGCAAAGAAAATACACACTGCTGGGTGTCACTTTTTTGTTCTAAAAAGCCTTTTAAAATGTCAATGACATCATACAATCAGCATTCATTATAAGAATGCTAGCGTGTTATGGGCAATGACTCACCCTGTAAGAATTCGAAAATACATAAGTACTCGTTCATTCAACTTTCAACCTATATTCCATGTTGAACTTGCAAATACTAAAATAAAATCTGAGATTTCTCAACGACAATCAGGCAAAAGACAAATTTAGCCGTCTAGCTCCATAGACTCCCATTCATTTTGCACTAATTGCCATATGCCGGCGATCACCCGCAGTGGAACTCAAATTCAGTACAATTGGGCTTAATAGTGAGTGGACAGGCTGTCCGTAGACGGGCTCTGATATAAGCTATAGTTCAAAATCACGCACCAATGAAAACTTGCTTGGATCATGACAAAATTAGAATGTTAATTCGGGCTTCGATCCAAATTGTTATTGCGTCCGGGTCTGGATCCGGACCGGAGTCCACCCATTGAGTACCCCTGGTCTAAACTAATTGGCATATTTATTTTAAATTTCTCGCTAGTTATTGAGCTGAGAAAAGGAGGTGGACCCGAAAGATCCGGTGCCAGATTTTCTGGCGGTATTCCTAGCTACATTCAGGCCAACTTTCTAAACTTTTGATTCAATGCGTTTGCTACCGGCGTTCCACTAAGACCAGAATTATTTGGCAGTTCATTAAGGCCGAATTATACTACTCTGTTTCATGGAGACGGACACAGGGAACACCTTCTCCGAGCCCTCTACGTGCACCTCCTAATTTTCCTGACTATCTGTCCGCCAGTCCGTTCTTTTACGGCTACCCCTTGGCTGTGATTGGTCCGTATTAAGAACCGCTTGCGACAGGGGCGGGGTTGCCGTGACCAACACGACAAACAGAATCCTTTGACCGCCATTGCTGTACGTTTTTAAAATTCATATTTCAGCTAAACAGTACATGTAAATCAGCATCTGAATTAAAATGTGACGAGAAATGGGCAGTGTAGTTGCTGAAAATGTGCTTATTTTATTGATGAAACGGCTAATTTGTAAATTTGCTCCGACTTTTCGAGAACGTAGCTAGCATTGCAGTGCAGCGCCACCTGCTCTTCTGGCGGTGAATTGTTTTCAGCACCCACAGCCTTCGGAGTACTATATATTCAACAAATCCGTCCAACTCTGTCTGTCTGTCCGTAACGGAGTTGGAGTAGTATAATTCGGCCTTTAGTTGTGGCATATTGTATCAATTTGCCAAATTTCAAAACCCTTTACCCATGACTTCATGAGAAATTACAATAATAATAATTATACCAACAGCTGCTGTAGTTTTCCTCCCGACGGAGGAATCCTAAATATCCCACCCCCTCCCTCAAAGCCACACGAACGTGCTGCCTGACAACTGCCGGGAGGTAGTTAGACAAGTAGCTTGTCATTGCATTCAGTCAAAATGCCATCCAATCATTTGTGCCGGTCCAACCTTGATGATTGGTTGTGTTTCTTTGTCCTGCAACGCCCACAGATATCGGATGGATTTTATTTTATTGTCAAACCTTTAGATTTATTTGTCTGTCTGTCCGTAATGGAGTCGGAGTAGTATTAAAAAAATAGTTTTCTGACAAGCGTTGCTATCGGTATATTTCTGTCGTTTATAACTGCAATTGTGCCACTATGCCGTTGTGGTGGAGCTGTATCAAGATCAGTGCACCGAAAAAGGCGCTGCCAAAATAGCGTTTTTTCCCTTAGCACCCTGATTTTTCATGGTAGTTCAAACAGGTGAATATTGTGTCTTTTGGATCCAAGCCAGTCCGGTTTCATGAAAAGGTTTCCTAAATGAACGTTACATCTCATCAGTTTAGTGTATTCAGCTTTGTTTTGTTTAAAAAGGTTAGCTAGCTAGCTGCATAAAATGAAAAACATTAGTGCGTTGACTTAAAGACGCTAACTAGTTTCTTTAACATCTTACGATCATAAATATTTCAGCACTCAAGATTGTAATAAATGATTGAGAACACTATTACAAGTCATGCACAGTATGTATCAGAATAGCCTAGCAGAGAGTTTCTTAAGGCATGATTGTTCAAAAAAGAAAGAAGGTTAAGATACTTGTGCGCAAAAGATAGGCCTATTCTATAGAGATACGTGATGAAATGTGGCTATCAATGGACCAGACCAGGAGGCCTTGGACTACAAGGAGTTCACGAAGAGATTTTATAAAACAAAAAATAGGAGGCTAAAATGTTCTGCCTCCTGCCCTCTGGTTGTGAACTGTGTAAGGGAAAAAAATGGCTATTATATTATTTATTAGTATATATTATAATATATATACATATATAATATATATTAGTATATATATATATAATATTTATTTTAAATTATTTATTTAACGTGATTGTCATTTTATTTAATGATAATTATTAGAGCGAATTATTGCTACTTGTAAACATTTTTGCTTGAGCCAGTTGAAGGCATGCAGATGATCAGGATGTGATCACCTCTGCAACATTTTGAGCGAGGAAAAACCCTTTTTTATTATTCTGTCTTTTTTGCATCTCTTGATTAATGCCAGGAATCTCTGTGGGTGTACAAATTAGAATGGGTTTAGTTTCCATCGAGTAGCTTGAGAACCGGGCTCTCTGCAAAGTTCATATTTCGCAGGTGTCATACGAGACCTTCGCTCTCAACTCTCGGCCATGTTGAGTTGACTGAGCTTCACAAAGTTAGCTCTCGCGAGCCGAAAAAATAAGGATATACAGAGGAAACAGGCATACGACAGAAACAATAGGTTTATGGGGGGGGGGGGGGGGGGGGGGGGGGGGGGGGGGGGGCGGCACCCCCAGAACAGGTGCTGTATGGTGAATAAGGCCTACAATTATGACAACTGGCTCACCCATTGTGCATGTAATGACTTCTGCCACTGAGAAGAACTGTCATCACTAGCTGCATCACGGGCACTGCACTATCTATCTATAATTTCCAGAAATCTGTAATGTAATTTCCCGACATCATCGCGAGCATGTTGCCCTATCTATAAGTTCAGGAGTCTGTGTGTTTGTGCCACCAATTTTATCAAGGGCACTGTCTATAGTTCAAGTAAGTATTTGTGTTTCACTGGCATCTTAACCGACTGCATCACGGGCACTCTGCACTAGTTGCATTTAATTAGACAATCCCTACCAAGCTTTGGCTTGACAAAACCATTGGTGACTCCAAGGCTGTGAGCAGCAACTGTCTCTCCGTTGACAACCCTCAGCAAGGTGAACTCGGCAGACAGGGTGTGCATTACCATGGCCAAGTCCCTCTCTCGAACCTGAGGGCAACAAGATCACAATAAAAAAGGTGCAGAAATTAGCCTAGGTTCTATGACAACATCGTTGGAAACAGTACAATACGATGAAGCAAGTGCATTAACAGGAAACACTAAACAAAAGGGTGAGAAATTGTTCAATTACATAAACTAACCTCACATTTGTACTTCACAGTTTGTGACTTGAAAGAGTACAGGACAGAAACAATAGACTCCTAACAGCTAGCAGACTCAAAACACAAAAGAACAAAGGGCTTTTGCAAAATGTTCATCTGAACACTCCTGAGCAAGGTCCAAAACTATAGCTGAGAATTTGATGCACCTTTTGGCCAATAACCTCAAAGGCAAAGTGATGATCAATGTCGTAAATTTCAGAAAACACAATCACATTTCATTAGCCATCTTTATGCCTTCAGTTTACTGTAATTCTATTGTAAAGCTAAAGTGTGGTAATTCCCCAAAACCTCTGAGAGCCTGACATAAAGAAGTCATCTTTAGGTGATGAAGTTGTTTGGATGTGAGACTGATTTTCTATCCACAGGGGCCATTTTGATCCCTCCATACCTGTATTTGACTTGAATTGCCTGTGTCAACGTGAAAGTCTCCCCAAGAAAAGTCATACTCGGAGCCTTCTGGGTGGGTTAACTCTCTAACTCTGAGTGCCTTTAGGGCAGGTACCAACTGTTTACATTATGCAAATGAGTATGATTGATAGAAAGGCCTCCCTCAACTGGCCTGTCTCAGACTCTTTGCAATGCAATCAGATACAGTGTGATGGAAAGACACAAAGACAGAAGGAACATGGAGCAAGCAAAGCAAAACAACATGATAAATAAACATAAAAATTTGTGGTGGGCCGTTATCGGCGTTAACGTGCTGCGTTAACGTGAGACTTATCGGGCGATTTAAAAAAATATCGCCGTTAATCTATTCTCAAAGTTGGGTTGGGAGCTGGGTCTGTACTATGCAAGTGTGACGGCCTCCTTAGCCGTCAAGTGGCTACACCTGGGCCCGGTGGTTTCCTCATCTTTAAGAGGACGTCAGAAGAGAGAGACAACCCTTCCGTTTGTCCGCAGCGCGCTTTTGTTTTGAGTTGTGGCAACCTTTTGACTTTTGTTAATACACCTTTCAACACTGCTTGCTATCTATCATGAGACACTCACACCCATGTACACCACTGACTTACTGACTTGCATACCTCATGTCTAGTTATGTTAAATTAGTATTCTTTAATAAATTACCACAGCATTTGTCCTCGCGCCTGTGTTCCCCTTTGTTCTGTCGCAACCCCCGAGCCGGGTTAGTGACACAAGCTATGATGACTTACACCTTGATATTTTAGTGCGGATGTATACCTAGCCAAATTGCACTGTAGGGGGCGAGAACGAGTCTTCGAACCTGTGTGTATGCCTTGTGTCGGAAATGATCACATCAAACGTGACATGCTAACATTGATGCAGCTATGAAGCCGCCGGGTTTGCACCTTGTGCAATGCGGAATTATTTTACTGTAGCGCAAAGCATCCCTTAGCTAAGATGCCGGGCAAAGCACTTATGTAGGGCAGGGGAAGAGTCGTCGTCAAACTACTATGTTTGAGTGCAACCGAGGCAAGCCCGTCAGCACAGCTCTATCAGCCAAGCTAAACAGTAAACCGTTCATCACGACCTCTTATGTAGGCCTACAGTTCAAAATGCATGTTTAATTGAATAAACAGTTAGTAAACACAGGTACATCTTATTGAACATAATTTATTTTCATCACCAATTATCATAGTAGAACAGCTTTCTCAAGCAGTTTGTGATGCATTTTGGAAACAGGAGATGAGCCCCTGGTCTAATGCGCTAGCCTGGTCCTAACCAGACTCTCGTACATTTCATTTGTACAAAGAGTCTGGCCTCGCTCCATTGACAAGCGTTGACTTCCTTGTAGGCGGGTACTGTTGAAGTTTAAAACTATTGGATCTGCCCAGAGCCACTCTGATCTGCCATAACCAATCGCTAGCGTTTGCCTTAGACAATTCCTTCACCACTACAGAGCTAGTTGCCGTGGCTGGAAAATCAAACTGTTCCCGAACCCCGTGTGGAGGAGGGCCACAACATCATCGCCACTAACAAAACTCAGAAAAACGTGTTCTTGCTCTGGCTTTAGTTTATAGATATTCGGCAGTGTTGCCACAACGGACCGAATGGCTTCGCTGGCATCTTTCTCCGCCGCCATTACGGAACTACAACACAAACTAGCGCACGACATCAACGTCATCGTTCTCAGCCACTCTCTCTGATCTCTGATTGGCCAGTTAAAAATTAACCTGCAAAATCTGACTTACGTACTGAACGGCCAGACCGAGTACAGAAGCAAAATCAAAATTGAGCGGAAGTACGTAGGATGGCAGAGCCAGGCTACTAATGCGCCACCTGGCTTGAGAAACCCGTTCTCAAAGACCTACTTTTAGTCATTATTTGGGTAGCACACATATTCTGAATGCCTTTGGCGGATTTCAAAAGAGCCATTTTAATCTAGATTAATCTAAATTAATTCCAAGATTACAGTGAGATTAATCTAGATTTAAAAAAATTATCTATGCCCACCACTAATAAAAAATATAGCAGAAATTAAATAAATTGAAGAGACATAAATCAGGTTGAAAGTGAGAGCGATGCAGGTTGTTTCCTGTTCATGTATTATGTTGCCAGTTATTAGGCTGTGTCTGGGGGCAGCTGGCAAGGAGAGACTAGTGGCTGTGAAAATTACCGGGAAGTTCAGCAAGAGGCTGAGCCCGGCCTGATCCTCTTTACATAACTACCGCCAGATTATCAACATCTCTACAGTTTGTTTTTTCCCTGTTCTTTTTCATTTCCATTAACAAGCTCCTGTTAGTAAATGAGACCATGTATGTTGTTTTTTCCTATTACTGGAGTAATAAAAAGACTCCCTATGGCCAAAAGGGCCTGGAATGAAAATGGACTGGTGTGATTAAGCAACTTCCACAAAATGAAAAGACTCACAGCCCACAGCAAGATTGGGAACCTGGGAGGTACAGTATTGCCACTGTTGTTGCCTTTTCAGGTCTAGTGTGATGGGGAAAAAGTTATAGGCAACAAAAGTATATTGTTTGTCTTCCATGCCACTGCATGTCTGTATTCAAATAATCCATTCCTACAATATGTGCAGCTATATTGCATCAACTCCTTCTTGACTTGTTTGAAAGTAACATCTGCCAGATATTTACTGATACTCACGGTATCGAATGACTGCACCTCAAACATGGCTTCAAATTAAATGTGACTGAACATCAGTAATATGAGGTCAGAAAGGTGCAGATATGAAGAAATGATACATACAATAAAGTATGTCTTGAACTCACCAGGATGAAGTCTGTCTGATAGGTGGATAGCATGAACACAGAGATATTGTGGTCAGCTAGGGGTGCAATGACAGACTTGGCTATTTTTGTGACTCCAATAGGTTGAGAGTTTGTGGCGCTCCCGCCCCCAGACACCACGTTAAGAGCCAACCACGTGGCCTCTGCGACACTGAGGTGTTCTGTCTCAGGAAGTTCTGAAAGAGGTCAGGAGAGTGAAGTTAGAGTGGACACAATTAAATTGGTCAATGGTCTCCTGAGCAGCAAATTAATCTCCTAACGCCAGTGTTGGACTTTCATTGCCCCTTATTTTCCAGTTGACCATATTCTGCTGCACAGGATGAGGTATTGTCTTGCTATCTCTCTAATAATGACAGGAATCTGTGTCTGTATGTGTGTGTGTATTTGTCTATGTATTAGAATGGGTTTAGTTTTCAGTGAGTATCTCAATAACCGGGCACTATGCAAAGTTCATATTTCGCATGTGTCCTTTTTATAAGTTCCGGATTGACGTTGTTTGGATAAGCATTTTCAAAAATGCTCGCAAGTCTCGGCCATGTTGAGTTGACAGCACTAAGCTAGCTCTCGCGAGCCAAAAATATATGGATATAGAAACAATATTATTTATGTCAGTGCGATAAAGAAAATCCAAGACTATTTTACTGATGAAATACATTTGCATTACATTTATTCATTTAGCAGACACTTTTATCCAAGGCGACTTCCAAGAGAGAGATTTACAAAGTGCATAGGTCACTGATAATAATAACAAGATAGCCCCAAAGCATTGCGGGTAGCCAAAACAAGAAGCACACATTGTGAACAACCAAAAAATAAGTGCCAAAGGGAAGAACCATAACAGGGTATATGCAGGAATCCTGAAGTTAATTTCAATACCTTTTTAAGACTTTTTGAAGACCTTGTCAAAATATTTTAAGACCTCATCGCCACTTCAAGTTCTAATCTGCAAAAAACCTTAAACTTAATAAACAGTTGTAGTTTTCAAATAAATCTATAGAGCACAACCATACAACAGAACTCAGATAAGCCTGGATGAAACAAAGATCAAAATAGTAAATTAAAGAACAAAAGTCAAGGTTTATAGAAATATTTGAATGTTTGGGTTCAGTGAGCGGTGATTCACCGGAGTATTGATACACCAGGGGGATTCCAGGTAGCGGGTTAAGTGAAAACTTTGAGTTGTTTAACCCTGAAAAGAGGCATACTCCGAGTTCCACGTTCCAGAAAGAGAGGTAACGAAACCTTTTGGTAAGTTTCCATGGTAACTTACTCAGTGAAACTAACCTGCTCTCTAGCAGGTTTTCCATGCAAAACTCTGCATTTCTACCGATTCCCTCCCACTTTATGAACCCGATAGCTTTGGCAGACACGGCATATCATTTCCTTTTTCAGCCGAGCGATCTCGAACTAAATTTATTTTGCTTAGTTATACGCTGGGAGACGATTTTAAGATAGCGATTTGATGTGCTTTAATTCCCTGATGAATACCTAAGTTAACGTTACCGTTTCCCGTCACAATCTGTAATTTATTTTGGCAACATTCTCATCCCTTGGGCCTTCGTCGCTAGTGTTACATGCCGTGGACATGTACTCAGAATTGACCAAATGCTTTTGGGCACTGAAATAAATTCAAATAATTGAAATTATATTTGATATTCTTTATTACCTACAAATAGACATCACAATAAGTAGCCTAGCCTATCTCTATCGGCTATTCCTACAATTTACATGATTCATATGATTCCTACAATTTACATGTAGCCTACCATCCTGAAACAGTCCTTGTTTCAGCAAATCTATTTCAACATTGTAGGGGGTCAATATTGGCCAAACAACCTAAACTAATTCCCCTATGGTTTGAAGGAAGTTGGGAAACTGAACAGTGTATTAACATTAACCAAATAATGCCAATAACAATGGAATTACAGTTATTTGACTATTTTGATTTTTGGGTTAAATCATAGCAAGAATGGTCAAATTAAGGTTAAATAATTTGTATCATATTGCAAATGAATTTTTTTTCCATATTTTTTCAGGTGTGCAAACTCATCAGGGATGAAAAAGGTAACAAGGATCCAAACCCCCTCGGGGGTCCGGGGCATGCTCCTCGGGGAATATATTATTCAAAAAAACATGATATATGTATGCATAGTCAGTGAACACTGAAATGAATGAGGATTATAGGTCACATGACCAAAACGCTATTGAAGTTTGAAGGTTTATTTTGAATAAAGAATAGAGATGAAAATGAACAAAATAAAGGCTTTGCAGCATGAATGCATACATCTTCAACAGTTTAACATTATTTTGACACTCGTAGTTCATGTTGTTGAGAAGCTATTGACTTTTGAAACGTGTAATTTGTTGATGGTCCCTAAACATACGCGTTGTTTAGGCATTGGCTTAGCGGCCGGTCGTAGCGGTGCTAACACCGGTTAAAATAACAAAACACTGGGCGTCCGAATATCTGTTGAAATCCAACTTCAAACCAACTTTACCACGGTCATTCACCTAAAATACAATACAATCATCTCTGTCCATGACTGCACCTTTAGCTTGCTCTGGGTAGCCCCACACAGGTATAGCAGAACTGCCCGCAATATAGTTAGGCTACGTCATTATCTCCAAAATAGCATTTTGTGGCCACGAATTAGAATTTCGTCACCACAAATTTCGGAAGTCATGTCTGTATGGCGTGAAATTAGTGCCAGGAGAGCGAGCTCTGTAAAAACGATTTGTAACTTGCAAAAAAAAAAAAATGGTGTACTTGCAAAAAAGATTTGTATACTTGCACAATCGATTTGTAACTTGCAAAAAAGATTTGTGTACTTGTGAAAAAAAGTTGTGTCTCCGTAGAAGAAGGCGGGGACACTCCCAAAACCATCTAAGCCAATCAAATATAGCCATTTCTGTGTCTAGTATCATTGGACATTTTTGTCTGTCTATCACACATGACCTAGGTCGTAGTAAGTCTAATAGTTTTTTAATGTAAATATGTATACGGATAAACAACCAGTCATTAAACCTACCATTAGTTGGACAATGTGCAGCTAAATGGCAGGGAACTGGCGCGAAGTATAGTGGTTTTTATTCGAAATGTATTATTTACTGCCAGTGTAACAGTTATCTGGGTTCAGATTAAATTCCACTAAATTGGCAGAACTACGCCACCTGCTGTTCAAATGTGTACCTGCTCAGTAGCTGTAGCGCAGCATTTAATTCCTCATACATTTACATTTATTCATTTAGCAGACGCTTTTATCCAAAGCGAATTCCAAGAGAGAGCTTTACAAAGTGCATACATCACTGATAATAACAACAAGATAGCCCCAAAGCATTGCGGGTAGCCAAAAACAAGAAGCACACATTGTGAACAACCAAAAAATAAGTGCCAAAAGGAAGAACTATAAGAGCACGTAGTTAAGCAAGTTACAATTAAACAACATGAATCTCTAAGTGCAAGGGTACCTGTAGAAAAAGCAAGCGGAGGATTTTCAGAAAGGTAACATGTAGTGAATGCTTGTGGAGGACAATATAATGTAAATAACGTGAAAAGTATTTAAAAGTTGACCCAGTTGTTAGGTCCAAAATTGTCAAATTGTTCATTGGACACACAATTCTGTTTTTGCAAGAACACAATTTTTTATTTTTTCCCAAGTACACAAATCTTTTTTGCAAGTTACAAATCGTTTTTACAGAGCTCGCTCTCCTGGCACTAATTTCACGCCTATGTCTGGGGCTCTGGGAGTTACAGACCCGAAGACTCGAAATGAAAAGCGTGCGTGTCATGTTGACATTGGTTGGCCAAACAACAAGCTTGAAAAAAAATACTCATGACAGTTTGCGTTCGCAGACTAGGCTACTTGGAGGAACCCCTTTTTTTTTTTGCAGATCTACACAAATCAAACAAATGACTTTTTTATTTTGTATCAAAAACTGCGAATTTCGCCGAAAGGCGACGACTTTGCACCCGTTTTTGTTGTTGTTGTTACGTGCATTGCATACAATTTATATAGGCCTATGAAAATGTGCACATTTAGAACATAGTTTCAAGGACTACATCGACCATTTGAATTCACATCTAAAGGAATAGTGAAATTTCTCTGAGACAGTGCATTGCAGTCCCTGCATTGTCATCAAGTTGAGACTCCATCCAGTAACTCCATATTTTACCATATGAGAGGTGGGGGCAGCCTTACAAGATCAGCCTTTATTCTTCTGCCCTATGTACACCATCTCTTGGTCAAAATAGAAATTCAATTATTAATATTCATATAGGTTATTGTTCCTACAATTAACATCACCTGTGACCATGCATCCTCTCGTAACTGCGTCTTGAGCCTTCTCTTGAAGGTGGAGAGACAGTCTGTGTCTCTGATGGAGGTGGGGAGTTGATTCCACCACTGGGGGGCCAGGCAGGAGAAGAGCTTGTGTTGGGACCGGGCGGTCTTGAGCGGTGGGACCACCAGGCGGTTGTCTGAAGAAGACCGTAGGTGACGGGTGGGGGTGTAAGGTTGCAGGAGAGACTTGATGTAGTCGGGTGCAGTCCCGTTCACTGCTCGGAAGGTCAGTACCAGGGTCTTGAATCTGATACGGGCGTTGATGGGTAGCCAGTGGAGAGAGATGAGGAACGGGGTAACATGGGTGCGTCTGGGTAGATTGTAGACCAGGCGGGCCGCTGCGTTCTGAATCCTCTGAAGAGGGCGGGTTGCACATGCTGGGAGACCAGAGAGTTGCAGTAGTCCAACTTGGAGAGGACACATTGGCCTTGAGACACACGCAGTTCAACCATTTCACACACTCTCAATCTCAAGCTGAAAAGGCAACACCAACCAAGTAGCCCTGTTAACGTTGTAAACAATAAGGGATGAGAGTGAAGCGACATAGCCGTGAAAACTGGGGGGGGGCGGTCATTATGTAATCAGTGGCATAAAATTGTGACTGAAAATTACAATTGACATGTGTGCAATAATATCGTTTATCGCAATTGATTTTGGTGCAATATATTGCACAAGAACAAGCTGTTATCGTGACAGCCCTACTTGCCACATAGTCCGATAGCCGAATAGTTGCCCTGGTCTACGCAGCTCTGTAAGGATGGCACGTCTCACCTCATGAACAGTTTTTCCTTCTGTACAACCCTGCTTCTCTCAAACGTGACTTCAAAGTGCGTATACTCATCCTGATGTTGTGATATAGCGAAGAAACACTCAGCCATACATGAAATCGTACATGAAATGAATAGACTCATAGACCAATGTTTTGGGTCAACGCGTATTTTGATCGTATTGTCTGGGTTAGCAGCGACGTTCTTAGTATTAATTTGTTATATGTGGTGTCAGAAGGAACTGTGATATCGTGGTAATCAGTGGCGGATCTAAGGGGTGGCAATTTTTTTTATGCATTTGCAGACGCTTTTATCCAAAGGACTTCCAAGAGAGAGCTTTACAAAAGTGCATCATAACAACGAGATAGCCCCAAACATTGTGGGTAGCCCAAACATGAAGCATACATTGTGAAAAAACTGTCCTAAAAGGAAGAACCATAAGAGCATGTAGTGAAACAAGTTACAATTAAACAACATGATCCTCAATCTTCCCATGGAAAAATATTATTTGTACATTACAGAACATTTCAATAAATAATATTAATGTTTAATTTAAACTACAATGTTGTAGCCTAATCATTTACCATAGGGAGTACTGTACCCCCAGTGTTTCCCACAGATTAGAAATCTAGTTGTGGCGGGGAGGGGGGTGGGGGTTGTCAGACCAGGGGGGGGGGGGGTTGTTATGATTCCTTCGTTAATAATTTGTTACACAGTTAATTTGTTAATAATTTGTTACTTTAAAGATTAATCCAAAATGATTCACACCTTCACAAAATTAACAACGACTAACATATCATTTCTGCATTATGCATGTAGCAACGCTAGTGCTAAACAACTATTTAACTGGTCGGCTCCATGACGCCGGGTAAGTAGCTAGCTCCTGAGACTTCTCACCAAATGAACGAAGGGGAACCTTCGAGTAAGGTACCTCGCGAAAAGTAGCCTCAACTTTCCTCGACTTTTAGCTACGGCACCAATGCTGAAGGCTCGCTGATATAACTGTCGGTCTTACTAGAACGGCGTATGTATGCATTGTTGCTAACGTGTGCTGACGTTGTGACTGTGTGCTTATGTGAGAAAGACGCATGAGTGACAGAGATGGAGGGAGAGCAGGGGAAAGGAAATGCAGCTGAACGAATACGTTGCGTGTTTTAACCTAAATAGCGATAAAAACATTTTTTACGAAACGCAAAATGTGGCGGTCGGTGTTGATTCTGTGGCGCAACACCACTAATTAGTCTATGTGTGGGAAACACCCCCTACTTTGGGTTTAATTCGCCTCCAGGAGGCCACCCAACAACTTCTTTCTGCCACCCCATTGCCACCCCGAATGAAAATCTCTAGATCCACCCTGGTGGTAAATACGGCTATTGAAAATCTCAACTCGAATCGCTTGGATCGCTACCCACAATGCACCACACAAGCGATTCGCCTGGCTCCATTGAAAATGAATGGAAAGCATGTCGTTATTCGCATCGCGTCGCTGCAGTGGACACGCACCGTGGTTCCAATCCAAAGAACACAAGATGCCTAAAGTACCTGGATGTGTCCTTGATCCTCCCCTTTTAATCGAACATGCATCGGTTGGTGACTTAACCAGCGAGAATGCATCGTATATCCCACAACTCACTGCAAAATGCCAGGAGAGCTGGAAAAACTTAACTGTGTTTTCACTTTTCTTATTTAGGCACAGTGCATCTGGAAAGTTATTTTCCCCTCAAACAATACCCCATACTGATGTTTGCAAATCTATAAAAAATACATTTATGAAAGAGTCACAAGTGCTCACAGCCTTTGCGATGACACTCAAAATTGAGCTCAGGTGCATCCTATTTCCACTGATCATCCTTGAGATGTTTCTACAATTTGATGGGAGTCCACCCGGGGTAAATTCAGTTGATTGCACATGATTTGGAAAGGCGCACACCTGTCTATATAAAGTCCCACAGTTGACAGTGGATGTCAGAGCACAAACCAAGCGATGAAGTCCAAGGACTTGAACATCTCTGGAGAGATCTGAAAATGGCTGTGGATCAACGCTCTCCATCTAACCTGGTGGAGCTTAAGAGGTCCTGCAAAGAAAAATGGGAGAAACTGCCCAAAAATTTTCCCCCATTCCTCATTTCCCTTCACTAGCTACCCCTCATGGCCCGTATCAGATTCAAGACCCTGGTACTGACCTTCCGAGCGGTGAACGCGACTGCACCTGCATTTTTGGCCCATTTGGCCCACACCCACCGTGATTGGTCAGACACATTCTGCAGACAGTCCTCTTAAAATATGCGTGCATTCTATGATATGAGTTGCCTAGTGTTCTACGTTCATGTGATAGTTTTGGATCCTTCAAGAGGGGTTTCAAGACTTACCTATTGATCTTACACTTAACTAATTAATGATTTTTATGATTAGTATATTTATGGTATTTTGTATTTATTATTGATATTTAATATTGTATTGCCATTATTGTAATTATTTTGCTTAATATTGGCCTAGCAACTTTTAAAAACCGTTTACTGTTAACTTTAACTATTGTAAGATTCATATTTTGTCGCTTTGGACAAAACACACAGCCTCCCTCCCTGAGAGTCCCTGTTAATTTGCCTACTCCTTACCACGTCGTCAACTACTCTCTCTTCCATCTTTTCCTCACTCGCTCCCATGCCCCTGTCATGTCTCCTCCTCCTCTGGTTTTTCCCTGACCCTGTCAGTATGTTGTTTCTGCTTCTCTGAACCAGCCACCTCTCTTTCTTCCTCTACAGGTAATACTGATGTTGAGGCACGTCCAAAATGTTGGCACATTTTGAGGCATTCGCCTGTAGATTTTTTTATTTTTCTCCCGTAATTTTTCCGCACCTCCCTTGTGCTTTGGTGGTCGTTTGTGCATTTTAACTATGCTACCCCTCCAGCATAAGCATTAGCCTACTACAGATCTTGTCTCAGGGAGGTGATATAATGAATGCCACTGCATGTTTTAGATGTTTGCCTGCTTTAGCACACCTGATTCAAATGATTGGTCATCACCCGGCTTCCACAGAGCTTGATAACGACCCATTCATTTGAAACAGGTGTGCTGGAGCAGGGAAACATCTAAAACATGCAGGACAGTGGCCCTTGAGGACCAGGATTGGACACCCCTGAGGTCCTACACACTCTTGCACTTTTGAGGTTCATGTTGTTTAATTTGTCATTTGTTTAACTACATGCTCTTATGTTTCTTCTCATTGGTGCTTATTTGCTTTTCACAATGTATGCTTCATGTGCATGTTATATTTTTGTTTATATTTTTGCATATCTATTAAAAATGTAATTTTTTTATCACTTGGGGATATTGCATGTAGAATTGTGAGGACTATTTTTTTTAAATCCATTTTGGAAAAAGGCTGTAACATAACAAAATGTGGTATAAGCGCTGTGAGTACTTTCCGGATGCACTGTAACAGTACCTGTAAATCAGCATCTGAATAAAATGTGACGAGAAATGGGCAGAGTAGTTGCTGAACATTTGCTTCTTTTTTTTTTTTAAGAAAAAAATAAAAAACTTTTGACTAGTATACTTATACTTATACTTAGTATACTTGACTTATGACTATAGCTAGATAGCGTTATTCACTTCAATGCAGTGGAGCCGCAATAGTTAATGTTAGCCAGCTAAGTTAGAGCCTAGCATGAGCTACACAAAACAAAATTACCGTTAAAGGGACAGTTTATTAGCGTTGGCTAATTAATAGCTAACACTATGACAACAATCTCTGACAACAATCTTTTTGATGTGACAACTTTCATTCCAATGTATTTTCAGACATGTATGTACCTCTCACATTTTTTTGTTAATAAGGCTGTACCGCAAAAGAAAGTAGAATACTCTACAGTAGAATACCTGCGCCTGTTTCACAACACTTCTAGTATCCATGGTAACCAATGAGGGTCACCCTGGAAACCAGTATGTAATGATGTGGATTCAATCGCTCAACCAACCACAAACCAAACCAGTTACAGCTTGGCCACTGTTAACCCATAATGTAACGAGGAGAGCCGATGGGGTGAGATGTGGTGTGATAAAACCTTGGCAGCCAGTCAAGATACAATAAATTTATTGAAAGATTATGACCTACACATCAATGTGGTTGTATTTGAAATACATGTATAATCTATAAAAAAAATATACACCTTTGAAGCCTTCTTCATCCACGATAATGGTATAGTCCTCTGGAGTTTCAGTCAAACTGAAAAACTTGCATCTAGATAGGAAAGAGGAGGTTTAAAAGAAATACTGGTTAATATTAGTGAATAATTGTAAATCCAATCCATTTACAACAGTTTCTAATTCATCAATCAACTTATTTGAAATACAATCAACATATAACAGTGTTTCCCCAAGGATTTTTTTAGGGAGGGGGGTTGACCAAAATGTTACCTCCCAAGGCAGTGTGAGTCTGTGAGAAGATACTTGGCAGCGTGAACAGGTAGCCAAGCAGGAGAAGCCAACCGTATTCTATGCGTTTATTAGGGCATTTCATAGACTGTATATAGATGGACGACGCGTCTCCACTTCCTCCCACTGTACATAAATGAAATATCCTGGATACGGGTGCTGCCATATTGCGCTGAGATGTCATTTGGAGCCAGAGTCTGCGCAGCAGTGACCGGGTGGTGGAGCCAAGGTATCGAGGTCCCACCCCAACACAACTCCCCGACCCAATTGCGAGCACACACTAACCCCTTTTTATATTGTCAAATAACTCATTAAAAACAAACAAAAAAATTAGCACTTGAACAGACATCGGTGTGATAAGAATTACCTAAAATAACAGAAACCATCTTTGGGAAAAAATTATCTGACGTGCACCCCCAATTTGTGGGGGGGGGGCTTATATCCACACAGAGCAGCTCGCGAGGAGCGAATAGGCGAATTGACGCAAATGTTGTTGCTGCCAGTGGATCTAGTGTAGGCCTACTCATCGACAGATGATCAGGTGTTAATAACAAGGGCAACGTTGTGCTAACTTTAGTTGCAAATGAATCCAACTTTTGTATGTATGAAAACTGATGTATTTTACTTTACAAAAAAAAGCCTAATTCTATACAATTTGTCATACTCGGGGGGGGGGGGGGCGGGGGGGCACAGGAGTTATATTTAATCCCAATCCTCATCGCTACATAAAATAATACATAAAATTACACCTTACTGTTGTTCAGATCTAAATATCTGAGTGATACTGTATGTTGTGTTTCAGCTCTTCATAATATGAGTAATAAAAACAGTTGTCAATACCTTGCTGTCACTGGTATTGCAAGCATGAGAGCTGCTTTTGAATATTGTCACTCAATACAGAAGGCTATGCAAACATACACAAATGTATGAAACACTGAAGCTGGACATTTGCTTATTGTAATACTGATGGTGGAACATAGACTGGCATAGATTTTTGAGGCCATGATACTAAGGATTCTGAAAAGCAGATGATGTCTAATGCTTCTTGATAATTCTGCTGTGCATCCGCCCCTAAAGATTCTTCGATGGCCCACGTGCTCCAAACATCTGATGTTGTGCCATTACATCAACTCAGGTATCCATGCATGGTCTGATAAGGAGCGTTTAAAGTTTAAAGTTAAAGACAGGATAGGTACGTTTTGCAAACCTAACAATTTTTGCTGGAGAAAGGATTCAAACCGAAATATAGCTGCAAGCAGCAAAGGTAGATTCCTCCTTAAATAAACACTCATTGCTATGTTTTAAAACTGGAGGATTGACCTGAAGACTAGAAACCGTTCAGTCAGAAAAAAAACTATGCCTCTAACTGTTTTTGAACCTATAACCTTTCAGTTGTTTGCACAACATCTCATCCAATTGAGCCATTCCCAGACCAGGACATTTTTTGTTCAGTAACTGGATAATAAAATAATAAGTTTCTCCAAGGCAAGTATTGTCAGATTTGGTCCAAACTCAAATAACTGTAATTCAGTCATATTTTCACTTATCAAGGTTAAAATATGTGTTCACGGTACTTCAGGGGTGTGTCACCTTAAAACCTATTAGGTTTAAATTAAATAAAACAAACATTTGAAAACCATCATTCAAGATGACATTTGATTTAGTGACACATACATTTTGAGGCAATGTGGACAGTTACATAAATACACCCCTTTCAGCCATGTTGTATTTGATATAAGATTTCCCAGGTAACGTTTTGAAATACATAAATTCTACATATATGTATGACATTTCAAGTCAATTGGAAGAGAAGACAAATTTTGAAGGTTTTCCCAAACTATCACTGTACAGGAAAATCCATCATGGCAGACATTATGGGTCCTTGAGACTTTTTTGTTACTCATGAAAGATGAGGCATACACCAATTTTCAGAATAATTGGAGCGATGGGGTTGTAATGCCATCATTTTGAAAAGTGGACATTTGGGTGTGGCCTGATGTGGGCCATTCTTAAGGCCAAAATATACTACTCTTTTTTCACGGAGACAGACATATGGAACGATGTGGAACACCCTCTCCGAGCCCCTCGGAGTTCTGCGTGCACCTCCAGATTTTCCTGACTATCCGTCCGTCCATCATTTTACGGATACCCCTTGGCTGTGATTGGTCCGTATTAAGAACCGCTTGCGTCAGGGGCGGGGTTGCCGTGACCAACACGACGAACAGAATCCTTTGACCGCCATTGCATTGCTGATTGCATGTAAATCAGCATCTGAATTAAAATGTGACGAGAAATGGGCAGTGTAGTTGCTGAAAATTTGCTTATTTTATTGATGAAACGCCTAATTTGTAAATGTTCTCTGACTTTTCAATAACCTAGCTAGCATCGAAGTGCAGTGCCACCTACTCTTCTGGTGGTGAATTGTTTTCAGCACCCATAGCCTTTGGAGTACAATAAATTAAACTAATCCGTCCAACTCCGTCTGTCTGTCGGTAACGGAGTCGGAGTAGTATAATTCGGCCTTTAGTTGTGGCATGTTGTATCAATTTGCCAAATTTCAAAACCCTTTACCCATGAGTTCATGAGAAATTACAATAATAATTATTACAATTATACCAACAATTCTTATAGGTTTCCTCCCGACGGAGGAATCCTAAATATCCCACCCCCCCCCTCAAAGCCACGCGAAAGTGCTGCCTGACAACTGCCGGGAAGTAGTTAGACAAGTAGCTTGTGTAATCATTGCATTCAATCAAAATGCCATCCAATCATTTGTGCCGGTCCAACCTTGATGATTCGTTGTGTTTCTTTGTCCTGCAATGCCCACAGATATCGGATCAATTTTATTTTATTGTCAAACTTTTAGATTTATTTGTTTTATTAGTTGTTATAAAGCTTATTTGAGCAAATATGACAAAAGGTGGGAATATTGTCTGGATCTGGAAAACAAACAATTTGCACTGAAATGCTAAAAACTATTTCCAAACAAATGCAATAATTTTATGTTGACTGTTGACTTGTCTTATCAGAAATAAATTCAAACCATGTCTAAACAAAGAGTAGCCCAGGGGGTGTTCCATCAACGTCGATTAAGGAAAAGCGAGACTTATTTCGCCAAGTCTCACTTACTTTAGCGAGAGTTCCGTTCCATTAAGGTGGATTATTCTAGTTCTAGCTACGCAACCAAGGTTTGGAACTAGCCTGATCCGTGTCAGGCTAAAAGTCAAGCTAAACTGAAATGTGTTGCAAATAATTTCAAACAGGCGGAAACAGAATCTCAAAAGATAGTTCTGTCGAGTAAATTCACTTAAGCACTTAAGTCCTTGTTCGGAAACGTAAATTCAGACTTTTTGAAGTGCATACATGAATGAATAACGTGTTTAGGCCTACTTCATCTCCCAAAAATATATTAATTTAAATAAACAAGTTAAGAAATAATGTCACTTTATCCATTTCAAAAGCCATTGGTTAATTGACATAAAATAAGGCCTTAGAAACTAAGCAGAGCGTCAAGACAAGTTACAATCAATTATGGCGTATCCATTCTTTGACAACCCTGTGGTGGATGCAGGTGCTCAGATTATACAAAGAGCGTTTATCCCACCAGCCCCAAGGGTCTTCGGACAGAAATAATGCTTCCCTGACCAGTATATGTGGAAGAAGTATAGGTTCAGCAGGCCCAGCATAGTTTATCAGATAGATTCAATTGTAATTCTTAAAAAAAATGAATACATAAATATATATATATATATATATATATAAAATAACACTTTAGCAACTCTTAAGGATGGCAATGAACACATAAGAGCAGCCTACCATCCTTTGTAGAAAGTAATAGAGAGGAGAGTAGACTATAATAGTAGAAAGGAGGGTAGTAGACTGCAGTCTATGTAGGTAGGCCTAGACTATGTAGTCCGCTGGAATCACACACAAGGAAGCAAACCCACTGTAGCCATACCTTGACACTGTTCAGTCTGTCTGCATCTATGTCTAGTCTATGTCTTTGCATGTGGGACATTCATGAACGGGCAACTATGCCAGGAAATATGAAGGGCATACCTTGCTCCAAAGTAGTACCTGAATATTATCATCAGTTTTTTAGGTAATCTTGAAACACAAAGAATCAATGAGACTTTTTATTCAATTGTTTAAATTATTTTTATTGTTTAAAGTAGCCTATATGTTGACAAGCCTCTATATTACCTCTCCTCTGGCTTCCCCAATAGTATAGGTGCAATATACTGTCCCCATGGGTGTATACAGGCCCATTGGAAGACTCAGGGGGTAACTCCCTGGTGTCCCCATGGTTGAAAGTGTTTCTAAAATGCCCTCTAGAGTGGCAACAATTAGACCAAGTGCCCTACTGTCATTCACATTGTGAAATATGCTTGAGTGCATAGGATGCCCCATGCAATAAATGACAGTGCGCCCTCTATAAATGTAAAAACATGTCTTAATGAGTTCCTTTATAGTATAGAAAATGTGATGCAGTACCCTATAAGGTGCCCTTACAATGGCCTAAATTGGACTGTTCCCATGACCTTACTCCCAATGGAAAAGGTGCTGTTAAGCACCCTTTATACAGGGTCCCAAATGTTGCCCTTTCCAATGAAGACAATTAAATGCTGTGCCCAACATTCTCCCCTAATGTTCCCAGTAGAGCATGCTTCCCCACAAAGTGAGGCTGTGACAACACTTGGCACAGCCACAGTCTGTCACTGTTCAAGCCCCCTCTGGATCTGTGGAGGCAGACTATGTTAATTAGAAATACGCGTAATATAATAATGATAGTCATGCTGAGCAATTTTAAATGCCTGTTCTGCCAAGCAAATTGTGCAGTTTGGGTCACCTTCTGATCTAAAAAGTCAGTGCTGGATCTGTGCAATACTAGACATTTCAGTGAATCCCCATTTTAGTCATGGTTATCTTTCCATTTTATCTTAAAGCTCAGCATTTAGCCTATCACTTAATAAATGCGTGTGGCAAAGTTATGAAACAACACGTCTCTGCTGCTTTGCGCTTTGCTTTTTGCGACATAAGTCCTCTTTTCGACTATTGCCCATAGAGTTAATAGGTGCGTTTGACATGACCCGACTTCATGCGGCGCTGCAGCCGGCTGCAGGCGGCTGACTTGAAACAGTGAATTCTGGTTAGACTTTTTGTCTGACTTGAGACGGCGCCGAGGACACGTCACAGTGACGTCGTACCATGAGATCGATTCGAGAACTGCCGACTGTGTAGCCGAGCGCATTTTCTCAAGAGCAACTGCACGGGTTCAAGTGACGACACAGCTATTTCATGATTGGCCAGACTCACACACGACAACTTTGACGCGTGTTTTGTAAAATTCAGACACCTTCAGTTTCGCCAATGCTCAAATCCGGACCAAACAGTTGAATTGAATAAAAAATATATGGAAGAAAGGGTTTTATTCTGCCTCTTCACAAACGGAAAGACTACATTTAATTATAAATAGAGTAAAGTAAGCAAACGGCGCTTAATCGGCCGTGATTGACGTCAACGCAGCAAACCACGAGAAGCTGAAATGTCCGACTTCACAGAGCCGTTTTCAACTCCTCCCCGACTGCAAGCGGCCACTCTCGCCGGCCGTTACATGCAGCCGCAGTCCATGTCGAACGCACCTAATTTAACTAGAGACAGCTACTTCTGTCTTCCAAGATGGCGTCCCCATTCATTTCTATGAAAAGTGCTCAATGGCTTAATGCTTTAAATCATAATCTCGTTGACATCTCGTTGACATTCGAGATCAAATGACACATCCAAGATCAAATGACACATCCAAGATGACATCATCTTGCTAATCATGATCTGGCTAATTCGGTTCTTTGAACACCCATGTTATTTATCATTAGTATAGCTGGATTGAGTTATGCGTAGGTCTAATAGGGGGTATGTATCGATAGTAGAAACCTTGATCAGCAATGCAGCTATTGGCTGCTCACATAAGTCTATGGCTTCTCACCGTGGCCAAAATGAGCGCCTTGTTTTTTCGGCATCAGAGCCAACAGCGCAACATCTTGCTTGAAAGTAACTCAGAATTTAAAGATGTAATCAGAACGCCAGGAAACACCTCAAAGTCTGCAAAATCTAATAAAGAAAGCACACCAAATTAAATGTAGAGTACTGACCATGCTTTTTATCACTTATTACAGTAAGCTAGGCCTATGTTGTTTTTTTCATACTTTCATATTTTCATTTATCATCTTTAAATCATAATATGTGGTTTCAACAAATCTATTATGTAAATGACACCCTCACAAAAAAACGATAGGCTATCCTCTCAAAAAGTATAGTCTAGCATATCGCGCTGTGCTTAACCTGCCGGACCATTCAAATATGGGAACAAAAGTTCCCATGGTTCCCGCCTTAATATCTTCGCTGTCCAATCACCGATTTTATTTCTGAAAACTGCCAGATACTCATGACAACTTAAGCTCAAAGCACATATCATTGGTTAAGGGGTTACTGGGAGGGGGAAATAAATGTATCGTCAGCAACGGCAGCCATTGTTTTCCGAGGCAGAGCCAGAGCGGAGACCATGGGAGGTTGCCTACAGTGTTAGATTTACAGCTTCGAATTGAAATCGGAGAAGATATGAGTTAAGACAAGTTTCTTAATGTGTTGTCAATCTTGTCAATTAAAAGTCTCAACTTTTTACTTACGAAGAATTTGTTTGTGGGAGTGACGCAAGTTTTTTCAGGAAAGAATGACATGTCCGGCATGGACGTTTGTGACAGGCAGCAATGACGGTAGTAGCACTGTTTAGTTTCGATTTGAACAGATTTTAAAAAAATTATAAAAACAACATTAACTAGCTAGACTATGTACACTGTAAACTAAATGTACATGCCTTGTTTGGCCAATTTGGTCGATTGTGGAAGAATCTCGAACGTTTTTTAGTTATCGAGGAGTATCCAGCCATAGCGCTAGCTACTTTTGGGGGAGGATAATTCCGGTTTCCCATGTGTCTCCACTAGTCACTAGAATGGTCATAACTTTTAATCAAAATATGATATTTCTAATCAGTTTACTGTTCTACATCGCCCACAGATTTGTGGATATTCCACCTACTCAAAGTATTTCTCCATCTTGTAATTAAAGTGGTTAAAAATTAAGTTGTCTGATGAGGTATGCTGGATGGAGACGTTTTTGTAAAAAATGGCTGCCTGAAACCACCTTGATAAAATATGATTTGCCTTAAGTAATCATATATTTATTCACATCATAAAAATCCCCTAGTTCTCTTCAATATGGTATAAACAGTTAAGGTGTATGATTTAATATGAAAATTCATAAAATATGAATATGAATATAATATAGGGATACACAATATTGAATTTTAGCCGATATTCGATATGACGATATTTACAAGCTCATTTTGGCCGATTGCCGATGCCGATACCGATATATACACCTCTGCTTTTTAATTATTGAAAAGTCTCTCCTGTACTAGAATTAATCTGTTATTATGATGGGGTACTTGCTGTAGATACGGGACATTAAAACTTGTTTTGTATCGTTTTAGAAATAGACATTCACTCATGAAAACTATTGAAATGATTTCAAATATGGCAGATTTATTTATATTTTCACGTCACAATTTTCATACTTGAACAGTACCTCCTTGAACTTGAATCAGAAGTCATAATCAGAAGTATTATCAGAACATAATCAGAGTATAATCAGAGTATAATCAGAACAACTACAGTTTCCTTAAAACTGTGTTGTTGACAATGACACATTCTTGACACATATGCACAGAAATGCAGCTGTAACTCTGTAAACTTAAAATGTATCGCATCACTGACACTTAACAAACTCCGCAAATAGCCATTTTGTCATCATCCGTTGGTACTGTGAAGTCCTGCCACACAGCCGACATGTTGAATCATGTTGTTGGCGCTCATAGTAACTTCTAAAACTGATCGTTCCAATCCTTGATTCTGATTGGCTATATCGCGTTCCGTACCGTTGTAAAATCCAGCATAACCTTACAGGTTGTCCTCATAACATTCTTTGACATTCCATAAAACAAACACAGCAAAGGTGTCCATCTGGCTATACTTTGTAGGGGCGGAAGAATGACGGTTTATTATTAAACTATTTTGTTTCCAATTGTTTTTATTTATGAAACCATATCAAATATTTGTAGTAACAGTTTTAGAAAAGCAATAAGCCCTGAAAGTCCGTGGTTTACGCTGATTTTAGAACAGGTAAGGGGGTTTTTGGCACTCCGCTTCGCATCATGCCTAACAACTCCCTTTATTTGTTTCTAAAATCAGCGCAAAAAACGGCCTTTTGGGGCTTATTGCTTAAATAACCTTTCAAGTTGTCCTCATAACATAACATTCCATATTATTGCGCATCAAATATTTCAAATAAAAAAAGACGTTACAAGTTACACGGTAGCAAGCAACCTAGTCGTAAAGAGAATGGCAACATTTGTTCTGAATTTTGATTTGCTGGGTGGGCTGACGTTTGACGAGTGGTGGGAGACTATTAACAGAATGGAGGAGAAAGAGTTTAAAAAGACCAGGCATGCAGAGAAGACAGAGGCTGAAATCGAAGCGTTAGCAAAGGCAAGGAATGAAGCCGGCACTATAAAGACCATATGGGCCGTCCACTGTTTTCAATCTGTTGCGTGGCAACGATTTATGTAGGAACTATACTTTGCAGTGGCGGAAGAATGACGGTTTATTATTAAACTATTTTGTTTCTTAAATTTGATTGTCTTTATTTATCAAACCATATCAAATATTTGTAGTAACAGTTTTAGAAAAGCAATAAGGCCCGCAAGTATGTGTTTTGCGCTGATTTTAGAACAGGTAAGGGGAGTTGTTAGGCACAACGCGACGGGCTTATTGCTTAATTAAACATTTGCTTTGCGTGCGCATAATTTGCACGTCACCTTATCGGCCAGGTACATCGGCAGAAAGTTTCATATCTGCAGATGCCGATAATTAAGTTTTGAAGCTTTTATCTGCCGATACCGATGACGTGCAGATATTATCGTGCATCCCTAATATGATATTTCAGCATCATATGGAATGTTCAGAATTTTGGTTCAGGCAGTAAAGGGTTAAGGAGCCTATCTATCATGCAATGAGCAATTAATTCAGTTTCATGTTAAATTCTGCTTATTATTCTTGCACCTTCTCCAACAGGTTCCTGTAGTAAAAACGGACAACACATGTCTGTGACAGACTTCCTGTATCACCTATGCTTGTAAAGCCTCAATCTAATCGTGTTTACATGGGTGATTTCAGGTAATGTGGGACACTTTTTGGTAGAGGCTCCAGTAGACTGTTAACTCGCCCCAGTGGTGTTTTTGTAAACCGTTTTATGGCTTAGGAACATTTTCATGTTGGAATGAAATGGGAATACACAATATTATTGAAGCTACACTATTTCAAACATAACATGACCCCCTCTCTCACTCAGGCAGCATTTTCAGGTAATGTGGGACAGCTTGTCTGGTAAAGTGGGACAGTCATCGTCTGTCAGCCTATAGTCTGCTAAATGCTAATATAACAATAATTTGTTTATATACAACAATGCTAGGTGCAAGGGTGTGGCAAGATTCATTTAGTTGTGGGGTTTGACTTATACAATAGGCAAAGTGTAACTGATGTAAACTTTAGTGATCTGCAGTCTATGTGCTAGCTAGCTAGTCCCGCTGCGTTAGCGTTTTGTTGGACTAGCGTTAGCGGTCTGAGAGCGGTCTGAGAGCGCTGGTTCGATGACAGTGTAAGTTGTTATTTAGTTGGGAACTTAAGTGCAGTATGATGCATTGGTATTAAACATTGAAAACTGTCAAATTAAATTACTTTTATAGCATAAACACAGCATTACTAGATGTCCCACTTTACCTGAAAAATGCTGTCCCACATTACATTCAACGTTGTCATGGTCTGATCACGTCAACAAAGTTGTTGCTAAAATGGGTAGAGCTGTTGCAGTAACGCGTAAATGTGCACAATTTCTAAATTCACGGTTGTTCAGTCGTGTTGTTTGTACATTGGCTTTGTGTCATTTGGATTACTGTTCTGTCGTATGGTCTGCTGCATCAAGTAGTCACTTAAAAAAATTACAAGTGGCCCAAAATAAGGCGCAAGGCTGGTTCTTGGTTGATCTTTGCGGACTAGTGTTGCAGAAATGCATGACTGTCTTGCTTGGCTGGGGGTCAAGCATAGACAATCTGCTAACATGTGTAACTAGTATATTTTCATAAAATTATTAACACCCGCACTCCTAAATTTCTTTATGACAATATAATTTACTATTCAGATTTGCATTCACATTACACAAGAGGGGCGAATAGTCATCAGATTTCTTTACCCCTACCAAAATCCGACTCTTTGAAGAAGAGAAAAAGTGTTTTATATGTCAATTGTGCTTTGGAACAATCTTCCAGGTTGGGTTCGTGAAATCAAGGGGGAAAAACTGGTTAAAAAAAAAAAAGATTAAGACTGTATTTGCTTTCATTATAAAATCGTCTGGAATGGTTGAGCATGATTGTATTATGTGACAGGTTGTTTTGCATTAATTGTATTACCTTTTTCAGTACTTTCCGAATGTTTACTTTTTCTTGTTCTTTGGTGTGTATTTATATACGATATTTGTGAGTAATTGTGATTACTGGTTTTGTATGTACTTTTTGGACCCCAGGAAGACTAGCTGTCGTTTCAGCGTCAGCTAATGGGGATCCTTTCAAATAAACAAATAAACAAAAAACCTGACATGATCAGGCAAGGGCGTAACCATGGTTTAGACATTGGGGGGGTCCAAATGAATCTTTCCCCATATTTTTTCAGGGGTGCAAACTCATCAGGGATGAAAAAGGTGACAAGGATCCAAACCCCCTCGGGGGTCCGGGGCATGCTCCTAAAAAATACATGATATAAATATGCATAGTCAGTGAACACTGAAATGAATTTGAGGATTATAGGTCCCATGACCAAAAAGCAATTAAAGTTTGAAGGTTTATTTTGAGTAAAGAATACATTTTTTATAACTTGAGATGAAAATGAACAAAATAATCAGAATCAGATTTATTCGCCATGAAAGTTTGCACTGACAAGGAATTTGCTTTGGCAGGAAGGTGCATACAATAAACATATAGGAATCTTAAAATTAAGTATGTGGTCTAACTATACTAAAACTAGCAGTAATAAGTGGAATATACTAAAATAGAATAAGTGGGCATAAAATAAAATATGAGTTGACAAATTACAATATAAAATACAAATATTACAGAAATTGAATGTAGTGCAAAGTAAAACGTTTTAAGACATGAAGTCATTAGAGTCAGTGTGAGCTCTTGGCCTTGTTGAGGAGGCCAACAGCGGAAGGGAAGAAACTGTTTGTGTGGCGTGAGGTTTTGGTCCTGATGGACCGCAGCCTTCTGCCGGAGGAGAGTGTTTGAAACAGGGAGTGACCAGGGTGGGAGGAGTCCGCCACAATCTTCTTCGCTCGTCTCAGGGTCCTCGAGGTGTGCAGGTCCTCGAGGGAAGGCAGATTGCAGATCACCTTCTCTGCAGTGCGGATGATACGCTGCATTTCTTCAGCTGCCGCAGGAAGTACATCCTCTGTTGTGCTTTCTTGGTGAGGGAACTGATGTTCAGTTCCCACTTGAGGTCCTGGGAGAGGATAGTGCCCAGGAAGCGGAAGAACTCCACAGTGTTGACTGGGGAGTCACACAGGGTGATGGGGGTGAGTGGGGCTGTGTTCTTCCTGAAGTCCACAACCATCTCCACTTTCTTGAGAGCATTGAGCTCTAGGTTGTTCTGGCTGCACCAGGTCACCAGGTTGTCCGCTTCCCACCTATAGTCGGACTCGTCTCCACCAGAGATGAGCCCAATGAGGGTGGTGTCGTCCGCAAACTTCAGGAGTTTGACGGACGGATGGCTGGAGGTGCAGCTGTTGGTGTACAGGGAGAGGAGCAGAGGAGAAAGGACGCAGCCCTTGGGAGATCCAGTGCTGATGGACCGGGAATCAGAGACTTGTGTTCCCAGCTTAACGCACTGCTTCCTGTCAGACAGGAAGTATGTGATCCACATGCAGGTGGAATCAGGCACGTTCAGCTGGGAGAGCTTGTCCTGAAGCAGAGCGGGGATGATGGTGTTGAAGGCAGAGCTGAAGTCCACAAACAGGATCCTGGCGTAGGATGCTGGGGAGTCCAGGTGCTGTAGGGTGAAGTGGAGGGCCAAATTAACTGCATCGTCCACAGACCTGTTGGCTCTGTAGGCAAACTGCAGGGGGTCCAGTAGAGGGTCAGTGATGGATTTAAGGTGTGCCAGCAGCAGGCGCTCAAAAGACTTCATTACCACAGAGGTCAGGGCGACGGGTCTGTTGTCATTATGTCCAGTTGGCCTGGGCTTTTTGGGCACAGGGATGATGGTGGAGGATTTGAGACAGGCTGGCACATGGCATGTCTCCAGGGAGGTGTTAAAGATGTAGGTAAACACCGGAGACAGCTGGTCAGCGCAGTTCTTGAGGGTGGCTGGAGAGACAGAGTCCGGCCCAGCTGCTTTGCGGGGGTTCTGTCTCTTGAACAGTTTGTTCACTTCTCTCTCCTGAATGGAGAGGGTCGTCACTGTAGATGGGGGAAGGGGGGGGGGGGGCCTCACGGGTGGAAAGGGGTTCTTCAGGACTGTCCAATTGTCTTTCAAATCTACAGTAGAACTCATTCAGGTCGTTGGCCAGGCGGGAGTCGTTAGTGGAGTGAGGGGCTCTGGGCTTGGAGTTGGTGATCTGGTTGGTGAGTTGGTAAAGTAGCAAAGACGTTACGTTGTTTATAGAGTGTTTCCCACACATAGACTATGGTGAACTGCGGTGCGCCACAAAATCAACACCGGCCACCACATATTGCGTTTCGTGAAACATTTTCACACAGCTCGTGAAAACGCTATTGAGGTTAAAACACGCAGCGTATTCGTTCAACTGCATTTCCTTTCCCCTGCCCTCCCTCCGTCTCTCTGTCACTCATGCGTCTTTCTCACATATGCGCAAACACAACGTCAGCACACGTTAGCAACAATGCATACATACGCCGTTCTAGTAAGACCGACAGCTATATCAGCGAGTTTTCAGCATTAGTGCCGTAGCTAAAAGTTGAGGAAAGTTGAGGCTACTTTTCGCTAGGTACCTTACTCGAAGGTTCCCCTTCGTACTTTTGGTGAGAAGTCTCAGGAGCTAGCTACTTACCCGGCGTCCTGCAGCCGACCAGTTAAATAGTTGTTTAGCACTAGCGTGGCTACATGCATAATGCAGAAATGATATATTAGTTGTTGTTAATTTTGTGAAAGTGTGAATCATTTAGGATTAATATTTAATGTAACAAATTATTAACTGTGTAACAAATTATTAACGAAGGAATTATTACGACTACCCCCCCCTGACAACCCCCACCCCCCTCCCCGCCACAACTAGATTTCTAATCTGTGGGAAACACTGTTATAATACAAGAAGATATATGATAACATGTTTTTGACACTTGCAAATCGAAATATTTGTCACATAACCTTTATTTATCAAGTTGTCAATGACGATTGTGAGACTGACGTCTCGAGGACTTGACGTCACTTGATTCCTTCCTTCGCTCGATCCAGTCGCCATACTATAAACTGACCAGCAGATGTCCCTATGGAAAAGATGTATCAAACGCTTCGAAAAAGCGATACTTTTTCGAGACAATTGTGTCAAAAAGCTTGTTGCTTCGGAAAGCTTTGTTTCCCCCATCACTAGCTACAATAAAGGCAGGCAGCTGTAGATTATCAAGTCCTTTCTCTTTGTTCTCATTCAGCTCAAGTGAATCAGCGATTTGCTGATGCTCCCTTCTGTGCTCGTCCCTTGTTCGTATCCGCGAGCACGTTTCCAGGCAACTTTTCTTGACGTAAGCAAATAAATGGGGTGCTAGTTTACCCATTTCGGATTGGTTTCAAACTCAGCAAAAATCTGGAAAAATTATTCTATGAAAAAGCTAGTAGTATGAGCCAGGTTCAAGAATCGAAAAAAAATTATTGGGGGAGATAGTTTTAGATATGTTGACTGGAGTTAATAGAATAAAAACGAACGGACGAGTCGGGTAGCAAATCGGAAATGCAATACCACCTACATCCACCGGGGCCGTTGCCTCAAGCTGAGGGCTTGCTATGGCCTGATCTGGGCTGCAGTCAAAGCTTATTGAGGTCTTGCTTGAATTAGCGTTGCCTGTTAGTGGAACGGAACGTTAGTGGAACGGCGTGAGGCTTAAGTCTAAGTTGACGTTTACCCAAGTGAGACTTATTCGTGTTAGCGCGACTTGCGTTAGCGACGTTGATGGAACACCCCCTTGAACATGCATTTGTAGGGCTTTTACACAATAAGAATGTATTTACGTCAATAATCATTTAAATGATCATGTAAGGGAATATATCCCATGTTAGGGCTGGGCGATATGGGTAAAAAATTCTCAATATAGATATTTATTCATTCGATAACGATAATTAAAAAACGATAGTAGCCAAATAAGTAGTAGCCAAATAAGTCTTCTCCTCAACTTTTTACCTACACTCAGCATAAAGTTTAGGCAGAGCGGTGGGAGAATTTTTTTTGCGGCCAGGGAGCATGTACCTGGGGTCAAGTAAAAGCTTTTTAAAACCTTGCTTTTTATCAAAAGCCTACCTATTAATACCTTGGCGCAAACTCACACTTTCTGCATGTTCCAATGACTGATTTTGCTTCAGGTGGTAAAAAAGGTTTCTTATATATTAGTATTATAATTGGACCAAAACGCTGTTCTTATATGTCCAGAGACGTTCGAAGAAATCCGCAAAACCAATTTACAGACCTAGCAAGCGGTTGCCTTGGAGATGTTGACAACATGGCGTCTGCTCTAGATTCGTCGTGTTTGATTTGGGATTTTCCTACGTGTTGTTATATTATATAAAAAAAACTAATATGGACTTTCGACAGATCTACCAACGCCTTTGTAAGCAGAGATTTGTTAAAACGTTTGTTAACCGAGACCGTAGGTTGAGGTCAACAATAATTCCACATTTGCAGTTTGTCGTATTACCAGACTTGGTAGCCACCTGTTTGTTTATTACACCAATTTGCACCGAACATTGCTCTGCTCTTTGTTGGATTTCAAAAAGCCAAACAACTTCCAAATAACTGAAGAAGCTGAACCCTTTTTATCAATAATTTCTTCATTGGAAGTTGTTCCCTTGCCATGGCTATCGCTGCCACTGTTTACGGCAATAAGACAAATTTTGCGCGGTTAACATTAGCTACTCCACTCGAGGTGCTCAGTATATATTAGTGAGCGTAGGCTACCATTTCTCCGCAACTTCCTGCTGCATCACAGAAATTAAATGGACTGCTGTTCCTAATTATTCTCTATCGACATTATCGATATAATTGAAAATGAATTAATGTTACGATATCTTTATCGAGGGAAGTCATTACTTCGATAGTTATTTTTATCGATTTATCGCCCAGCCCTAGCCAATGTCACCACATTAATCAAGGGTTAGAACCGTGAATACTCAAATCATTTGGCACCAATGCATGCTCTCCCTTTACTTCCGTCTATTAACTGACTTGATTTGCACTTCTCGCTAACCACTCTTAGATGTAATAAACACTTGCAAAAACAAACAATGGGGCCATGCTAATCAGATCATATCCTTGCAATTGAATGCTTGTACTTTGTGTAAGGTACAAAGGTGTAAAGAAACATAATGAGACAGCAAACAAGGCCTCCAACCTAGCCTTCCCATTTATGGTATTCAATAGTTGACAAGTCCAAATAATGAAAGCTAAACTACCCGAGTTTCTGAGTTTTTTAGCAAACCATTTACAACCCAGTATCTAGATCAGGTTCTGAGGACTCACCATACATCAAGAGATTACATGCATTGTTAAACACTTATGCATTACATTGCATTTACATTTATTCATTTAGCAGACGCTTTTATCCAAAGCGACTTCCAAGAGAGAGCTTTACAAAGTGCATAGGTCACTGATAATAACAACAAGATAGCCCCAAAAACATTGCGGGTAGCAAAAACATGAAGCACATATCGTGAACAACCAAAAATAAGTGCCAAAGGGAAGAACCATAAGAGCATATAGTTAAGCAAGTTACAATTAAACAACATGAATCGCTATAAGTGCAAGCGTACCTGTAGAAAAGCAAGCAACAGTAAAAAAAATAATAATATGTATATAGATATTTCGCAGCAAGTACAACAATTTAAATCAGTTACCACTAACCAACAAGAGCAACAAGTCTCTAAGCAAGAGTCATTGTGATCCTTGAGGAAACTAACATTGGGTCCAGCAAACCATTCCTAAGTACCGTTGTACTACCGGAACAAGTGCGTCTTGAGCCTTTTCTTGAAGGTGGAGAGACAGTCAGTGTCTCTGATGGAAGTGGATATGTAGAGGTACAGCTAGATTAAATTCCCTCCTGAACTTTTTACCAATGGTGATCTCGATTCATAATGTCTGCACAGCTAATTTGTGTCCTTATCAGTTAGATAGCACATTTGGGGAGATTGCAAAATTAAAAACACTCGAGATGGTAATGAACTTTCAATGAGGTTCAGCCTGTTTTTCAGCCTAGGCTTTTTATTAGCATCACATACATTCAAAGTGAATGTGAGGCACTTCACACAAACTCTCTAAATTAGTTTGTGTAAGGTTAAGCTACAAGGCCACAACCTTTCAGTAACTTTATACACAAAATTATGCAGCTAAAGTACAAGGGGTACTTGGATATAGTGAGAAGCCAATTAACAAATATAGCCAGATTGCCCAGACAGACTTGACAGCTGTAAAATGGCCTAAATCAAAGATTGATTTGTTTAGACCAAACAATGTTTTAAACAGAACTTCATTCTTCAAGTCCTTCATTGTTTCCACTGTTGGCAATCAGTACTGGAGCAGTTCCAAAATATGAGGAGAAAAACACAACCTACTTTTAACAGCAAATATTTACATTTTCCTTTTGTATCTGGAAATCAGACCCCCCCCCCCATTGATCGTGTTCTACTTGCTCCTATCCAATCTGTATGCCAATGTCTTTATATTAAAGACCATGAGACATTTCATGTACAGAAGTCCCAAAAGGTCAGACACGTTTAGTGCCGTTTCACATCTTGAGGCCTATATGGTTCTTTCCAGTGGTCACTAGAGCTTTAAAATATGCCAAAAAATGAAACCATAATGTGAACATTGTCTAGACAGATTTACCTTTGAGATGTCATTTTAAATGCACAAAAACAGTGGCAGATCAGTCACTTGTTTTATGATTAACAGGCTTTGTCTTACATGTTCAATAAATGTAATCTAGACAAAAATTATAACTGTGAGCCAACTTGCGGAGCGTTTTTGTTGGAGAGTGAGTCTATAGACAAAACCCCGGCGCCACAGCCTAAAACAATTACTGATAGGAACATGACACTTTATTTTGCATCATTGCAGGTTACGCATGTCTCACATTGCCGGTTCAAGTTTGATTTAAAGCAACCATCTCCCCCATATAATTTTACAACTACACAACGGAAAAACCACACGACAGCGATGTAAGCCCGTAGACACACACCCCTTCACGTTGAGCGTACGAAAACGAATAAAAGCAACAACAACAAAATCTAAGAAATTGTAGGCTCCAGTGCAGAAAAAGGTTATTGAAATTGGCGGTGTTGACGCATACTAAAACAACGCATACTATTTTGTTGTTCAAAAGGTGCGAAAATAACAGCCCGAACAAAATGTAAATGCAACGTTTGCCCTCGTCATTAGTTCACAATCATGTAGGCTAATGCATAGCCTATAACAAGTGTTACATTAACCAATGTTTTAACATTGTTCATATCCTTATGCTACTTACCTCGTTTTAGAGGGCAGGAAGGCGAGTTTGATTAATCCATGAGTGCAAATCTGAATACCCTCTTTTGCTATACTCGCTACTTTCAAACTGTGTTCTAAAATATGTAACTCCATCTTTTCCGTCTTCTCATTTGAGGAATAACTAAAATAATATATATTCCTAATAATACATAAATACATGCACCTGTGTAGATCTTAAAATCGTAAAACGGAGATGAAAGCAAGGGAGTGATAAGGAAAAGTTGTCTTCTAAGGAAAAGAGTGGTAGAGAAAGGGTAAAGAGAAAAGCAAGGCGAAATAAAAAGAAAGCACAATTAGGTTAACGGGAGGGAGAAGAGAGGACTGTCGGTCCCCGTATTTTCTCTCCTACAAGGATTGGAATCGTCCAGCAGCTGGTAACAGTGAAACAAACAAGTTGCCACTCAAAAGAGGGGGAGGACCTCTGTGGAAACTGGAGCATGTTGGAACTTGTAGTTCAGTATTTCCAATGTCGTCATAGGATTATAGGGGAATATAGGATCTTGGAATATTGGAGGGGTTTTAAACTGTTCCATTTAAGAAACATTTTGAATATATATATATTCAAAATGTTATATGTATGTATATATATATATATATATATATATATATATATATATATATATAATACCAGGTTACACTGTATGGAACGCCAAGTTAGTCCAAATTAAATAAATAAATAGATAAATACATACATTTAGTCATTTAGCAGACGCTCTTATCCAGAGCGACTTACAGTAAGTACAGGGACATTCCCCCGGAGGCAAATGGGGTGAAGTGCCTTGCCCAAGGACACAACGTCATTTGGCACGGCGGGGAATCGATCCATCAACCTTCTGATTACTAGCCCAACTCCCTCACCGCTCAGCCATCTGACTCCCAACATGAATAATTATGGCTATGAAAAAAATTCTGAAATTAAAAAAAAATTGCAATAAATATAGCATTATATAATTATATAGCTGAATCAATTTACCGACATCAATAAATACATGTATTTATTTCAAAATGACGTTTTTGTAAAGACAACATCTATTTATTTCATGGGACTATTTCCTAATGCCACATTTATTTATTTTTGAGCCTTTAACACACCACATTTAATTCCACATATATTTCCACACCACATTTGTTTCCACACCACATTTATTTCCACACCACATTTATTTCTGTGCTGTATTTATTTCCGATCTCACATGCAAACGAGAGGGGCGTGGTTATCTTCAGACCAACGCAGCTCCACACAAGATCGAAGGCAGATAGGGACACTATTATTTTGTCACACATTGTAGATTTTGTAGAGGTACTCGGGCGGATAAGTGCTAAGTCTTAAATGGTTTGAGACTTATCAAGCACCGTGTTTGTGTGCAAAACGGCAAGTGTAGAAAGCCACAACAAGAATCTTCCTTTAGGGTTTAGCGTATTTTGATCGTAACCTATTGTCTGGGTTCACAGTGACGATTTAAGTAGGCTAATTTTTAAGATGTAGTTTCATAAGGGGCTGTGGTATCGTGGGAAATTTGGCTATTGCCTCAAGACAACGTGTGCCCACGATAACCAGCTGTTTTTGATGAACCCAGGCCATACAAAATGTTGCTTAAATGCCAATAAATTTGTGACTACAAGCTCCTTTCATCCATGAGCCTGAATAGCTTCAATGGACCTACAATCATGTATTTTTGCTCTAGTGCGATCGAATCCCACTTAATACCAGCTTGCAACTGTTTTATTTTCTTAACCTACAGCAGCGAATATGAGATGCGACTTGAAATTTGACAATAATGTTGAGTGTTGTGTGAATTTGTGACGAATCTGGTGATAGAGGCCAACGGCAGCTGCTGCTGTTAGGTGAACGTACAGCTCGCATGCTTACAGAAACCTGGTAGTCTGGAAACCAGGGCGATAACCACGCGGGTGTCCAGCACCTGTGCTAAGGGGATAGCTGTAGAGCTACCTGTATGGGGGTGACCAGGGGCGCAACTACCCAGTGTCGGAGGGGTATGCAGCATCAATTTTGGCGAAAAATAAATAAGTGTAAATAATAAAGGTTTATTTTCAAGTGTATCAGCCACTGTAGGCCTACCATAATGATACATAATGATATGGTATTATTAACAATGTTAACAGCTAATAAACAGTTGCAAATTGACAAACATTAACATTATCATTATAACCTATATAACATGTAACCATTGCAACATAATGCCTTAAAATGCAAAAGTAAGCCTACAAACGAAGATCCTTTAGAACCCTCCTATAATGTAGCTTATGTAACATTGTTGCTACCAAAGATTCTAGAGCGCTCTTTAGTTCCTGCTAAATTGTAACATGGCGTGCCTTTGCACTTGCCCATTTATCCTGTATTGCATCAAATGAAATACTTTGTGCCACACTGTTTTCTATTGAAATGATTGCTAATTGGGTTAAGCGATCATTACTCATGTTGGAACGAAGGTATGTCTTTATCAAGTTTAGCTTGCTGAACGATCTCTCCGCAGAGGCAACTGTCATGGGCATTGTCAGGAAAACTCTCAGGGCTACCGTTAGATTTGGAAAAACCAAATCAAGGTTCTCCTGTAGGAGGACATTTAATTTATCCAGAGACTTTTCATGACCCCTAAGTACACGGCTCGCTGGGTAAATTTCCTAAATGATATCTCTTGAAACATTCTTAGTAGCCAGGGCATATCTTGTCACTGATTCCTCCAACTCAGCTTTTGTCATGTGTTTCATTTTAAAGATGAACTTAAACTATTCGGACATTAGCTGAAGATTGCTAAATCTGTCAGACAACTTCTAATTACTGTGTCAGCCTGTATGTCTGACAGCACAGCTAATCTTTACCAGTTGTTATTTTATCTTAATACAATTGAGATATGTCATGCGGGGGATTGGTACCATAGGGTTTAACCAAAATCTAAATCTTGCTATCATAAACGTTGGTTTGCATTAAGATAGCCGTAAACCCCACTTCAGCTAGTGTTTGAAAACACTAGCGTTAGCTAATCTGAGAACAGTCTGTTAACATGAATATTGGCAAGCCTTCAAGTTTGGTATCTAGCTTGATGCATGATGGTAAACCAGAGTTATTGCATTAGTTATGTTTTCCAGATTATTGTCATTTATTTTACATGATACACCTTTATATTTTCCAGTTTTCAGCTCAGCAACCTCGTTTTAGCATATTCTAAACTAGTCTTAAACCCCAATTTGGCTGCTACATTCCCAGTGTTAGCAAACACTAGCTGTTAACATGAATATTTGCAAGCCTTCAAGCACAGACGTGACATTTTAAATGCTACCTTTTGCCTTTCACCATCCACATATTTAATTGATGTTGCATCCCTCGACATGTCATCTCCCTTTCCCCTTTTTTTTTTATTTTTCGCCCCCGACAGCTTTTTTGCTTTATCCATCTTCGCTCAGGGCTCATGGCACCCCATCTCCCTCTTCTATTTCAAAATTCTATGACGGAGTCTTATGAGATAGCAGGAAGCCTGCTCTAGGCTGTTACTCCTCAAAAATGTTATATTACATTGAGGAAATGCAGAAACGCACAACAGAAGCAAAATATTGTTTTTTTTTGTTTACATTTATTATTTTTCACCATCGCTTTGGCGCCCACATGGTGCTGCGCCCCTATGCGCCGCATATACCCACTTTTTGCGTCCCTGGGGGTGACAGTGGCATCGCACTGCCGAAAAGCATACAATTGTATTAAACCTTGCTTCCGCTATGGAGTGTAGTTAGTCAATGCAGGCTAGTGAGAGTACACGCGCTGGACATAGGAGAGGGAACACTCAAAGTACAAAAACGTCACTTTATTTGAATTCATAAGAGAGCATTGAGCCAGGCACACAGATCTTCCGGCCTTTGATAGAGCCCCCGCACTTAGAAACCCCCCACCGGGCCGACCCCAGTGCCTGTCACTCGGGCAGCCCCTCTTAAATACATACCCCCACCGGGCACGGCAAAGGTGTCCTTACATAGCAAACCCACGCTCAAATCCCCCTAGGGCACAGCAAGCATTGGCCACACGGTGCTATTACACCCACAGTTCACCGCAAAGTCACGCGTGTTCTCGGGACCCCTGGTGGGGTGTCTCTTATGCACGGGTGCGCAGTGCCTCCCGCGGTACTCTAGCTCCCCGCTCTATTCTTTAAAATCGCAACCTAAAACGAATCATGTGCGGCTACCTGCACAATGAACGAGACAGAGATTATAATCATATACTCAGCTCTCCGGGGGTTCAGGACCCTCCCCTGGGGTCTGCGCTTTGAGGCCGCTCCACAAATAGCAGGAGAGCCTCCTCCACAGGCTGGGAGCGGACAAGGGTACGCCTATAGCCCCGCTATCTAGGTCGCCCTAACCCGCCAGGAACCTCGCCCTGTCCCCCCTTGCTGTCTTCACGCCGGCAGCCCTAAATGATCTGCGAACGCCGCCACCCCCCGATTGCGTACAGTGCGTCTAACGATTTGCGATGTCCACCACAACGGCTCCCAGACCAACCACTCCCCTACCGACCTTCTCCCCATTTATACCCTTCTCGACACTCCCCTCCACAGGTGCAGCCACTTGCCCAATTATCAGTGCAGTGCTTGACCGCTCCCCTAACTAACCCCGTCATTCACTACACAATGTAGACAAGCTTTGCCTACAATGTCTGTGTCATCTCTGCCTTTTTATCATTGGTTCCCAATGGGAGTGATGGCGGTGACCTATGGTAGCCTACGTGTGAGGACTTGGTCTTTGATAGCTGTGACGTAGCGCTGAAGTTACCTTTATAAACATTTCTTTAGTTTGTGTGAAGTGTAATCCGTCTTTAAAGCTAACAATTACTGCCACCACTACATCTTCCTAGGTGGTATTTAAGACTTCAATATCTATGTTCTGTGTAGAGCACTTATCCGCCCAAGTACCTCTACAAAATCTACAATGTGTGCCAAAATAATCCTGACAAGACATCAAGTTGATCTATAAGGCCAGCATGCGATCTCTGACACGACTAATGTCTTCTATAATCTACCGAATCTAGGTGTCCCTATCTGCCTTCGATCTTGTGTGGAGCTGCATTGGTCTGAAGATAACCCCTCTCGTTTGCATGTGAGATCGAAAATAAATACAGCACAGAAATAAATGTGGTGTGGAGATAAAGGTGGTGTGGAAATAAATGCGGTGTCTAAAAGTCTCAAATTAAAATTAAAATTAAAACTAGAGCTGTCAAACGATTAAAATATTTAATCGCGATTAATCGCATTAATGTCAAAGTTAACTCGCGATTAATGGCCCATTTTCTTCTATTCTAAATGTCCCTTGATTTCTTTTTCATCCATCATTTATTCAAATTTTAATGCTCTTATCAAGATGGAAAAGTGGTTCAGATTGCATTTACATTTAGTCATTTAGCAGACGCTCTTATCCAGAGCAACTTACAGTAAGTACAGGGACATTCCCCCCAGGGACATTTTTAATTGAAAACAACATTGCAATCGCCTGGCTTTGACGAGCGGGCGCAGAATTCGCATCAGCTGTGTGCTTGGCCATCAAAATTGTATTTTAGACTCCACGATGTGCTGCGATGATAGCTCAGTTCACAACGACAGAACACACTGATCACTTTAGTCTTGTCAATGGAATCATTTGGCAACCTTTTAAAAGTAAACTTTCCATTCAGAATCTTATTGGCATCCATTTCGGCATCAACTCAAAACGTAACGTTAGCCTACTACCAGAGAATGTCTAATATCTGTAAATGGGCTCTGCTACTACTCTTTAGCTGGCTCGCAAGCCCAAACAAGTGTGTGTGGCGTGCCTGTTGTTTTGTTTCCGGTCTAGCTAGATCCGGTGCGGTATTGTAGTTTTTCTAACGTCAGTGGATGTTGCAACAGAATGTGAAAAAAACTACAAAGTTTGCTAGGTCAAAAAGAGCGTTAATCGCGCAATAAAAAAATTTACGCCGTTAATTTGGGTTTGCGTTAACGCCTTTAAGAACGCGTTTAACTGACAGCACTAATAAAAACCTATATCATTTTCACATTGGGAATACCCTTTCAAATGTACAGTGCCCTCCACAATTATCGGCAACCCTGTTTAAGATGTGGTTGTGGATTTCAAAAAATTCTCCTTAAAAAAAACAACATAGAACCCAAATGCAAAAAAGAGAAAAATCCAACCTTTCATTTAAGTACATTATTTTGGTGGTAAAAGAAAAATCACACATTTAGAAGAAAAAAAAATCTTGTGTCCCACAATTATTGTCACCCCTGATGTTAATACTTTGTACAACCCCCTTTTGCCAACAAGACAGCACTTAATCTCCTCCTATAACATTTCACAAGATTGGAGAACACAGAGAGAGGGATATTTGACCATTCTTCTTTGCACTTTCTAGATCATCCAGGGTCCTGGGTCCTCTCTTATGCCCTCTCCTCTTTAGCTTGCCCCACAGGTTTTCGATTGAGTTAAGGTCTGGGGACTGAGATGGCCATGGGAGGACCTTGAGTTTGTGACTGCTGCAAAATTTCAATACAAAAAATCAGCAACTCAAGGTCCTCCCATGGCTATCTCACTGCAGCATTAGCACAAAACACAACAACATTTGAAGAAACGCTGCATTTCATGTTCACACCAAATCGTTCTCCAGACCACTAGGGGTAGTGCAAAGCGGAATTAGTTGGGTTCTCACCAAAATAAAAACGAACTTTTTGACAGCCGGTCAATTTGAAATCATTCAAATCAAGAACATGAACCAAGAACACAACTTAAATTCACCAATGAAAGTTGGTTTTATTATATTTTAATTATAATCTTGTGATTTACAAAATGCACGCCCTCTCTTAGTTTCAGTGATGTTGTACTGCGTTATGTTCGATAGCAAACTTCCTAAAGGTAGGCTACGTAAGCGTGGTCCCGTAGAGTTAATTTACTTAACTTGATTTTACAACAACAGGTAAAACACCAAAAACACCCCACTTTGCATGCACTGCCACTGGTCTGGAGAACGATTTGGTGTGAACTTAAAATGCAGCGTTTCTGCAAATGTTGTTGTGTTTTGTGCTAATGCTGCGTTGTTCTCGGCTAATGCTGTTGTGTTCTCGGCTAATGCTGGTGTGTTCTCGACTGATGTTGGTGTTGTGTACCAATGCTGTTGTGTTGTAAGTAGTAGATTGTTTTTTGAAATATAGCGTTTTTATAAATGTTTTGTTTTTGTTAATGTCGTTGTGTTGTGTGTTAATGTTGTTGTGGTTTTAACTTTTGTTTGCTTCGCTAATGTTGCTGTGGTGTGCACCATTGGGCCACCTTACATAAAAACTGATCAATGAAATAACTTGCTGAGAAGTTATTAATGTAGCCTATACTTAAACTGACATTTACATTCACAACGTCATTAAGAACAAAATGATTTTCTCCCATATCACTTTTTGACACAGGTCGACTTTAAAATGATGTAACTTCAGTTGTGATAAAGATATCTGAGTGAGTTAAACAGATTTGTATCCAGAAGAGTTTGTAGTTTCCAATATGTATAATACCCAGAAAGTACATTTGCAATCATAGGGTGTCATGTATTGACATGGTTCTTCATACGTATAATAATGAACTAATATTAACAACTATATTTACTCAGAGTATCAAAATGCAAATGTAGGCTACCTATATTGACTTCAGTTATTACAATTAATGATATACGCCACCAGGAAGCGCTGATAACAACACAACAATATGCATTAGAGACGTAGGAGAGTCTACAACGGTGGCTCATGTGCACGCTTAAATTCAGTTACTCTGAGTAAAATAATTTGTTAATTCAATTACGTGTGTACAAGTCTGCTTTACATTACAGTCACACCATTACACTATATGCAAAATCATGTGTCAATCGACTACTTTGTATGGTGAGCATGTAGTGAGACATCAAAAGTCTGGTTTCGAGTTGTTAGCACAAACAGTTTAACTTATATTTAAAAAATTAAAATGTATAGCCTGTTCTCCTATTCTAAAATGGCCGCGAGGCAGTTAAACGACGGTAAACAAAAGCTGCAAGATACCCAATGCTACTGCCACGAGACATTTGCATACCACTATCAACAGCACAGTAACTGTCATGTGCCAGTAGAGGCACTGGCATGTACCACTAGCTACCGTCACGTACCAGTGGAGGCACTGGCACATAGCCACTGTCACGTGCCAGTGGAGGCACTGGCATGTACCACTAGCTACCGTCATGGCCACTCACTCCACTGTCACGTACCACTCGCTACAGTACAGTTTCGGTTCTAACCGCTACTGTGTATTTATGTCAGTGGCGGCTGCTGGTCTTTCAAAGAGGGGAAGCTCATTTTCGGCCTACATCCTAAAAAAGTTCCATTCATTTAGCAGTTAGCAGGCTAGTTCACTGGCTAGTTCACCCCTATGACACTAGCCTAACCTACTGAATTAATTAATGAATGAACAAACCATCTAACAAAGCAATAACAAATTGATAATGAAAGGAAAAATAGGTGGATAGATTTTGTGAAGAGCCACGCTCATGGAAAGCTTTGGATAAACTCCACCAGCCGCCTCTGCACTGACCATTTCTCGGCAGACAGTTTTAACATGGACCAGAGACAGAAGGGGTTCACCAACACACGGCTTCTCTTGCAGCGCAGAGCCGTACCAAGTAGTGATGGGAAGTTCGGTTCATTTTACTGATTCGGTTCTTTGAATCTCGTTCAGTAAAATGAACCAATCTTTTTTTGAGTCATTTGTTCATTTCAAGGGGGGGGGGGGGGGGGGGGGGGGGGGGGGGTGCTATACGTCCACTGCAAACACGTATGATATTCTCATGTAGGTTAGTGCATGACATGTGCACCAGCAGATACTATTTCAAAAGAAATTCATGCATTTAAATAATGTATCATGAGTTTGTATGATTTGTATGATGATCCTACGTAGGACCGGTGATCGCCTTCTTATTGGCTCTGGTCTGTATCTGTATCTTTGTCACGCCCCAGAATTTACATCCAGACCAGCCCGAGGTAGCGTCTATCTCCCTCCGATACTAGTTTAGCTGCGCGCTGCTCTGTGTAGGCTACTTATAAGGAATTACAAAGAAGAACGTTTTGAATTATAACAAGGATATTGAAAATGGACCACGGTCGTAAATGCTGTGTTCCAGGCTGTACAGGGAAGGCTAACACTCACAGTCTTCCCAAGGAGCCAAACATTCAACAGGCATGGCTGCTGTTGTCTATGAGAAGATCCCGGCAAAGTTCGACACTCAATCATTCATTTGCTCTGAACATTTCACCCAAGACAGTTTTGACAACCTTGGACAATTTCAAGCAGGATTTGCTAGGAAGCTGAACCTGGAAAGAGGTGCTGTTCCGATCGTATGCTCATTGCAACCGCAAGCTATAAGGACAGTATGATGTTGTGCTAACAGTTATTAGCAATGCTAACGTTTCCTGTATATAGCATACCAGGTACTAGTAGAATGCTAAATACTTTTCTACACACATCAAATGACTCTAGCTAGACTAGCTGTAGTCGGCATTAGAAGGGAAGCTTCCGAAAAATAGCCAGAAAACTAACAGCAGTCTGGCTTATTGCTAACGCCTGTCTAGATAATCTATTTGAAAGAACTGGAGAAAGGCAGGTTCTAGATACAGGATACGTTAGCATTGCTAGTAACTGTTACTAGTAACACCTAGACTGTAGGCATGTAAACAAGTTTAGCTTGCTAGTTAACGCAAGAGCATAGGTAGAATGTGTGATAATTTAGCCTAGTTTATTAGCAATGGGGCTAACGTTGATTCATGTTCCTGACTGTGTTTCATTCAAATAAATAACCTGTGTAAGGAAAATCTACAATTCACGATGCATGTTTGTCAAGATCTTTGTCATGTTATTTTACAGCAAGATATCTAGAGCTAACTGAAGCCGAGTAGAATCACGCTATGGTTTGGTTGCTAAGCTGTAGCCTAACGTTCTACCCACCTAAGTCAATCCAGTTTGCTTCAACAACAGAAGTGGAAACAAGTAATGTTATCATTTCAAATGATATATAGTCAATCTGTTGAAAACAATGTTGTGTAGACACAATAGATTTATTTGCACGTTTTTATTTCAAGTCTCCAACTTCGGTGTTTCAGCGAGTGCTACTGTTGGCCGTGTTGCGTTTTTGCTCCCAGCTTCACTCTTGGTAACCAACCAATCAGCGCGCAGCTTATCTAAATATTAATGAGCATACCATAAAAGGAGAAAAGCTAGTGTTTTTTCACGGAAACATTTCAGAGGATCTGTCAGAGGGCATAGAACAGCACCCGGGCCATTTTCAACCCAACCAATGTTACATACCCTATTCGGAGACCTTAAGGAACAGTGTGAAATACCCAAATGAACGAATCGTTTGTTTCCCTGTAGCTACAGAGCCTATGCAGGTCACGTGGAAAAAGATCCAAAGACTCGTAGAAAGACCGAGTCGGGAAATGAACGAATTACTCGTTGAGAGGACTCATTACTCCCGAGTCCTTATAAGGATTCGTTCAAAATGAACGAATCGTTCACGAACGACACATCACTAGTACCAAGCATCGCCCCTCCGGCCGTTCATTCTCCGGTCGCACCTGGACCCTCCACCGCCGCCAGCAATTCATCACTCAGTTCTGTGTGCTTGTTATAATTATACTAGATAACTTTTCCAGAGGTATCTCTGCTGAGTTACTGCAAACCGCTAACTTGATATTAGGCTACTCGGTGTAGAATGGTGGGATTATGGTGAAATGGTAGCTAATGTGCTAGAAGTAGTTGGAAAGCTCACTGTCTGCTGTCTATGGTGTACATTTTTACTCCTGTGTTACAGCTCAGGGTAACATTTCATATGCATCTGTATGTTTCACTCATTGAACAAATAAATTCTAATTCTATCCTGTTTTGTTTGGCTTGACGTAGCGTCCATTATCGGGGTCAAAGGTAGCTTATGCTGGGGACACACTACAGGATAATCGGGCCGATTTCGCTCTTTCCGACAATCCTAGGTAACGTCCCGATTATCTTGATGGTTCTACACATAATTTTATCAGATGTTCCCTTGGTGTGAGGTGTGTCAAGAGTGACCAAATTAGCTTGGAAGGACGTCGGAGGCGCCGCGATCGTGAATCCTAAATGTTCAACATGTTGAATATTTGCGATCAGAAATCCTGATGTGTGGGGGGAATCCTGAGGACAAACGCAGAGTTTATCACGTGAAAATAAACAATATCCAATCAGAAAGCAAGCTGAGAGAAGACGGAAGCATAACAAACGGAGTCACGGCGCAGCACAAAGTTAAATGGAATTGATTTGTGGCGATTGAATCCGTGTACCCTTCGTTCTTTCATTTTTCCGTTTCAAAACCAAATCGGAAAAACCGAAAAACAAACTTGTTTTTTGTTTTTTTTTCTGTTTTAAAACCAAAAGGGAAAGGGAAACAGAAAATGAAGGCATATACATTCACTTTAAGTTTGGTTTTCCCCATAAATGCAATGCGTGGAACTTTTTCTGCCCAAATCACCAAAGTCCTATCCTCTTCACGACTACATGCTGCTGAAAACGACATGTAAGCAGCCTAACTTTGGCAAATTTATATTATTTGTTTTGTAATTTAAATTGTGTCATTACATTTGCATGCACTGAAGGACCGACGAATCAGCGTTAAGCATATTCCTCTTCTATTTAAAGGGTGTCGTAATCTAAATCCCATCCCCTACCATGCCGAATACATGGGCCATAAATTACACATGGAAAAATGTGCATGTTTGGGGCCACCCACGTGGCCACAATTGTGGCAATTGCAACCATGTCCATTAAAAATGATGTTATTATTTATGATGAGGTGTACAGGTGAGTACTATACTATGCAAAGCAAAAGTAATATTGTTTCTCTTGACAAAGGAGCACAGAGGGATGATTGACAGCTATCACTCACCACATTTCTGCTTTGTAGAACATTTTAGCCCTCCTTACCTGTCATCACATGCTTCAGCGCTGCAGAGTCTCACCTCTTCCCCTTTCTCCTCCATGTCACTATATCTAAACTCACATTACCCTTTATCCACAGGGGGTGTCTGCCGACGTCACTTACACACAGTACCCCTCTCCGCAATTAGTAGGCGCCCCTTGAGGCATTGACCAGCTACCCAGCCAGACATGCTTATTATCAAAGCTCCATTTAAAACATACTTTTTAGCGCTCCCTATCAAGCACTGAATTAGTGAATTTGAAATTGTGGTTTGGAGATTAAATGTATCTTCAGTATATCTGGTCTATGCATTGTATATCATTGAGTCTAATGCATTTAATGGATTTGTGTATGACTGTTGCACGAATGTATATTCGTCGTCGTCGTCATCTGCCGCTTGTCCGGGGATCGGGTCGCGGGGGCAGCGACCTAAGCAGGGAGGCCCAGACTTCCCTCCCCCCGGCCACTTCCGCCAGCTCTTCCTGGGGGACCCCAAGGCGTTCCCAGGCCAGCCGAGAGACATAGTCCCTCCAGCGTGTCCTGGGTCTTCCCCGGGGCCTCTTCCCAGTGGGACGTGCCCGGAACACCTCACCAGGGAGGCGTCCAGGAGGCATCCTAATCAGATGCCCGAGCCACCTCAGCTGGCTCCTCTCGACGCGGAGGAGCAGCGGTTCTACTCTGAGCCCCTCCCGGATGACCGAGCTTCTCACCCTATCTCTAAGGGAGAGCCCGGACACCCTGCGGAGAAAGCTCATTTCGGCCGTTTGTATTCGCGATCTCATTCTTTCGGTCACTACCCATAGTTCGTGACCATAGGTGAGGATAGGAACGTAGATCGACTGGTAAATAGAGAGCTTTGCCTTTCGACTCAGCTCCTTCTTCACCACGACGGACCGATGCAGGGCCCGCATCACTGCGGACGCCGCACCGATCCGCCTGTCGACCTCGCGCTCCATTCTTCCCTCACTCGTGAACAAGACCCCGAGATACTTGAACTCCTCCGCTTGGTTCAGGATCTCCTCCCCGACCCGGAGATGGCACTCCACCCTTTTCCGGTCGATTACCATGGCCTCAGATTTGGAGGTGCTGATTCGCATCCCAGCCGCTTCACATTCGGTTGCGAACCGCTCCAGTGAGAGCTGAAGGTCACGGCCCGATGAAGCCAACAGGACCACATCATCCGCAAAAAGCAGCGACCCGATCCTGAGGTCACCAAACCGGACCCCCTCAACACCCTGCCTGCGCCTAGAAATTCTGTCCATATAGGTAATGAACAGAATCAGTGACATAGGGCAGCCCTGGCGGAGTCCAACCCTCACCGGAAACAAGTTCGACTTACTACCGGCAATGCGGACCAAACTCTGGCACCGGTCGTACAGGGACCGGACAGCCCCGATCAGGAAATCCGGTACCCCGTACTCTCGGAGCACCCCCCACATGAGCCCCCGAGGGACACGGTCGAACGCCTTTTCCAAATCCACAAAACATGTGTAGACTGGTTGGGCGAACTCCCATGTACCCTCCAGGACTCCGCGGAGGGTATAAAGCTGGTCCACTGTTCCACGGCCAGGACGAAAACCACATTGCTCCTCCTGAATCCGAGGTTCGACAATCCGACGGACCCTCCTCTCCAGGACCCCTGAATAGACTTTCCCAGGGAGGCTGAGGAGTGTGATCCCCCTAAAGTTGGAGCACACCCTCCGGTCCCCCTTTTTGAAGAGGGGAACCACCACCCCGGTCTGCCAGTCCAGAGGCACTGTCCCCAATGTCCACGCGATGTTGCAGAGTCGTGTCAACCAAGACAGCCCTACAACATCCAGAGCCTTAAGGAACTCTGGGCAGACCTCATCCACCCCAGGGGCCCTGCCACCGCGGAGCTTTTCATACACCTCGGCGACCTCAGCCCCAGAGATAGAAGGGCCCCCCCCGATGTCCCCAGACTCTGCCTCCACGTCGGAAAGCGTGTTGGTGGAATTAAGGAGGTCTTCGAAGTATTCCTTCCACCGATCCAGGACGTCCCCCGTCGAGGTCAGCAGCGCACCATCCCCACCGTATACAGTGTTGACAGAGCACTGCTTCCCCCTCCTGAGCCGCCGGATGGTGGTCCAGAACCTTTTTGAAGCCGTTCGGAAGTCATTCTCCATGGCCTCGCCGAACTCCTCCCATGCCCGGGTTTTTGCCTCCGCGACCGCCAAAGCCGCGTTCCGCTTGGCCAGCCGGTACACATCAGCTGCTTCTGGAGTCCTACCAGCCAATAAAGTCCGATAGGCCTCCTTCTTCAGCTTGATGGCATCCCTCACCTCCGGAGTCCACCACCGGGTCCGAGGGTTACCGCCGCGACATGCACCGACCGCCCTGCGGCCGCAGCTCCGGTCAGCCGCTTCAACAATGGAGGCCCGGAACATGGCCCATTCGGACTCAATGTCCCCGGCCCCCCCCGAGACATGATCGAAGCTCTCCCGGAGGTGGGAGTTGAAGCTCCTTCTGACAGAGGGTTCCGCCAGACGTTCCCAGCAGACCCTCACATTACGTTTGGGCCTGCCAGGCCTGACCGGCGTCCTCCCCCACCATCGAAGCCAACTCACCACCAGGTGGTGATCATTTGACAGCTCCGCCCCTCTCCTCACCCGAGTGTCCAAGACATGCGGCCCCAAGTCCGATGACACGACTACAAAGTCGATCATCGAACTGAGACCTCTGGTGTCCTGGTGCCAGGTGCACATATGGACACCCCTATGCTTGAACATGGTGTTCGTTATGGACAAACCGTGTCTAGCACAGAAGTCCAACAACAAAACACCACTCGGGTTCAGATCGGGGGGGCCGTTCCTCCCAATCACGCCCCTCCAGGTCTCACTGTCATTGCCCACATGAGCATTGAAGTCCCCCAGGAGGACGAGGGAATCCCCAGGAGGAGCGCTTTCCAGCACCCCCCCCAGAGACTCCAAAAAGGGTGGGTACTCTGAGCTGCCGTTTGGTGCATAAGCACAAACGACAGTGAGGACCCGTCCCCCCACCCGAAGGCGGAGGGAGGCTACATTCTCGTCCACCGGGGTGAACCCCAATGTACAGGCGCCGAACCGAGCGGAAACCAGTATTCCCACCCCAGCTCGACGCCTCTCACCAAGGGCAACTCCAGAGTGGAAGAGAGTCCAGCCCCTCTCAAGGAGACTGGTTCCGGAGCCTACGCTGTGCGTCGAGGCGAGGCCGACTATATCTAGCCGGAAACTCTCTACCTCGCGCACCAGCTCAGGCTCCTTTCCCGCCAGCGAGGTGACGTTCCACGTCCCTAAAGGTAGCTTTTGCAGCCAAGGATCGGACCGCCAAGGCCCCCGCCTTCGGCCGCCGCCCGTCTCACACTGCACCCGACCCCCATGACCCCTCCTGCGGATGGTGAGCCCACTGGAAGAGGGTCCCACGTTGTCTCTTCGGGCCGTGCCCGACCGGGCCCCATGGGAAAAGGCCCGGCCACCAGGCGCTCGCCATCGAGCCCCACCCCCGGGCCTGGCTCCGGGGGGGGCCCCGGTGACCCGCTTCCGGGCAGGGGCAACTGAGAACCATTGTTGTATTTCTTCATGGTTGGTTTTTTGAGCCACGCTTTGTCTGGTCTTTCACCTGGAACCTGTTTGCCTTGGGTGACCCAAGGGGCATGAAGCCCCCGACAACATAGCTTCCAGGATCACTAGGACACGCAAACCCCTCCACCGCGGTAAGGTGGTGACTCAAGGAGGGGACGAATGTATATTAACATATATATCATCCCCCGAAAAACAATGAAGCCTTGCAGTCATCTTGAACTGTGCACTACATGCGCCTGCACCTACACATTTCCACCAGAATTCCACGATCAAAATATTACAATGACGAAACAATCAAAAACGTAATTTTCCCATTTTTCAGTTTTGGTTTTGAAACACAAAAACCGCTACAGAACTAGTGATTTCTTTCTGTTGGTCTTTTCCCCCACTTTTCCGTTCTGGTTTTAAAACAGAAAAACCAAAAAACAAGTTTGTTTTTCGTTTTTTCCGATTTGGTTTTGAAGCTGAAAAATTAAAGAATGAAGGGTACACGGATTCAACAGCAAACCCTTTTCTTTTTTCAGTGAATTTTCTGTGAAAATCATTGCAAAGACTATCATCGCAATTTCTTCCTGCATATCGTCCTCCATGCTTATTCTTAAGTCTCGAGAGATTTTGCGAGATTTCTTGTGTCAAGTTGGGACACTAGTTGGAAATCTGTTTGTGTGTGGTGTGCTGTCTTTGTCAAATTATGGCACACCACACACTGTAGGAGCGAAACGGCTAAATCTAGGATTTTTGGTCTTCAGGTGTGGTCTCTCAAAGTTTTAAGATCTTATAAGATCAATAATTCCACTTTACAGGATCTTTCAAAGCAGCCCCATTGGAGTCTTGGAAGCTGAGCTGGCACTACGGGAATGTATGAGAAGGAACATCAGTCGACCTGCTAATATATATAGATGATTCTGAACTATGTTAACACAAAAGTAAATATTTGACCAGAAATGTGTTGAAATGTTTGAAGCTTAGCTTCCCTTGCAGTCTTAACCCTGTAAGACCCCTTATTGTAATATTACAACGTTACCTTTAGCTTTTTTTGGAAAGACCACATATACATGGCCATTGGGTTTTATTGTATTGCCTGCAATCCCATTGGATACTAAATGTGTATATAGATCTCAGTGTTTCCCCTAAGATGTTTTTTTGCAGTGGGGCAGGTCTGTCCGCCACCCATCGCTCAGCCGAAATAAAGTTCTAACCCAATATTTTGGATTAAATTAATGTAGTAGTCTAATAACAAATGCAATATTGCATATATTGTTGTCCTATTTTCCGTAAAGCAATACAGTTAGGCTACTTGAAGTATGTTCTAAATGGCAGAAATATGCTGCCAATTAATAATTGACGTAACAACTTATTGTAAATGGTCAGTAGCCTAGCCTATCGATCAAGGTACTCGAAAGCATGTACACTGTCGGCTTCATTTGATCTTGATAGGCTAAGCATTCTATAGCAAATAATAACAATATACCCATTATTAATAAAAACTACTTCAGCATAATAATGCACCTAAAATGTGAGCAAGGGCAGCAATTGCTATCGAATCAACAGACATGCAATTATGCTAGCAGGGGAAGAATACAAACAACGAAAATCACCAGTTAACTTAAATTTGCAATAACTGTAGACTAATACAATAACAGGCTTTAATGAACTGAAAACATAAGTTATACGACTTACAGTTCTCAAGGACGCACACACACGCAATCTCAACTGCGCTGTGAAGCGCGTTTCCGTGCTATTCTCCGACATACACTCTAACAATCATCGCTGATAAACGGCCTAAAATCTTGGACAGACCTATTTCTGATACCGTGGCGGCAGAATTTTAGCCGTGGCGGGCCGCCACGACAAAATCAACGTAGGGGAAACACTGGATCTGGCCATAAGGCCATGAACAGCAAACTTTCCTGGAAGTGAATCTCCTTGTTTCATCAGAATCAGAAGGATTTTATTCGCCATGAATGTTTGCACAAACAAGGAATTTACTTTGGCAGGGAGGAGCATACATTAAACATGAATGAACAGGAATATTGAAACTTAAATATGTGGACTAACTATACAAAAGGAGCAAAGTCTAGCTAACACTAAGGGGGGTCTAGCTAATACTAAGGGAAATAAAAAATAAAAAATGTAATATAAGGAGCCCTAATTTACAATCTAACCTAAAAATACAGATAGTGCAAACGATACAATAGTGCAAATTGAAATGTGCAGGGTGTCATTGTGCAGATTGTGATTTAAAGTCAGGGTGAGTCCTTGGCCTTGCTAAAGAGGCCAACAGCGGATGGGAAGAAACTGTTCTTGTGGCGTGAGGTTTTGGTCTTGATGGACCGCAGCCTTCTGCCGGAGGGGAGGAGCTGGAACAGGGAGTGTCCAGGGTGGGAGGGGTCGGCCACAATCTTCCTCGCTCGCCTCAGGGACCTCGAGATGTGCAGATCCTCGAGGGAAGGCATATTGCAGCCGATCACCTTCTCGGCAGTGCGGATGATACGCTGCAGTCTATTCTTGTCCTTGGCAGTGGCAGCAGCGTACCAGATGGTGATAGAAGAAGTGAGGATGGACTCAATGATGGCTGTGTAGAAGTGCACTATCATTGTCTTTGGCAGGTTGAATTTCTTCAGCTGCCGTAGGAAGTACATCCTCTGTTCTGCTTTTCTGGTGAGGGAGCTGATGTTAAGTTCCCACTTGAGGTCCTGGGAGAGGATGGTGCCCAGGAAGCGGAAGGACTCCACAGTGCTGACTGGGGAGTCACTCAGGGTGATGGGGGTGAGTGGGGCTGTGTTCTTCCTGAAGTCCACAACCATCTCCACTGTCTTAAGAGCATTGAGCTCTAAGTTGTTCTGGCTACACCAGGTCACCAGGTTGTCCGCTTCCCACCTGTAGTCAGACTCGTCCCCGTCAGAGATGAGCCCAATAAGGGTGGTGTCGTCAGCAAACTTCAAGAGTTTGACAGACGGATGACTCGAGGTGCAGCTGTTGGTGTACAGGGAGAAGAGCAGAGGAGAAAGGACGCAGCCCTGAGGAGATCCGGTGCTGATGGACAGGGAGTCAGAGACTTGTGTTCCCAGCTTAACGCACTGCCTCCTGTCAGATAGGAAGTCTGTGATCCACCTGCAGGTGGAGTCGGGCACGGTCATCTGGGAGAGCTTGTCCTGGAGCAGGGCGGGGATGATGGTGTTGAAGGCAGAGCTGTCCACAGAGCTGTCCACAAACAGGATCCTGGCGTAGGATGCTTGGGAGTCCAGACGCTGTAGGGTGAAGTGGAGGGCCATGTTAACGGCATCATCCACCGACCTGTTGGCTCTGTAGGCAAACTGCAGTGGGTCCAGGAAGGGGTCTGTGATGGATTTGAGGTGTGCCAGCACAAGGCGCTCAAAAGACTTCATTACCACAGAGGTCAGGGCGACGGGTCTGTAGTCATTAAGTTCTGTTGGCCTTGGCTTTTTTGGCACAGGGATGATGGTGGAGGACTTGAGAGGCTGGCACATGGCATGTCTCCAGGGAGTTGTTGAAGATGTTTGTAAACGCAGGAGACAGCTGGTCAGCGCAGTGCTTGAGGGTGGCAGGAGAGACAGAGTCCGGCCCGGCTGCTTTGCGGGGGTTCTGTCTCTTGAAAGTCTGTTAACTTCACCCTTTTGAATGGAGAGGGTCGTCACAGTGGGGGGGGGGGGGGGGGGGGGGGGGGGGGGGCTTTGCCTTTGTCCAATTGTCCCTCAAATCTACAGTAGAACTCATTCAGGTCGTTAGCCAGGCGGGAGTCGTTAGTGGAGTGGGGGGCTCTGGGCTTGAAGTTGGTAATCTGCTAGAGGCCTCTCCAGACAGAAGCAGAGTTGTTAGCAGAGAACTGACGTTCCAGTCTCTGCAAGTACAGTCGTTTAGCCTCTCTCACCGCCTTGCTAAACCTGTTCTTCGACTCCTTGAATCTGTCCCCGTCCCCACTCCTAAACGCGGCCTCCTTGTCCAGCCTCAGCCTTCTGAGTTTAGCTGTAAACCAGGGTTTGTCGTTGTTGTAGCTTACCCTGGTGCGTGTTGGTATACAGCAGTCCTCACAGAAGCTGATGTTTGATGTCACAGCCTCCGTGAGCTCATCCAGACTATTGGTAGCAGTCATGAACATGTCCCAGTCAGTACAGTCCAAGCACGCCCGCAGTTCCTCCATAGCCTCACTGGTCCACTGTTTTGATGTCCTCACAGCAGGCTTACAGCGTTTAAGCTTCTGCTTGTATGCAGGAATCAGGTGGACCATGGCGTGGTCTGAGTGACCCAGTGCTGCTCGGGGAACTGCATGGTATGCTTTACTGATAGTAGAGTAGCAGTGATCCAAAGTGTTCTCTTCTCTGGTAGGGTTTGTATTTAGGGAGTTCTTGAGTGAGATTGCCTTTGTTAAAGTCGCCTAGCACAATAACCAAGGAATCTGGATTTTCATGCTCCACGCACAATATCTGGTTGGCGAGAACACGATGAGCCTCGTTGGCGCTAGCCTCAGAAGGCATGTAGACGCCGACCAGTATGAATGAAGCAAACTCACGTGGCGAGTAAAAAGGTTTACAGGTAATAAAAAATGTTTCCAGATCAGGAGAACAATGCTGCAGAATCACTGTCACATCTTCACACCAGCCACTGTTAATAAAAAAGCAAATACCACCGCCTTTCGTTTTGCCAGAAAGCAGGGAGTCACGATCCGCTCTCAGCAGTTTGAAACCTGCTAGCTGTAGTGCAGAGTCTGGGATCATTTCACTCAGCCATGTTTCCGTAAAGCACAAAACGGAAGATTAACGAAAGTCTCTGTTTTTCCATACCAGTAGCTGAAGTTCGTCCAGTTTGTTGCTCAGCGAACAAACGTTGGAGAGAAATATCCCCAGTAATGCTGTGCGCACTCCGCGCCGATGAAGTCGCACCAAAGCACCGGCCCGTTTACCTCTCCTGCGATTCTTCGCTGCTAGGATAAAGCTGAGGGTGGCTTTGACTATAATTAGGGGCCAAGCAGCGAAGCTGTTCGTTTTATTGGTGGCCAAGACGCAAAGTTGCGAGGCACCTATTGTTTTTGTTAGTTTTATTATTATTAAGATTCCTCCGTCAGGAGGAAACCTATTGTTATTGTTAGTATTATTAGGATTCCTCCGTCAGGTCACGTCATTGTTAGTTTATTGGGGTGTGCTTGCCTTCGGCTAGCACATATCATTGTTATCTCACATATATATTATTATTATTATTGTTTCTCTTCACACCCCTAAAACTCAGTCAATATTTCGACTACATAGACAACCTAGGTGTAAAAAGTTTCGTCTTGCTAGCGATTGAGTTGCTTGTATTGGGATTTACCTTCCGTTGTACAGTTTAGGAGGTTACAACGTTTTTGTGGCGTCAAAGTGCCTTTAGTCGACGAAGGGTAATCTGTGCTATCTACGTCACCACGTCAACACACGTTAGCAACGACTCATGGATACAACGTGATAGAGACGTTCTAGCACGCAAATTGGAGCTTGGATTACCAGTGAAAAATACCACCCCCAAAAAATCCCAACCATTTGGCTTTGTTGAGAAAGCGATTTCGAGTGGAACTGCAATCTCGGATGTTTGATTTAGGTTGTCAAAGTTTTTGTAAATTGAGCAAGTGCGGGTCGCCCGTGAGACCGCCTAGTCTTTTAGGCAGCTGCCATGTTAGAAAGCGTCATAGTAGTATTTTCATAGCAAATTTTATAGTTAAATTGTACAGGAAAAAACAGAAAGAGGGACATTTTATGACGATATGACTATTGTGAAGACAGCCAGGTGGTGAGATTTTAATGTAGGTTGCTGTAAAAACTTTGATTTGTTTGCTACGTGAGAGCCTCCGGTCAGCCTCCATTGATGATTTCCGGCAGCAACAACAGTGTTGTTGACTAGTGTTCGACAACACTGTTGTCGATCTGCGTCTGATGAGTCTTTTCTTAATTTCTTACCAGGGTCAATTCTACATCCAAATGGAGAGCAGTGTTTTAAAGATAAAGCAATTGCGAAGACAGCCAGCGGGTCAGCATATTTTTGTTATTTGTGTAAAACTTGGAATTTGAGTGAGACCGTGTCTTCTTTTGACGTTACAGACTCGGCTCGCCCTCTGGCAGTGTGTAGTAGGAGGCTACAGTCCGTTTGGACCCCTCCACATTTGCGATCAAAATATTAGTGCATGACTGGTCTACTAGTCCAGCGATCTTTCCATTGCTTCACAATCAAATCCGTTCCACTTTATCAGTAGGGAGAATACCCATAGCAATAGAATTCCACTACACGTTTTCTAGAAAAACAGCATCACGCACGCAGATTCAACTCCCATATTCTTTGATCGACGCATCACGCTTGTAGCTAGCACTTCAGACATGACCGTTCCACAGATGAGACGGACATAAGGAGGGTTATTTCGACGAAGAGGAAAGTAAGTCAAAGTTGCCCAGTTTTCCCTTCAGTGGCCAAAGCACCCTTATGAGACATTCTCTGACTATAATAGCGTTAGTTAAGTCACAAATATACTTCTGCAAACATTTTGATTATTGCTAGCTAAATAAGCAAGCTTTTTACCTACATCTAGCACTAGGCTATACCATACTTTATTTACCCATGACAAGTGGAACAGCATTTGTTGATTTCTTAATCTGGGTCTGAAATATGTTGTGCTTTTGGCCGTGTTCAGACTTAGGCATCTGTTTCAGGCAGAAAGAGATGACAAGGATGTTTTTTCCAAGTAGCTACAAAAGAAATTGCTGGTGGCTTTTTTATTGCCATAACAACCGTGAGCTAATCTGGAGTTAACCTTAGCTAACATGCTAGTTTGTCTAGTTTGTCTAACATTGTCTTCCAATTTAAATAAGGTTGCTCAACTTGTAATTTTGGCAATTCGCAGAATTGTATTGCTACATGTTAGTCTGTAACATGAAGGCAAAACTGATTCAACCATTAAAACCATATATCCTCTGAAAGCTTAAACCCTCAGGATGTTATCTAATGAGACAAGAGACACGTCCATCTCTCCATATTAGTATGCGGCCCATGCATAATAAATTTGGTATTGATAAATGGAGTAGGCTATATGGCTGATACTTTTTTGGGCTGTGCCATTTAGGGAAATTGATTCAACCACCTAAACCATGTATTTTCTGAAAGCTTACATCCTAAGGATGTGATCTGTGGAAAAGACTACAGGTTTGAACACAAATGTTATCATTTCTGAACTGTCCAGTCATGCTTTAGGGAGATGCCTTTTTTTATGTAGCCTACATAATTATTAGGCTACTAAACCTATACCAACTCTGAATTTTATATGCTGATAACATGACTTACACCTCGGAAATCTTCATATGAAAAATCTACATTAAGCTTATCATTATCAATATGAAAGAATGCTCGATACATCTCCATGTCTCCTGATATAGCTGGTAGAGATTGAGAGTGAGTCAGAGGCAGGGGCAGCATGCAGGGGCAGTGGAGAAAGCTCCGTTGCTGAGGTGAGTGCTGAAAGGTGACAGGTAGTTGAAGATGTCCCATTGCTTATTGGGAAGTTTAGTTTTCAAAATATTTTAATGTCCAGCCCCTCAGTATATGTATAACAACTATGGTAAATAGTTGTGGTAAATGCACCAGAATGCGGGAAATTGCATCTACATCCCAAAAAATTAAACCCCCAGACCCCCCGCATAATGTGTGTGTCCCCACTATCAAAATCCTGCTGACGCCCATGGCTACAGTTCTGTCTTCAATGCCACAGGTATGGCTAAACTTTATTATGTCTTATTACACGGCTGTTCTTTAATGCTGTAGAATGCTCCATTCACTTGAATGGGGCTTCCCAACGTTCTGCGGTGAACAATTTTCTCATATTTGACCGTTGCTATGCACATTTGACCGCTGTCAAGGGAAGTGGCCTTTTTGCCTCTGATTCAAGTCTTTTGTAGCAATCCGCAAGTAGTCCGGTAACTTTTCAACCCCAGTGTACTCTGTTGCTTAGCGACATCAGCTGATTTAAAGCCTAAAGAATGTTCAAAGTCTATGAAGTTCAACGTCTTTGGCGAACTATTTCTACTATTTTATCGTCACCAAGTTTCATGTTGATCCCTGAAGCTCTATAGCGCCACCAAGGCGTCAAAGTCGGAGGTGCGTTTACGCCCACAAGTTTTGAACTGTGAGACCGTTTTTCTTAATTGAGGTATCATTGGATTTCTTGGACGCAGACGATTCGATTGAACCCTGTGACGTCATTGTCGTCATGATGGTTTTTACGTCATTTGTATTTTAAGAAATTGCTACTTTTTCAAACTCGTCCTAAGCCGTTGCTCCGATTCTCATGAAAATTGCAACAGATCATCTTCAGACCATGCCGACATAAAGGTATCAAAATGTTATCAATGAGTCAAACCGTTCACGAATAACGCACAAACGATTTTGACAAAGAGGACGCCAAAGCAATGTCATCACGAGCATGCAATCTAATCATCTTCTTACCACAATAACCTTGATATGTCAAAATATGACTGAAGTACAGCTGTTTATTTTTGGGTCAAATCTGCCAAAGCTCGCCACGGGAGAAACGGCTTCCTTTTTTTAATAATGTAACTGAACACAGCATTTTCTAGCAGCGAGAATAGCTCACTGGGATAAGACGTGATGCTTTGTAACGCAAGGTCGTAGGATCGAAGCCAGCCACAGTCGTCAAGCATGTCGTGACACTAAATTATCTGTTTAGCGAAACCAGGTATGCCACAGTGGCTGTCTAGCAGTTTAATCATAATGGTAACGATAATGTTTCTTTGTCAGGGGATTTATGTTTATACTTAGGACTAGGAGTCTATGGCAGCCCACAGAACAGATTGGTGCGAAGTTTTGAAATTTGGCACAATGATTTGGAACGGTCTCTTGATTATCTTAAGCAAAGTTTCATGTCGATCCCTGAAGCTCTATAGCGCCACCAAGGCGTCAAAGTTGGAGGTGCGTTTACGCTCACAACTTTTGAACCGTGAGACCGTTTTTCATAATTGAGGTATCATTGGATTCCATGGATGCAGACGATTCGATTGAACCCTGTGACGTCATTGTCGTCATGATGGTTTTTCAGTCATTTGTATTTTAACAAATGCCAACTTTTTCAAACTCCCCCTAGGCCGTTCTCCGATTTTCATGGAAATTGCAACAGATCATCTTCAGACCATGCCGACAAAAAGTTATCAAAATGTTATCGATGAGTCAAACCGTTCACGAATAACGCACAAACGATTTTGACAAAGAGGACGTCAAAGCGGACGTGAGGCCTTGACTCTGCGACGGTTTACCGTATGGAGTCGAAACTTTGGAAATGTCATCACGAGCATGCAATCTAATCATCTTCTTACCACAATAACCTTGATACGTCAAAATATGACTGAATTACAGCTGTTTATACTTGGGTCAAATCTGACAAAGCTCGCCACGGGAGAAACGGCTTCCTTTTTTTTATTCTGTAACCGAACGCAGCATTTTCCAGCAGAGAGAATAGCTCACTGGGACAAGACGGGCTGCTTTGAAACGCAAGGTCGTAGGATCGAATCTGGCCACTGTCGTCAAGCATGTAGTGACACTGAATTATCTGTTTAGCGAAGCCAGGTATGCCACAGTAGCTGTCTAGCAGTATAATCATAATGGTAACGATAACGTTTCATTGTCAGGGGATTTATAGTCAAGAAGAAGCGGATTTATTGTGCTTTGTAGATATAACGCTGCTACATGTAGCCAGCGCATTCTGTCTCAAAATGACATGAATGTTTTTTATGAAAATTTTGCTTTTCAGCTACTGAATTTCCATATCGAATGATGCTTGGCCCCTTTGATTGCTGCTTGCAGCTATATTTATTATTATTATTATACTTAGGACTAGGAGTCTATGGCAGCCCATAGAACCGATTGGTGCGAAGGTTTGAAATTTGGCACACTGATTTGGAACGGTCTCCTGATTATCGTCACCAAGTTTCATGTTGATCCCTGAAGCTCTATAGCGCCACCAAGGCGTCAAAGTCGGAGGTGCGTTTACGCCCACAAGTTTTGAACTGTGAGACCGTTTTTCTTAATTGAGGTATCATTGGATTTCTTGGACGCAGACGATTCGATTGAACCCTGTGACGTCATTGTCGTCATGATGGTTTTTACGTCATTTGTATTTTAAGAAATTGCTACTTTTTCAAACTCGTCCTAAGCCGTTGCTCCGATTCTCATGAAAATTGCAACAGATCATCTTCAGACCATGCCGACATAAAGGTATCAAAATGTTATCAATGAGTCAAACCGTTCACGAATAACGCACAAACGATTTTGACAAAGAGGACGCCAAAGCAATGTCATCACGAGCATGCAATCTAATCATCTTCTTACCACAATAACCTTGATATGTCAAAATATGACTGAAGTACAGCTGTTTATTTTTGGGTCAAATCTGCCAAAGCTCGCCACGGGAGAAACGGCTTCCTTTTTTTAATAATGTAACTGAACACAGCATTTTCTAGCAGCGAGAATAGCTCACTGGGATAAGACGTGATGCTTTGTAACGCAAGGTCGTAGGATCGAAGCCAGCCACAGTCGTCAAGCATGTCGTGACACTAAATTATCTGTTTAGCGAAACCAGGTATGCCACAGTGGCTGTCTAGCAGTTTAATCATAATGGTAACGATAATGTTTCTTTGTCAGGGGATTTATGTTTATACTTAGGACTAGGAGTCTATGGCAGCCCACAGAACAGATTGGTGCGAAGTTTTGAAATTTGGCACAATGATTTGGAACGGTCTCTTGATTATCTTAAGCAAAGTTTCATGTCGATCCCTGAAGCTCTATAGCGCCACCAAGGCGTCAAAGTTGGAGGTGCGTTTACGCTCACAACTTTTGAACCGTGAGACCGTTTTTCATAATTGAGGTATCATTGGATTCCATGGATGCAGACGATTCGATTGAACCCTGTGACGTCATTGTCGTCATGATGGTTTTTCAGTCATTTGTATTTTAACAAATGCCAACTTTTTCAAACTCCCCCTAGGCCGTTCTCCGATTTTCATGGAAATTGCAACAGATCATCTTCAGACCATGCCGACAAAAAGTTATCAAAATGTTATCGATGAGTCAAACCGTTCACGAATAACGCACAAACGATTTTGACAAAGAGGACGTCAAAGCGGACGTGAGGCCTTGACTCTGCGACGGTTTACCGTATGGAGTCGAAACTTTGGAAATGTCATCACGAGCATGCAATCTAATCATCTTCTTACCACAATAACCTTGATACGTCAAAATATGACTGAATTACAGCTGTTTATACTTGGGTCAAATCTGACAAAGCTCGCCACGGGAGAAACGGCTTCCTTTTTTTTATTCTGTAACCGAACGCAGCATTTTCCAGCAGAGAGAATAGCTCACTGGGACAAGACGGGCTGCTTTGAAACGCAAGGTCGTAGGATCGAATCTGGCCACTGTCGTCAAGCATGTAGTGACACTGAATTATCTGTTTAGCGAAGCCAGGTATGCCACAGTAGCTGTCTAGCAGTATAATCATAATGGTAACGATAACGTTTCATTGTCAGGGGATTTATAGTCAAGAAGAAGCGGATTTATTGTGCTTTGTAGATATAACGCTGCTACATGTAGCCAGCGCATTCTGTCTCAAAATGACATGAATGTTTTTTATGAAAATTTTGCTTTTCAGCTACTGAATTTCCATATCGAATGATGCTTGGCCCCTTTGATTGCTGCTTGCAGCTATATTTATTATTATTATTATACTTAGGACTAGGAGTCTATGGCAGCCCATAGAACCGATTGGTGCGAAGGTTTGAAATTTGGCACACTGATTTGGAACGGTCTCCTGATTATCGTCACCAAGTTTCATGTTGATCCCTGAAGCTCTATAGCGCCACCAAGGCGTCAATGTTGGAGGTGCGTTTACGCCCACAACCTTTGAACTGTGAGACCGTTTTTCTTAATTGAGATATCATTGGATTCCTTGGATGCAGACAATTCGATTGAACCCTGTGACTTCATTGTCGTCATGATGGTTTTTCCGTCATTTGTATTTTAACAAATTGCAACTTTTTCGAACTCGTCCTAGGCCGTTGCTCCGATTTTCATGAAGATTGCAACTGATCATCTTCAGACCATGCCGACAAAAAGTTATCAAAATGTTATCGATGAGTCAAACCGTTCACGAATAACGCACAAACGATTTTGACAAAGAGGACGCCAAAGCGGACGTGAGGCCTTGACTCTGCGACGGTTTACCGTATGGAGTCGAAACTTTGGAAATGTCATCACGAGCATGCAATCTAATTATCTTCTTACCACAATAACCTTGATACGTCAAAATATGACTGAATTACAGCTGTTTATACTTGGGTCAAATCTGACAAAGCTCGCCACGGGAGAAACGGCTTCCTTTTTTTTATTCTGTAACCGAACGCAGCATTTTCCAGCAGAGAGAATAGCTCACTGGGACAAGACGGGCTGCTTTGAAACGCAAGGTCGTAGGATCGAATCCGGCCACTGTCGTCAAGCATGTAGTGACACTGAATTATCTGTTTAGCGAAGCCAGGTATGCCACAGTAGCTGTCTAGCAGTATAATCATAATGGTAACGATAACGTTTCATTGTCAGGGGATTTATAGTCAAGAAGAAGCGGATTTATTGTGCTTTGTAGATATAACGCTGCTACATGTAGCCAGCGCATTCTGTCTCAAAATGACATGAATGTTTTTTATGAAAAGTTTTGCTTTGCTGCTTTAGCTACTGAATTTCCATATCTAATGATGCTTGGCCCCTTTGATTGCTGCTTGCAGCTATATTTATTATTATTATTATACTTAGGACTAGGAGTCTATGGCAGCCCATAGAACCGATTGGTGCGAAGGTTTGAAATTTGGCACACTGATTTGGAACGGTCTCCTGATTATCGTCACCAAGTTTCATGTTGATCCCTGAAGCTCTATAGCGCCACCAAGGCGTCAATGTTGGAGGTGCGTTTACGCCCACAACCTTTGAACTGTGAGACCGTTTTTCTTAATTGAGATATCATTGGATTCCTTGGATGCAGACAATTCGATTGAACCCTGTGACTTCATTGTCGTCATGATGGTTTTTCCGTCATTTGTATTTTAACAAATTGCAACTTTTTCGAACTCGTCCTAGGCCGTTGCTCCGATTTTCATGAAGATTGCAACAGATCATCTTCAGACCATGCCGACAAAAAGTTATCAAAATGTTATCGATGAGTCAAACCGTTCACGAATAACGCACAAACGATTTTGACAAAGAGGACGCCAAAGCGGACGTGAGGCCTTGACTCTGCGACGGTTTACCGTATGGAGTCGAAACTTTGGAAATGTCATCACGAGCATGCAATCTAATCATCTTCTTACCACAATAACCTTGATACGTCAAAATATGACTGAATTACAGCTGTTTATACTTGGGTCAAATCTGACAAAGCTCGCCACGGGAGAAACGGCTTCCTTTTTTTTATTCTGTAACCGAACGCAGCATTTTCCAGCAGAGAGAATAGCTCACTGGGACAAGACGGGCTGCTTTGAAACGCAAGGTCGTAGGATCGAATCCGGCCACTGTCGTCAAGCATGTAGTGACACTGAATTATCTGTTTAGCGAAGCCAGGTATGCCACAGTAGCTGTCTAGCAGTATAATCATAATGGTAACGATAACGTTTCATTGTCAGGGGATTTATAGTCAAGAAGAAGCGGATTTATTGTGCTTTGTAGATATAACGCTGCTACATGTAGCCAGCGCATTCTGTCTCAAAATGACATGAATGTTTTTTATGAAAAGTTTTGCTTTGCTGCTTTAGCTACTGAATTTCCATATCTAATGATGCTTGGCCCCTTTGATTGCTGCTTGCAGCTATATTTATTATTATTATTATACTTAGGACTAGGAGTCTATGGCAGCCCATAGAACCGATTGGTGCGAAGGTTTGAAATTTGGCACACTGATTTGGAACGGTCTCCTGATTATCGTCACCAAGTTTCATGTTGATCCCTGAAGCTCTATAGCGCCACCAAGGCGTCAAAGTTGGAGGTGCGTTTACGCCCACAACCTTTGAACTGTGAGACCGTTTTTCTTAATTGAGATATCATTGGATTCCTTGGATGCAGACAATTCGATTGAACCCTGTGACTTTATTGTCGTCATGATGGTTTTTCCGTCATTTGTATTTTAACAAATTGCAACTTTTTCGAACTCGTCCTAGGCCGTTGCTCCGATTTTCATGAAGATTGCAACAGATCATCTTCAGACCATGCCGACAAAAAGTTATCAAAATGTTATCGATGAGTCAAACCGTTCACGAATAACGCACAAACGATTTTGACAAAGAGGACGCCAAAGCGGACGTGAGGCCTTGACTCTGCGACGGTTTACCGTATGGAGTCGAAACTTTGGAAATGTCATCACGAGCATGCAATCTAATCATCTTCTTACCACAATAACCTTGATACGTCAAAATATGACTGAATTACAGCTGTTTATACTTGGGTCAAATCTGACAAAGCTCGCCACGGGAGAAACGGCTTCCTTTTTTTTATTCTGTAACCGAACGCAGCATTTTCCAGCAGAGAGAATAGCTCACTGGGACAAGACGGGCTGCTTTGAAACGCAAGGTCGTAGGATCGAATCTGGCCACTGTCGTCAAGCATGTAGTGACACTGAATTATCTGTTTAGCGAAGCCAGGTATGCCACAGTAGCTGTCTAGCAGTATAATCATAATGGTAACGATAACGTTTCATTGTCAGGGGATTTATAGTCAAGAAGAAGCGGATTTATTGTGCTTTGTAGATATAACGCTGCTACATGTAGCCAGCGCATTCTGTCTCAAAATGACATGAATGTTTTTTATGAAAAGTTTTGCTTTGCTGCTTTAGCTACTGAATTTCCATATCTAATGATGCTTGGCCCCTTTGATTGCTGCTTGCAGCTATATTTGGTGGCCAAGCCGCGAAGCGGTGAAGCCACATAAGTGATTTTACCTTTTCTTATTGGTGGCCAAGACGCGAAGCGGCGAAGCCACATAAGTGATTCTACCTTTTCTTCTTATTATTATTTTTACACTTCTTCTGTCATTGGAGTCTATGGCAGCCCCTAGAACCGTACGGTAAAAAGTTGTGAAATTTGGCACACTCATTCAGTCCCCTCTTTATATTCACCAAGTTTCATGTCTCCCATTGGAGCACTCTAGTGCCACCAACTGGTCAAAGTTGGACTTGTGTTTACACACATAACTTTTGAACCGTATGACCGATTCAAAAATGAGGTACCGTTGGATTCCCTGGATCGAGACGAGTTCAACACACACCATGGCATCAATAGATTTTCTTAGTAGTTATATACTTAATAGTTATATAGATTTTCTGCCATTTTGAATTTTGTGAAAAAACTTTTTTTTGCTTCTCCTCCCTCAATTTTTGTCAAATCTTCCCCAGAATTGGCACACATCATCATCAGACCAACCCTCACAGAATTTATCAAAGGATATTTGATTTTCAAAACCGTTTGTCCGGTACAGTCAATCAAAATTGGCAACAAAGCAACCAAACAGGAAGTTGGATCATATCTCAGCTAATCTTTAAGAAATCAACCCCAAACCTGGTGTGATGACTCGGAACCCTCTTCTTAGGCTGTCCAATGAATTTGGTGTCATGTCATTACCGGGCGTGGCCGCAGGAAGCAAAAATGTGTTTTGGCCAATAACTGTTGATTTGTTTGCTTTTATTAAGTGATTCCTTTGTTTCATGATATCTTGGGACGTCCCGTGTGTGACCCATCATCATTTGTGATAATAGCCGAATTAATGTGGCCGCCATTTTGAATTCATTGAAAAATGTTTTTTCTCTACTCCTCCTACACATGTTGTCCAATCTTCACAAAATTTCGCAGAGATTATCTTCAGACCAAGCCTCACAAAGGCCATCACATGATTGATTGATTTTCACAGCCGTTTGCCCGGTACAGGCAATGAAAATGTGCAATTAAGCCATCAAACAGTAAGTTGGGTCGTATCTCAGCAAATCTTTGATGGATTCACACCAAACTTGCTGCATGCACTCGGAACCCTGTTCTGAGGATTTCTAAAGTGTTTTTTATGGGTCATTTGACTGCTTGGCCACCTCATTGCTGCTTGCAGCTATATTTAGGGGCCAAGCAGCGAAGCTGCGAGGCACCTATTGTTATTGTTAGTATTATTATTATTATTATTCTTAGGACTGGGTGTCTATGGCAGCCCCCATAAGCGCTTGGTCGAAAGTTGTGAAATTTGGCACACTCATTGGGGAAAGTCCCCTGGTCCAATTCACAAAGTTAAATGTCCCATACTTGGGCACTCTAGCGCCACCAACGGGTCAAAGTTGGACTTGTGTTTACACACGCAACTTTTGAACCGTATGACCCATTTTCAAAAATGAGGTACCATTGGATTCCCTGGATCAAGCCGAGTTTAATGCACACCATGGCGTCAATTTCCGGTTATATAGATTTTCCACTATTTCCGGTTTTATCAAAAACCTCTGAAAGCCTACTCCTCCTACAGTTTTTGTCAAATCTTCTTCAAAATTACCAGATATGCTCTTCAGACCAAGCCGCACAAAAGTTATGGTAGAGCATTTTGATCCCCACAACCGTTTGTCCGTGAGAGCCAATCAAAATCAGCAGAATAGACACCAAACAGGAAATGCAGTCTTATCTCAGCAGTTGTTTGAGGCAGTGACACCAAATTTGATATGCCTACTCGGAACCTTATTCTGAGTATGTCCTCCAAAGATTGTGTCATGTGACTAAAAGGGGGCGTGGCCCAAGCTTCACAAAGGTGTCAGATGGATTTTCCACTTTCAAAACCGTTTATTCGGTAGAGACGATCAAAGGCGGCGGCGAAGCCGCAAAAGACACGTGAGAGCGTAACTCAGCAAACATTTGTGCGATTGTCACCAAACTTGGGTTCCATCGTTCCTACGAGGAGCAGAAGAGGCCTGCGGTGTTATACCAGAAAAAAAAACACTTTGAACACTCACTACTTTGGAACGCAAACAGATATTTCAACCAAACTTGGCGTGTTGCATGAGTGCAACAGGTTGTTGTGACTTAATTGTTGCGCAAGTGCTATGGAGGCCATGTCCTGCTTGGCCCCTCCATTGCTGCTTGCAGCTATAATTAGGATTCCTCCGTCAGGAGGAAACCTATTGTTATTGTTAGTTTTATTATTATTATTATTATTCTTGTTCCATGGAAGTCAATGGCAGCCCCTAGAACCCTTCGACAACTTTTTGTGAAATTTGGCACACTTATTAAGGACAGTTGATTCTATACCTACACCAAGTTTCATGTCTCCCATTAGACCACTCCAGCGCCACCAACGGGTCAAAGTTGGACTTGTGTTTACACACGCAACTTTTGAACCGTATGACCGATTTTCAAAAATGAGGTACCTTTGGATTCCCTGGATCAAGCCGAGTTCAATGCACACCATGGCGTCAATTTCCGGTTATATAGATTTTCCGCTATTTCCGGTTTTATCAAAAACCTTTGAAAGCCTACTCCTCCTACAATTTTTGTCATATCTTTTTCAAAGTTACCAGAGATGATCTTCAGACCAAGCCTCACAAAAGTTATCGAAAAGAATTTTGATCCTCACGACTGTTTGTCCGTTAAAGCCAATCAAATTCATCAGAAAAGCCGCCAAACAGGATGTGAAGTAATGTCTCAGCAAATCTTTGAGATATCAACACGAAACTTGGTATTTCGATGGAAGACACTACAACATGTTACCGTGTGCAAAGGCAACTTCATATCTCCAAAAATGATTGATATAAAGCAAATTGAACTTATCGCTAACGCTAAAATAATGCTTTACACATCAGCCAGTCAAAAACTGATACTCTGATTCAATCACAAGTTCATATGAAGACTCTTGAGAATGTTTATAACACAAATCTGTAAAAAAGTTGACTGTAAGATCAAAGGTCGATTTTTGGTGAATATTTGAAACATGCTTGCTTGGCTAATTTCTAGACAAATTTCCAATGAATGTCTCCCCTCCTCCTGCCCGCGCGTGCTCCACATCCTCACACACTCAGCCTTAACTTACACACGCGCGGGCTTGGCAAGACGCACACGCAACATTTCAGGAGAGTGTGGGCTGACCAAGCCCCCACTCATTCCTTGGTTTCTAGCAAAGGCCTTGTGGATCTTGTAATCTTGGATCTCTTAACAAAAGCTGATCTTTTTAGTATTGCATTTCCGATTTTGTATGCAATGGTAAAAGGTTATACAAATCCTGAAACATTGATATATATATAAGTATTTATATATATAAATCTTTATTTCAGACGCCAAGTTCCACATAAAATAACAGACATAGAGCTATAAAAAAGAGAGTAAAACAAAAACATGAAACATAGACAATACAGTGCATAAAAAGTATGAAGACTTTTGTGCCAATGTAGTCTTAAGTTCCAAGTAATCGATAGCAGCTCTTTAGAGGGTTGACCAGAGCCTCTACTATTCAGTTCTCAGACTTGTCCAGTCGACACATGAAACCATACATCAGTTGTGTCAGGAGTGCCTTACAGGTTGGTACGTGCTTAGACAGAAACAACTGACCAGCACTATGCCACCTAGGCACATTAAGTAGCAATCTAAAAGCATCATTGAAACCATACATCAGTTGTCTCAGGATTGCCTTACAGGTTGGTACGTGCTTAGACACAAACAACTGACTAGCACTATGCCACCTTGGCACATTAAGTAGCAATCTAAAAGCATCATTGTAGGCTACTTTCAGTATCTGTATACTCCTTTACCTGTACATAGACCACAAATGAGCAGTGTACAATGGTGTTATGTAGGTTCTAAACAGGGAACATTTAACTGAATCTGAGCACATAGAAAACGTCCTTAATAACATACTGGCCTGAGAATATATTTTACAGCGCTGTTGATACATATCGTTGTCATCTGTCCAATCATCAGAAATGACATGGCAGATATTTTATTTCCTCACAAACACCAAGGGGACTGCCAGATAAATAAAAGGTAGGGAAGGTTAATTTCCTGTCCTGATTACTTCTGACTATCATTATGTGGCTTTTCTTTGCATTATATTTTATATCATGATCTAAGCCATACTGAGAGCACACCCATAGCATCTGTTGCAACAGGCTGAGTGGAACCAGATAATCTGCGTACATCAGATGATTGACAATAGATTCACCAACAAGACAGCCTGTATTTGTCTTATTCAGCTGACTTGATAAGTCGTCCATATCCATATTAAACAAAAAGGGAAATCAAATTCCTCCTTGTCGAACTTCGTTACCAACATGGAAAGGAGCTGATACAACATTGTCCCATTTAACATGAAAAGTTTGATTGGCATACGAGAACCTCTCGCTATTAGCTTCACAAACAGTTTTTCATGACAAATTCGATCGAAAGCTTTGTAAGCATCAATAAAGCATAAAAATACAGATAAATTAAGACTTGTGTACCTGAGACAATCTCCTTCAGAGCATAGATACAGAGATCAGTACCATGTTTTCTTTTAAAACCAAACTGATTTTCTGCAGTCAGAATATACATTTCCAATTTCAATCAAATAATTCTCTCAAACACTTTAGACAAGATACTGGCCAATGCAATGGGTCGATAGTTGTCTATGCTGTTCAGTTTACCAGCCTTATCTTTAACAACAGGCACTAACAGTACTGACATAATAGAGTTCGGTAGAACACCATGAACCATAATTCCAGTGAGACACATGGCTAGAAATGGACTGAGTCTATAACTGGCATTTTTTAGATGCTCTGCAGAAATGCAATCCATACCACAAGCTTTGTTGTTGTCTAGCATGTGGATGGCATCATAAATATCTACTGATCTAACTATCAAGTCTGCAGAGATACCTTTATATTGATTATCAATTCTCACTGTGTTACTTTGAACACAATTAAATAGTTTACTGTAGTGCTCATGCCATAGATCAGCAATCTTCTCTGGACAACTAACCCCTTGGATATCAGAAGGGAGGGAAGTTCTGTTATTACTTATGATCTTGACCTCCTTCCAGAAGTCAGTAAGATTGTTATTTTGCATCTTTCTGGCCAGCGAGTCTGCTCTCATTGTGTTTTCATTTCTCTTAATGAAACGAGTGCATATTTAAATCTAGCATTTGTGAGGTTTTTGTTATCAAGCAGCACTCCCTGTCTGGGTCTGCCTGCCTCTGACCAGACTCTAAAGGCTTCTCTAGCAGCAGCATGTTGCTCAGACACAAACTCATTCCAGACAGGCTGTGCGTTAGGGACCTTACTCTTGTGATTAATAAAAGGTTCACTGGAAGCATAAAGACATTTGACAATATCATCATACATGGCACAGAGCTTTTCAGCATGATGTTTATCCTTGCAGTTCATATCCGTGCACATTAGGGCATCCCTAGAAAATGCAACATCACTATGTAAGCTGTCAGTTAATAGAGAATATCTGTGCATAACCTCTTTGGTCAATTTTGACCAGTCCAGTTTTCTTGGGGGGCCAGCAACAAGGGTACACTCTCAACATTTAGCAGCATAGCAACTGGTATGTGATCAGTGGTGGCCAGCCCATAACACATCTCTATACTTTCCAGTGAGTCATGAGCATCGGCTGTGGTTACAATATGGTCTAGCCAGGAAGTTGTGTGCCACGTTTCACTTATATAGGTAAAACTTGTATCAGGCAATAACGCTTGATATAATTAATTTAGTTTCATTACAGAACTGCTGCAGATGTTGTGCGAATAAACGCTTATCTGACATGTCAGCATTAAAATCACCCATGACATAGACACAACATGAACTATTGTCCTCTATGAAGGACTGAATAAAAGCTAACCTGTTCTGAAATTCATCCTCATGGTCATAGGATTCATATGGTGTGTACACATTTACAATAGTACATTTATTTTCATTGTGATTAAACTCCAACCCAATAGCCCAGTCAACGTTAAGCCAAACCACCTTTACCGTTGGGTCATATTTTATGTTCCACAGTATAGCTACACCACCAGCTATCCTCCCACAAACCATTCTCATGCTGAGATCGGTAGTGGACTCTCCAGCACCATGAAACATCTTGTGTAGGGAGTTCAATTTGTCCAGATCTTGCTTGGCCATCCAGGTTTCTTGAAGGCAGACAATGTCACTCTCGTCCAGCAATGTGTCCACCACCAAACGTCTTGATCTATCAGCAGCAGTATGTCCTACTCGGAGGCCACGAGCGTTGTAGGATACAACCCGCATTAATGATCTACCACGGACCCATCAGGGCAGCTGGCCGGTGTGTCTGTCTCCCTGGTCTCTACATATAGGCCTACATTCATCCCAGCATCATGACTGAGCTGAAGCTCGGTACCCTGAGAGCGGGGGGTGTACTCTGGTCGAGCTTTTTGGAAAGTATAGACCACGGGTAATTACCACACCACAACTGTCCCACCATTACCCATAGGTGGCGCTACATTCCACGCCCTAAAGCACAAAGGCTTTCTGGAATGGATAGGCTAACCAAGCCCCCTCCCTTCACTCCTTGGGTTGAAATAAAGGCCCTTGTGGATCTTGATGGTATTATATTTCAGATTTGGTATCCCATTGGTAATTCTGCAACATAGATTTTTCTATACAATTCCAATTTGTCAAGAATATACATTTTTCAATGGTTCGCAATGTTTGGAGGAATCCGCCATTACTGCTTGCAGTTATATTTAGGATTCCTCCGTCAGGAGGAAACCTATTGTTATTGTTAGTTTTATTATTTTTATTATTATTCTTGTTCCATGGAAGTCAATGGCAGCACCTAGAACACTTCGACAACTTTTTGTGAAATTTGGCACACTCATTAAGGACAGTTGATTCTATACCTACACCAAGTTTCATGTCTCCCATTAGACCACTCCAGCGCCACCAACGGGTCAAAGTTGGACTTGTGTTTACACACGCAACTTTTGAACCGTATGACCCATTTTCAAAAATGAGGTACCATTGGATTCCCTGGATCAAGCCGAGTTCAACGCACCCCATGGCGTCAATTTCCGGTTATATAGATTTTCCGCTATTTCCGGTTTTATCAAAAACCTTTGAAAGCCTACTCCTCCTACAATTTTTGTCATATCTTCTTCAAAGTTACCAGAGATGATCTTCAGACCAAGCCTCACAAAAGTTATTGAAAAGAATTTTGATCCTCGCAACCGTTTGTCCGGTACAGCCAATCAAATTCATCAGAAAAGCCGCCAAACAGGATGTGAAGTCATGTCTCAGCAAATCTTTGAGATATCAACACGAAACTTGGTATATCGATGGAAGACACTACAACATGTTACCGTGTGCAAAGGCAACTTCATATCTCCAAAAATGATTGATATAAAGCAAATTGAACTTATCGCTAAAGCTAAAATAATGCTTTACACATCAGCCAGTCAAAAACTGATACTCTGATTCAATCACAAGTTCATATGAAGACTCTTGAGAATGTTTATAACACAAATCTGTGAAAAAGTTGACTGTAAGATCAAAGGTTGATTTTTGGTGAATATTTGAAACATGCTTGCTTGGCTAATTTCAAGCCAAATTTCCAATGAATGTCTCCCCTCCTCCTGCCCGCGCGTGCTCCACATCCTCACACACTCAGCCTTAACTTACACACGCGCGGGCTTGGCAAGACGCACACGCAACATTTCAGGAGAGTGTGGGCTGACCAAGCCCCCACTCATTCCTTGGTTTCTAGCAAAGGCCTTGTGGATCTTGTAATCTTGGATCTCTTAACAAAAGCTGATCTTTTTAGTATTGCATTTCCGATTTTGTATCCAATGGTAAAAAGTTATACAAATCCTGAAACATTGATATATATATATATATGTATTTATATATATATAAATCTTTATTTCAGACGCCAAGTTCCACATAAAATAACAGACATAGAGCTATAAAAAAGAGAATAAAACGAAAACATAAAACATAGATAATACAGTGCATAAAAAGTATGAAGACTTTTGTGCCAATGTAGTCTTAAGTTCCAAGTAATCGATAGCAGCTCTTTAGAGGGTTGACCAGAGCCTCTACTATTCAGTTCTCAGACTTGTCCAGTCGACACATGAAACCATACATCAGTTGTCTCAGGAGTGCCTTACAGGTTGGTACGTGCTTAGACAGAAACAACTGACCAGCACTATGCCACCTAGGCACATTAAGTAGCAATCTAAAAGCATCATTGAAACCATACATCAGTTGTCTCAGGATTGCCTTACAGGTTGGTACGTGCTTAGACACAAACAACTGACTAGCACTATGCCACCTTGGCACATTAAGTAGCAATCTAAAAGCATCATTGTAGGCTACTTTCAGTATTTGTATACTCCTTTACCTGTACATAGACCACAAATGAGCAGTGTACAATGGTGTTATGTAGGTTCTAAACAGGGAACATTTAACTGAATCTGAGCACATAGAAAACGTCCTTAATAACATACTGGCCTGAGAATATATTTTACAGCGCTGTTGATACATATCGTTGTCATCTGTCCAATCATCAGAAATGACATGGCAGATATTTTATTTCCTCACAAACACCAAGGGGACTGCCAGATAAATAAAAGGTAGGGAAGGTTAATTTCCTGTCCTGATTACTTCTGACTATCATTATGTGGCTTTTCTTTGCATTATATTTTATATCATGATCTAAGCCATACTGAGAGCACACCCATAGCATCTGTTGCAACAGGCTGAGTGGAACCAGATAATCTGCGTACATCAGATGATTGACAATAGATTCACCAACAAGACAGCCTGTATTTGTCTTATTCAGCTGACTTGATAAGTCGTCCATATCCATATTAAACAAAAAGGGAAATCAAATTCCTCCTTGTCGAACTTCGTTACCAACATGGAAAGGAGCTGATACAACATTGTCCCATTTAACATGAAAAGTTTGATTGGCATACGAGAACACCAAAATCCTCACAAGAGGTTTAGGGACACCTCTCGCTATTAGCTTCATAAACGGTTTTCATGACAAATTCGATCGAAAGCTTTGTAAGCATCAATAAAGCATAAAAATACAGATAAATTAAGACTTGTGTACCTGAGACAATCTCCTTCAGAGCATAGATACAGAGATCAGTACCATGTTTTCTTTTAAAACCAAACTGATTTTCTGCAGTCAGAATATACATTTCCAATTTCAATCAAATAATTCTCTCAAACACTTTAGACAAGATACTGGCCAATGCAATGGGTCGATAGTTGTCTATGCTGTTCAGTTTACCAGCCTTATCTTTAACAACAGGCACTAACAGTACTGACATAATAGAGTTCGGTAGAACACCATGAACCATAATTCCAGTGAGACACATGGCTAGAAATGGACTGAGTCTATAACTGGCATTTTTTAGATGCTCTGCAGAAATGCAATCCATACCACAAGCTTTGTTGTTGTCTAGCATGTGGATGGCATCATAAATATCTACTGATCTAACTATCAAGTCTGCAGAGATACCTTTATATTCATTATCAATTCTCACTGTGTTACTTTTAACACAATTAAATAGTTTACTGTAGTGCTCATGCCATAGATCAGCAATCTTCTCTGGACAACTAACCCCTTTGATATCAGAAGGGAGGGGAGTTCTGTTATTATTTATGATCTTGACCTCCTTCCAGAAGTCAGTAAGATTGTTATTCTGCATCTTTCTGGCCAGCGAGTCTGCTCTCATTGTGTTTTCATTTCTCTTAATGAAACAAGTGCATATTTAAATCTAGCATTTGTGAGGTTTTTGTTATCAAGCAGCACTCTCTGTCTGGGTCTGCCTGCCTCTGACCAGACTCTAAAGGCTTCTCTAGCAGCAGCATGTTGCTCAGACACAAACTCATTCCAGACAGGCCGTGCGTTTAGTCTTGTGATTAATAAAAGATTCACTGGAAGCATAAAGACATTTGACAATATCATCATACATGGCACAGAGCTTTTCAGCATGATGTTTATCCTTGCAGTTCATATCCGTGCACATTAGGGCATCCCTAGAAAATGCAACATCACTATGTAAGCTGTCAGTTAATAGAGAATATCTGTGCATAACCTCTTTGGTCAATTTTGACCAGTCCAGTTTTCTTGGGGGGCCAGCAACAAGGGTACACTCTCAACATTTAGCAGCATAGCAACTGGTATGTGATCAGTGGTGGCCAGCCCATAACACATCTCTATACTTTCCAGTGAGTCATGAGAATCGGCTGTGGTTACAATATGGTCTAGCCAGGAAGTTGTGTGCCACGTTTCACTTATATAGGTAAAACTTGTATCAGGCAATAACGCTTGATATAATTAATTTAGTTTCATTACAGAACTGCTGCAGATGTTGTGCGAATAAACGCTTATCTGACATGTCAGCATTAAAATCACCCATGACATAGACACAACATGAACTATTGTCCTCTATGAAGGACTGAATAAAAGCTAACCTGTTCTGAAATTCATCCTCATGGTCATAGGATTCATATGGTGTGTACACATTTACAATAGTACATTTATTTTCATTGTGATTAAACTCCAACCCAATAGCCCAGTCAACGTTAAGCCACACCACCTTTACCGTTGGGTCATATTTTATGTTCCACAGTATAGCTACACCACCAGCTATCCTCCCACAAACCATTCTCATGCTGAGATCGGTAGTGGACTCTCCAGGACCATGAAAGTTCTTGTGTAGGGAGTTCAATTTGTCCAGATCTTGCTTGGCCATCCAGGTTTCTTGAAGGCAGACAATGTCACTCTCGTCCAGCAATGTGTCCACCACCAAACGTCTTGATCTATCAGCAGCAGTATGTCCTACTCGGAGGCCACGAGCGTTGTAGGATACAACCCGCATTAATGATCTACCACGGACCCATCAGGGTAGCTGGCCGGTGTGTCTGTCTCCCTGGTCTCTACATAAAGGCCTACATTCATCCCAGCATCATGACTGAGCTGAAGCTCGGTACCCTGAGAGCGGGGGGTATGCTCTGGTCGAGCTTTTTTGAAAGTATAGACCAAGGGTAATTACCACACCACAACTGTCCCACCATTACCCATAGGTGGCGCTACATTCCACGCCCTAAAGCACAAAGGCTTTCTGGAATGGATAGGCTAACCAAGCCCCCTCCCTTCACTCCTTGGGTTGAAATAAAGGCCCTTGTGGATCTTGATGGTATTATATTTCAGATTTGGTATCCCATTGGTAATTCTGCAGCATAGATTTTTCTATACAGTTCCAATTTGTCAAGAATATACATTTTTCAATGGTTCGCAATGTTTGGAGGAATCCGCCATTACTGCTTGCAGTTATATTTATTAGGATTCCTCCGTCAGGAGGAAACCTATTGTTATTGTTAGTTTTATTAGGATTCCTCCGTCAGGAGGAAACCTATTGTTATTGTTAGTTTTATTATTAGGATTCCTCCGTCAGGAGGAAACCTATTGTTATTGTTAGTTTTATTATTATTAGGATTCCTCCGTCAGGAGGAAACCTATTGTTATTGTTAGTTTTATTATTATTATTATTCTTGTTCCATGGAAGTCAATGGCAGCCCCTAGAACCCTTCGACAACTTTTTGTGAAATTTGGCACACTCATTAAGGACAGTTGATTCTATACCTACACCAAGTTTCATGTCTCCCATTAGACCACTCCAGCGCCACCAACGGGTCAAAGTTGGACTTGTGTTTACACACGCAACTTTTGGACCGTATGACCCATTTTCAAAAATGAGGTACCATTGGATTCCCTGGTTCAAGCCGAGTTCAACGCACCCCATGGCGTCAATTTCCGGTTATATAGATTTTTCGCTACTTCCGGTTTTATCAAAAACCTTTGAAAGCCTACTCCTCCTACAATTTTTGTCATATCTTCTTCAAAGTTACCAGAGATGATCTTCAGACCAAGCGTCACAAAAGTTATCGAAAAGAATTTTGATCCTCACAACCGTTTGTCCGGTACAGCCAATCAAATTCATCAGAAAAGCCGCCAAACAGGATGTGAAGTCATGTCTCAGCAAATCTTTGAGATATCAACACGAAACTTGGTATATCGATGGAAGACACTACAACATGTTACCGTGTGCAAAGGCAACTTCATATCTCCAAAAATGATTGATATAAAGCATATTGAACTTATCGCTAACGCTAAAATAATGCTTTACACATCAGCCAGTCAAAAACTGATACTCTGATTCAATCACAAGTTCATATGAAGACTCTTGAGAATGTTTATAACACAAATCTGTGAAAAAGTTGACTGTAAGATCAAAGGTCGATTTTTGGTGAATATTTGAAACATGCTTGCTTGGCTAATTTCTAGCCAAATTTCCAATGAATGTCTCCCCTCCTCCTGCCCGCGCGTGCTCCACATCCTCACACACTCAGCCTTAACTTACACACGCGCGGGCTTGGCAAGACGCACACGCAACATTTCAGGAGAGTGTGGGCTGACCAAGCCCCCACTCATTCCTTGGTTTCTAGCCAAGGCCTTGTGGATCTTGTAATCTTGGATCTCTTAACAAAAGCTGATCTTTTTAGTATTGCATTTCCGATTTTGTATGCAATGGTAAAAAGTTATACAAATCCTGAAACATTGATATATATATATGTATTTATATATATATAAATCTTTATTTCAGACGCCAAGTTCCACATAAAATAACAGACAGAGCTATAAAAAAGAGAGTAAAACGAAAACATAAAACATAGATAATACAGTGCATAAAAAGTATGAAGACTTTTGTGCCAATGTAGTCTTAAGTTCCAAGTAATCGATAGCAGCTCTTTAGAGGGTTGACCAGGGCCTCTACTATTCAGTTCTCAGACTTGTCCAGTCGACACATGAAACCATACATCAGTTGTCTCAGGAGTGCCTTACAGGTTGGTACGTGCTTAGACAGAAACAACTGACCAGCACTATACCCCCTAGGCACATTAAGTAGCAATCTAAAAGCATCATTAAAAACCATACATCAATTGTCTCAGGATTGCCTTACAGGTTGGTACGTGCTTAGACACAAACAACTGACTAGCACTATGCCACCTTGGCACATTAAGTAGCAATCTAAAAGCATCATTGTAGGCTACTTTCAGTATCTGTATACTCCTTTTCCTGTACATAGACCACAAATGAGCAGTGTACAATGGTGTTATGTAGGTTCTAAACAGGGAACATTTAACTGAATCTGAGCACATAGAAAACGTCCTTAATAACATACTGGCCTGAGAATATATTTGACAGCGCTGTTGATACATATCGTTGTCATCTGTCCAATCATCAGAAATGACATGGCCCAGATATTTTATTTCCTCACAAACACCAAGGGGACTGCCAGATAAATAAAAGGTAGGGAAGGTTAATTTCCTGTCCTGATTACTTCTGACTATCATTATGTGGCTTTTCTTTGCATTATATTTTATATCATGATCTAAGCCATACTGAGAGCACACCCATAGCATCTGTTGCAACAGGCTGAGTGGAACCAGATCATTTGCGTACATCAGATGATTGACAATAGATTCACCAACAAGACAGCCTGTATTTGTCTTAATCAGCTGGCTTGATAAGTCGTCCAAATCCATATTAAACAAAAAGGGAAATCAAATTCCTCCTTGTCGAACTCCGTTACCAACATGGAAAGGAGCTGATACAACATTGTCCCATTTAACATGAAAAGTTTGATTGGCATACCAGAACACCAAAATCCTCACAAGAGGTTTAGGGACACCTCTCGCTATTAGCTTCATAAACAGTTTTTCATGACAAATTCGATCGAAAGCTTTGTAAGCATCAATAAAGCATAAAAATACAGATGAATTAAGACTTGTGTACCTGAGACAATCTCCTTCAGAGCATAGATACAGAGATCAGTACCATGTTTTCTTTTAAAACCAAACTGATTTTCTGCAGTCAGAATATACATTTCCAATTTCAATCAAATAATTCTCTCAAACACTTTAGACAAGATACTGGCCAATGCAATGGGTCGATAGTTGTCTATGCTGTTCAGTTTACCAGCCTTATCTTTAACAACAGGCACTAACAGTACTGACATAATAGAGTTCGGTAGAACACCATGAACCATAATTCCAGTGAGACACATGGCTAGAAATGGACTGAGTCTATAACTGGCATTTTTTAGATGCTCTGCAGAAATGGAATCCATACCACAAGCTTTGTTGTTGTCTAGCATGTGGATGGCATCATAAATATCTACTGATCTAACTATCAAGTCTGCAGAGATACCTTTATATTCATTATCAATTCTCACTGTGTTACTTTGAACACAATTAAATAGTTGACTGTAGTGCTCATGCCATAGATCAGCAATCTTCTCTGGACAACTAACCCCTTTGATATCAGAAGGGAGGGGAGTTCTGTTATTATTTATCATCTTGACCTCCTTCCAGAAGTCAGTAAGATTGTTATTCTGCATCTTTCTGGCCAGCGAGTCTGCTCTCATTGTGTTTTCATTTCTCTTAATGAAACGAGTGCATATTTAAATCTAGCATTTGTGAGGTTTTTGTTATCAAGCAGCACTCTCTGTCTGGGTCTGCCTGCCTCTGACCAGACTCTAAAGGCTTCTCTAGCAGCAGCATGTTGCTCAGACACAAACTCATTCCAGACAGGCCGTGCATTAGGGACCTTACTCTTGTGATTAATAAAACCTTCACTGAAAGCATAAAGACATTTGACAATATCATCATACATGGCACAGAGCTTTTCAGCATGATGTTTATCCTTGCAGTTCATATCCGTGCACATTAGGGCATCCCTAGAAAATGCAACATCACTATGTAAGCTGTCAGTTAATAGAGGATATCTGTGCATAACCTCTTTGGTCAATTTTGACCAGTCCAGTTTTCTTGGGGGGCCAGCAACAAGGGTACACTCTCAACATTTAGCAGCATAGCAACTGGTATGTGATCAGTGGTGGCCAGCCCATAACACATCTCTATACTTTCCAGTGAGTCATGAGCATCGGCTGTGGTTACAATATGGTCTAGCCAGGAAGTTGTGTGCCACGTTTCACTTATATAGGTAAAACTTGTATCAGGCAATAACGCTTGATATAATTAATTTAGTTTCATTACAGAACTGCTGCAGATGTTGTGCGAATAAACACTTATCTGACATGTCAGCATTAAAATCACCCATGACATAGACACAACATGAACTATTGTCCTCTATGAAGGACTGAATAAAAGCTAACCTGTTCTGAAATTCATCCTCATGGTCATAGGATTCATATGGTGTGTACACATTTACAATAGTAAATTTATTTTCATTGTGATTAAACTCCAACCCAATAGCCCAGTCAACGTTAAGCCACACCACCTTTACCGTTGGGTCATATTTTATGTTCCACAGTATAGCTACACCACCAGCTATCCTCCCACAAATTCTTTTGTGAAGTCATTCTCATGCTGAGATCGGTAGTGGACTCTCCAGCACCATGAAAGTTCTTGTGTAGGGAGTTCAATTTGTCCAGATCTTGCTTGGCCATCCAGGTTTCTTGAAGGCAGACAATGTCACTCTCGTCCAGCAATGTGTCCACCACCAAACGTCTTGATCTATCAGCAGCAGTATGTCCTACTCGGAGGCCACGAGCGTTGTAGGATACAACCCGCATTAATGATCTACCACGGACCCATCAGGGCAGCTGGCCAGTGTGTCTGTCTCCCTGGTCTCTACATATAGGCCTACATTCATCCCAGCATCATGATTGAGCTGAAGCTCGGTACCCTGAGAGCGGGGGGTATGCTCTGGTCAAGCTTTTTTGAAAGTATAGACCAAGGGTAATTACCACACCACAACTGTCCAACCATTACCCATAGGTGGCGCTACATTCCACGCCCTAAAGCACAAAGGCTTTCTGGAATGGATAGGCTAACCAAGCCCCCTCCCTTCACTCCTTGGGTTGAAATAAAGGCCCTTGTGGATCTTGATGGTATTATATTTCAGATTTGGTATCCCATTGTTAATTCTGCAGCATAGATTTTTCTATACAATTCCAATTTGTCAAGAATATACATTTTTCAATGGTTCGCAATGTTTGGAGGAATCCGCCATTACTGCTTGCAGTTATATTTAGGATTCCTCCGTCAGGAGGAAACCTATTGTTATTGTTAGTTTTATTATTATTATTATTCTTGTTCCATGGAAGTCAATGGCAGCCCCTAGAACCCTTCGACAACTTTTTGTGAAATTTTGCACACTCATTAAGGACAGTTGATTCTATACCTACACCAAGTTTCATGTCTCCCATTAGACCACTCCAGCGCCACCAACGGGTCAAAGTTGGACTTGTGTTTACACACGCAACTTTTGAACCGTATGACCGATTTTCAAAAAGGAGGCACCATTGGATTCCCTGGATCAAGCCGAGTTCAACGCACCCCATGGCGTCAATTTCCGGTTATATAGATTTTCCGCTATTTCCGGTTTTATGAAAAACCTTTGAAAGCCTACTCCTCCTACAATTTTTGTCATATCTTCTTCAAAGTTACCAGAGATGATCTTCAGACCAAGCCTCACAAAAGTTATCGAAAAGAATTTTGATCCTCACAACCGTTTGTCCGGTACAGCCAATCAAATTCATCAGAAAAGCCGCCAAACAGGATGTGAAGTCATGTCTCAGCAAATCTTTGAGATATCAACACGAAACTTGGTATATCGATGGAAGACACTACAACATGTTACCGTGTGCAAAGGCAACTTCATATCTCCAAAAATGATTGATATAAAGCAAATTGAACTTATCGCTAACGCTAAAATAATGCTTTACACATCAGCCAGTCAAAAACTGATACTCTGATTCAATCACAAGTTCATATGAAGACTCTTGAGAATGTTTATAACACAAATCTGTGAAAAAGTTGACTGTACGATCAAAGGTCGATTTTTGGTGAATATTTGAAACATGCTTGCTTGGCTAATTTCTAGCCAAATTTCCAATGAATGTCTCCCCTCCTCCTGCCCGCGCGTGCTCCACATCCTCACACATTCAGCCTTAACTTACACACGCGCGGGCTTGGCAAGACGCACACGCAACATTTCAGGAGAGTGTGGGCTGACCAAGCCCCCACTCATTCCTTAGTCTCTAGCAAAGGCCTTGTGGATCTTGTAATCTTGGATCTCTTAACAAAAGCTGATCTTTTTGGTATTGCATTTCCGATTTTGTATGCAATGGTAAAAAGTTATACAAATCCTGAAACATTAATATATATATATATGTATTTATATATATATAAATCTTTATTTCAGACGCCAAGTTCCACATAAAATAACAGACATAGAGCTATAAAAAAGGGAGTAAAACAAAAACATAAAACATAGATAATACAGTGCATAAAAAGTATGAAGACTTTTGTGCCAATGTAGTCTTAAGTTCCAAGTAATCGATAGCAGCTCTTTAGAGGGTTGACCAGAGCCTCTACTATTCCGTTCTCAGACTTGTCCAGTCGACACATGAAACCATACATCAGTTGTCTCAGGAGTGCCTTACAGGTTGGTACGTGCTTAGACAGAAACAACTGACCAGCACTATGCCACCTAGGCACATTAAGTAGCAATCTAAAAGCATCATTGAAACCATACATCAGTTGTCTCAGGATTGCCTTACAGGTTGGTACGTGCTTAGACACAAACAACTGACTAGCACTATGCCACCTTGGCACATTAAGTAGCAATCTAAAAGCATCATTGTAGGCTACTTTCAGTATCTGTATACTCCTTTACCTGTACATAGACCACAAATGAGCAGTGTACAATGGTGTTATGTAGGTTCTAAACAGGGAACATTTAACTGAATCTGAGCACATAGAAAACGTCCTTAATAACATACTGGCCTGAGAATATATTTGACAGCGCTGTTGATACATATCGTTGTCATCTGTCCAATCATCAGAAATGACATGGCAGATATTTTATTTCCTCACAAACACCAAGGGGACTGCCAGATAAATAAAAGGTAGGGAAGGTTAATTTCCTGTCCTGATTACTTCTGACTATCATTATGTGGCTTTTCTTTGCATTATATTTTATATCATGATCTAAGCCATACTGAGAGCACACCCATAGCATCTGTTGCAACAGGCTGAGTGGAACCAGATAATCTGCGTACATCAGATGATTGACAATAGATTCACCAACAAGACAGCCTGTATTTGTCTTATTCAGCTGGCTTGATAAGTCGTCCATATTAAACAAAAAGGGAAATCAAATTCCTCCTTGTCGAACTCCGTTACCAACATGGAAAGCAGCTGATACAACATTGTCCCATTTAACATGAAAAGTTTGATTGGCATACCAGAACACCAAAATCCTCACAAGAGGTTTAGGGAAACCTCTCGCTATTAGCTTCATAAACAGTTTTTCATGACAAATTCGATCGAAAGCTTTGTAAGCATCAATAAAGCATAAAAATACAGATGAATTAAGACTTGTGTACCTGAGACAATCTCCTTCAGAGCATAGATACAGAGATCAGTACCATGTTTTCTTTTAAAACCAAACTGATTTTCTGCAGTCAGAATATACATTTCCAATTTCAATCAAATAATTCTCTCAAACACTTTAGACAAGATACTGGCCAATGCAATGGGTCGATAGTTGTGTAGCCCGGGTGGTAAACATTTCTGTTGAAACAATCCTATTACATAAATATAAAAGTTTGAATACATAATACTTAAGTTCATAGTTTAATAAATAGACTTTAAGGTTTGAGAGTATGATTTTGATTTGATGAGAAATGCATATTGTTCATGTTTTACTGAATACAGCATTTGGAAATGTATATCTGTTGTTTAAAAAACGCATGTTAAAATGTACCGGTTACAAATATGAAGAGAGTAAGATGAATGTTTTGTGAATCTATGTTGTTGCTTTAATTTTGATTATGATGTTAAGCCAATCCGGTTTGAGGTCAAAGGGCAGGGTAACACGGGAAGTTGGGGTAGATGAGGTTGGAGTAGAAAAAGACAGAGCGAGCGGAGGAGTTGGAGGGAGAAGAAAATTGTAGCGTACGGTAAAATACCAAGAGTGAAGATTTTATATTATCATTAGTGGTGTTATGTTTATATTGTTGGGTGAATATCTCAACCAACAACAATAACCCAGAAAGAGGAGTTTGGCTGTTGGCGGTTTTGGATTAAGCACGGGCTTTGCCGCCAGACTAGCGACAGCGAGTGCCAGGTTGGAGCCGGTGGAGGTCGGGATTGTCGTCGTCCTCAGTCTTCTTCCTGAGTTGGTTCGTCTCGTAAATCCACGAGAGTATTTGGTCGGTCTCTCCTTCACCTGCTGCCGCCCTTCTGCCGCAGTGCGTGTGCTACCGCACTGCTGATCCGAGGTACCAGCTCCTTGTTATTTTGTGCCATCCTGGCGAAACAGCCATTTTGTTTACGGCTACAACGCACACGAGCTACACTCAGGCCTGCACCGTAGAACTGTACTGAATTAAGGTATTCGTGTAGTTAGCATTGCCGGCTAGTTTGTATTGTGTGTCCATGTGCATTACGATGTCATGTAAATGTTGAACCAATAACTGAAGAACTGATTTTTTGTCTGAAGTAAATCTTTCCTGTTTTTGTTTAACAGTTGGTTGTATTGTTTTTTTCATATGTTAAATTGGTTTAAGTTAGTAACAATTACTAACGAACTCAGGTTAGCCACCTCTCATTACAAATCCACCAAACTAGAGAGGCGCTACAGTTGTCTATGCTGTTCAGTTTACCAGCCTCATCTTTAACAACAGGCACTAACAGTACTGACATAATAGAGTTCGGTAGAACACCATGAACCATAATTCCAGTGAGACACATGGCTAGAAATGGACTGAGTCTATAACTGGCATTTTTTAGATGCTCTGCAGAAATGGAATCCATACCACAAGCTTTGTTGTTGTCTAGCATGTGGATGGCATCATAAATATCTACTGATCTAACTATCAAGTCTGCAGAGATACCTTTATATTGATTATCAATTCTCACTGTGTTACTTTGAACACAATTAAATAGTTTACTGTAGTGCTCATGCCATAGATCAGCAATCTTCTCTGGACAACTAACCCCTTTGATATCAGAAGGGAGGGGAGTTCTGTTATTATTTATGATCTTGACCTCCTTCCAGACAGGGCTGGACTGGGACAAGAAATCAGCCCTGGCATTTTTGGCCATGGCAGCCCACCAAGATTATTTATACGATATGCGGAGGCACACAACATACCAGAGGATATATGCGCATATTGTGCTGTTTCAACAATTAAAATAAAGCGCAGTAGCCTACATGGATGAGAGTAACCATGTTGAAAAATGCATACACTCTTTCACTATACTTACAGAGACTTTCATCTTTGGAGAGATGGCTACAATGCCACAATGCCCATCTTGAAGTGAAAGTGGTTGTCAAAGAAACATTGCTAGAGATGTCTTTTCAGTGTTTAATGAAAATACTGTTTATACAAACGTGTACATTGTTTATAAAAATAGAAATTAAACAATTAGGTACGATCATAATTTTAATCTTTTATATAATAGCCCAAAATAACCTTTTGTTCTTTCAATGGCCACATGTAAAAACAGGAGTGGAGATTAAAAAAACTATTAGATCCTCGTGATTAGACGCTTACAAAATGTTTACACTCAAAAAAACAAGGCAGATTACAGGACTTTGAAGAAGAGAGGGTTCTGCATTTGTATTTGGGCACAATGGAGGTTTTGCAGCTAGGTCAAATCTCCTCTGAAATGACTAATGCTTATAATATGTACAGTTTGAACCGTCTCACAGTCAGCAAAAAATGCAAGAACAGAGAACAACAACAACAGGAAGTATACACAATATATGTATTATCTTATTTACACTAACTAGAACACACCAAATTATAACACAGTAAGTCAAAGTGGCACCCTAAAGTATGAGAGAGAGAGAGAGAGAGAGAGAGAGAGAGAGAGAGAGAGAGAGAGAGAGAGAGAGAGAGAGAGAGAGAGAGAGAGAGAGAGAGAGAGAGAGAGAGAGATCAGTTAAGGTATAGTTTAAATAATCTTTAGGTGAACAGAGAGATAATAGCTCATTTTGTACTTACATATGCTGAGACAAAAGGCTGCATGGACCTTGGTGCTCTGAGGGAGACAGAAAGGAGCAGTCAGATATGATAGATTCATCTGATACTGTCTCTTCTATAATCAAAATAAGAGCTATTTAGTAAACTCACAATGAAACAAAAAGAACACACGTGAACTCCACATCAGGGGAAGGCAATCCTTCACTCCAAAAATTACCTAAGGGGAGAGAAAGAGAGGCCAGGTGGGTCAAGAGAACAGTGAAAATTTGAATGTTTCAAAAAATTTACATTGATAGTATTGGTGTCTTTAAAGTAATACAATAATGGATAGTTGCATTCATTACAGTCACTCTGTAAAAGTAGTAGGCTTTATGACCATCCAGGTGGATGCCAGCAAGAACACAAAACAACAGTATTGTAAACTTACAAATTTGAAGAATGCCTGTGAAGTCCACACCAATGAAATGCACATCCCTGGAACACCCCTGGGGGACAGGGCAGCCTTAAAAAAAAGAGTTTGACAGACACAAAAAGTGAGTGATACAAACCAATTGCATTATAGCAGGACAGGACTGATGACTAAAAAAATAAATAGAGCTAGACAACAGTCTGATATACATACTGGTTGAGAAAATGTTGAATGGCCCTCCAATAGTCCACAAGAACAAATATGTAGCAAGGCAATGAAATTGGATGAGCAGGAACTTGAGCAACTGAAAACAGCAAGGGCACCCTGAGAGAGGAGGAGAGCAGAGAGCAAAGCAATAACAACATTATTTTCTGTCAACATTTTTTATTAAATCCACTAATTTAACACAAATGTATTTATTTATCATAAATCTCACCTTATAAAAGCAGTTTCTTCATTGATTCGCTCTTCTCTGCAACTCTGTCAATCACTGTGTCAGTTTCAAGGGACACAAGGACATCCTTTTCAATGGCCATCAACATGAAGGCTTCCAGTTTGCTGGCAGACAGGCAACTCCTCAGTCGGTTTTTGATGTAGCGAAGGGTGGAAAATGACCGCTCACAGGCTACCTGAGTTATTGACAGGGTTAGCAGAAACTTGTATGCCAACCCAAGTAGCGGATATGCGTGAGTCAGCATGTTAAACCTGAGAAGGATTTTGTAGCAGCACAGGGGGCACTCTTTGCAAGACACACAGGTTTTGCTTATTATTTCCATCTCTTCTTGGCCATCTGATTCCTCTTCAACTGCTTTAGTTGCGTAGTTATCCAATTGTGATTGTACCAGCCTGTCCCATTGCTGTGCCAAGTTTCTGAGTTCAATCTGTAGATCTGTAACAGTTGCCCTGCTGTCATACACAACTAGACACTTGCTGAGTTCTTGAAGTGCAGATACAGGGAGTGCACCGCCACTGGTCTGGATGAGGGGGAAGTTTTTGGGATGTAGGAGGGATAAATCTGCATACAGAGTGCCATGAGTGAGGAATCTGTGGTGCATGGCCTCAACAGCTGTATCCAGGATCTGGTGGTGAACATTGACCTCATAGGCCTTCTCTGAATCACTGAGGCTTTCATCCTGGGCCATCTCTCCTGGCAAGACTTTCTTCTTCTTTAGCCTTTTCTGAGGTAGTGCTGCCTCCACTTCCAAATCTAGATCATCCTGCTCCTCTAGCTTTTCATTTGCCCAATGGACAAAACAGTCAGCTGCATCTTTGACGGCCGGGAAATCTCTTGCTATCTTTGTAAGTGAATCGTGTGTTGTGGTGACCATCCTATGTGCAGAGAGGATGTCCATTCCTCCGGTCTGTAGGTATTTTGACAGTGGTGAGGTGAACTCAAATACCCGGAGGAATAACTGAGCTGTGAGCACAGTTTCGTATCGAAGTAAGCCGTCTCTGTATCCTCTGGCTTTGTTTCTTGCATTTGATGCAAGTGACTTCAGCTTCATTATGGCAGAAAGTGTGGACACCACTTCAACAAAAAGGCCGCCATCAGGTCTGCCAAAGTTTCCAAAAACTTTCCTCAGGGCATGATGTTTAGCCCACCATCTCGTCTCTCCAATTGTTGAGATGCGTTTGTGCCTCTTGTCCTGGCTCTCGGTCTCCCACACACTCACTCTTGTGTATGAGTCCCTGATGAATACGGCAATGTCGTTCAGCAGGTCAAATAGTGATCCACTTTCAATGACGCTATGGGTGGTATCGGACAATACAAGGTTCAAGACATGTGCATAGCACCACACATGCTGATGGGTGGGGTTTTTGGATGCCATTAATGCAGAGAAACCTCTGTATTGACCCTGCATATTAGAGGCTCCATCTGTGGCGTTTCCAATGCACAGGCCTATGTCCAATTGCAGACTCTCAAGGACTTCTGTTAACAGCGTCACAAACGACTGTCCTGTAGTTGTGCTGCATTGTACGACTGCAACCAGCCTTTCATGGACTGCATCCGTCACAAACCTCAAAATCACAGAACACTGCTCTCTCCCTGTAACATCTTGTGTTGTGTCGAGCTGCACAGAATACATTCCGGCTTTTTTGATGTCTGCTGAGATGCTCTCTTGAATTAAATGCTTGATAGCATCGATTACTGCATCCACAGTTGTTTTGGACAGGAGGGTAATGAGAGAGCCTCTGCCTTGTGTGCCTGAAGCATGGATCTGCTTGCTTTTCTCAATTACACTGCTGAGGTGCTCCTTTAAACACACATCATATTTCCCCAACAATATAATAAGTTCTAGGAAATTGCCATGGTCGAGACTGTTGATGTCCAAGGTGTACGCAGCTTCATTGTGCTCCTGCCTGTAGCTTAAGCCTCTCTTCCCTAAGACTCTCACAACCTCCACCACACGTTCCAACACCTGACGTCTCTTCTTCACCTGCTCACGGTGTCCTTTCAGCTGTCTTCCCTCAAGGAGGTGATCAACACTTGCTCTGGAGCAGTTTAATACATATGCCTCAGCACACTGTCTATGTGCCATGCCTCTCTCATGCTCCTCTATTCTTTGGTGCACATGCCTCCAGTCTGTCATGCCTCCAATGAAAGAACTTGGGTCATTGGGCTTGCTAAAAGCAAGGCAAAGAAAACAAAATAAAGCATTACGTTCATCACTATAAGTCAGCCATTTCCATGCCATGTCGTCCGTTCTTGTGAAGAGCCTCTGGATGACAGGGTTTGTGGCATTCTGCTGTGGGTGAAACTTAAAGAATTCCTGCCTTTTTGTGGAATGAGGGCGGCTAAAATAGTCTACAACTGCCTGATCTTCCTGTGACTCCTCCACTCCTACTCCAACAGTCTGACTTGACTAAACATAGAGAAAGAGAGAGAGACAGGAGCATTAATTTCACTAGTGTTATTTCTCTGGTTACCTACTAATGAATAATCATTATTAGCAATTAGAAATAGCAATATTTCACTATTACATGATAATAAATAATAACTGTAAGCTATAACACCTGCAAACTATAACATAATAGCAAGCAAGCTAAAATAACACTGTAAATTGGACACAAAGTCTACTCATAGCGCACACACGCACACACACACAAAAGAAATATTAGAACACATGTTTTCTCCAGGGAATACATGTTTGTCTAAATTTTGTTTATTAAGCTGGCTCACAAACAAGTTTTATCTATGTTTTCATGTCCCAAAAAAGCTGTTTACCCATAAAGCCTAATAAATTAATAAAGCAATTAAACACTGACAGCTTCCTCACATTAATGTTGTTCAAATAGCGATAGCAAAGTGATGCTCTTTCAATACACAGTCAACAGAGCTATTTAACTCCCCAAAGAAAAGCTAGCAAATGTTTAGTGGGCTAACTGTTGTGTTAGCTAAAATAGCCACTTTGACCGGGCTCAGTCTAGATTACTCTGTACAACATGTTGTTATAACGCAGGAGCTAACTGTTAGGAAACTACATACTGTGTTAAAGTTTAGGAATCTAGCTTAACAAATATTTCTTTATCAACACAAACTTAAATTTCAACTTCTTACCGCCGCCACTTCGTCTGAGGCTGAGCTCGGCCCCGGGGCCGGGCCGCCGCCAGCGCCACCCATCTCTGCGCTTGGCCTCGGCCGCCATTCAGTCACCTCTCCGTCCCCATCATCACCGACATCCTCCTCAGCCTCCGCCGCCGCAATTTCCACCGTCGCAGGTGCTAATGAAGCCGGGCCAGCTGTCGCGGCAAACATGTCCGATATTTTAGCACATGTTGCAGAGTTTGCCTCTAGGGCTTTTCTCTTTTTATCTCGGACTTTCTCCGCGCCTCCTTTCCGTTTTTTCTATTTTTCTGTCAGTGTCAATAAGTGACGTGACGTGACTGATTGACAGCCGAGACCCAAGGGCGGGACCTCGGCCCTCTGCTGTGTATGTGATTGGGCCAGGCCCAGCATAGAACTAATCATAATGAGTAATTGCCTGAGACCGCCAGGGACAAAGTATTTTTTTTAAACTTTCAGGTGAAGTTGACAGCCTGCCTGGCCTGCACGCACCTATGTGCCATGGGGGACCTCGGCCCTCGGCCTCGGCTGTGTGACTTGGCCGGGCCGGGCCGGGCCAGGCCGGGCCGGGTCCATAAAAAAAAAAAAAATTGTAATAATTATATTTTAATTTTTTTTTTTTTTTTTTTTTTTTTTTTTTTTGAATGGACCCGGCCCGGCCCAAAATGCCTGCCGGCCCACCGGGCATTGCCCGGTACGCCCGATGGCCAGTCCAGCCCTGCTTCCAGAAGTCAGTAAGATTGTTATTCTGCATCTTTCTGGCCAGCGAGTCTGCTCTCATTGTGTTTTCATTTCTCTTAATGAAACGAGTGCATATTTAAATCTAGCATTTGTGAGGTTTTTGTTATCAAGCAGCACTCCCTGTCTGGGTCTGCCTGCCTCTGACCAGACTCTAAAGGCTTCTCTAGCAGCAGCATGTTGCTCAGACACAAACTCATTCCAGACAGGCCGTGCGTTAGGGACCTTACTCTTGTGATTAATAAAAGGTTCACTGGAAGCATAAAGACATTTGACAATATCATCATACATGGCACAGAGCTTTTCAGCATTATGTTTATCCTTGCAGTTCATATCCGAGAATTAGTTAATAGAGAATATCTGTGCCGAACCTCTTTGGTCAATTTTGACCAGTCCAGTTTTCTTGGGGGGCCAGCAACAAGGGTACAATCTCAACATTTAGCAGCATAGCAACTGGTATGTGATCAGTGGTGGCCAGCCCATAACACATCTCTATACTTTCCAGTGAGTCATGAGCATCGGCTGTGGTTACAATATGGTCTAGCCAGGAAGTTGTGTGCCACGTTTCACTTACATAGGTAAAACTTGTATCAGGCAATAACGCTTGATATAATTAATTTAGTTTCATTACAGAACTGCTGCAGATGTTGTGCGAATAAACGCTTATCTGACATGTCAGCATTAAAATCACCCATGACATAGACACAACATGAACTATTGTCCTCTATGAAGGACTGAATAAAAGCTAACCTGTTCTGAAATTCATCCTCATGGTCATAGGATTCATATGGTGTGTACACATTTACAATAGTACATTTATTTTCATTGTGATTAAACTCCAACCCAATAGCCCAGTCAACGTTAAGCCACACCACCTTTACCGTTGGGTCATATTTTATGTTCCACAGTATAGCTACACCACCAGCTATCCTCCCACAAACCATTCTCATGCTGAGATCGGTAGTGGACTCTCCAGCACCATGAAAGTTCTTGTGTAGGGAGTTCAATTTGTCCAGATCTTGCTTGGCCATCCAGGTTTCTTGAAGGCAGACAATGTCACTCTCGTCCAGCAATGTGTCCACCACCAAACGTCTTGATCTATCAGCAGCAGTATGTCCTACTCGGAGGCCACGAGCGTTGTAGGATACAACCCGCATTAATGATCTACCACGGACCCATCAGGGCAGCTGGCCGGTGTGTCTGTCTCCCTGGTCTCTACATAAAGGCCTACATTCATCCCAGCATCATGACTGAGCTGAAGCTCGGTACCCTGAGAGCGGGGGGTATGCTCTGGTCGAGCTTTTTTGAAAGTATAGACCAAGGGTAATTACCACACCACAACTGTCCCACCATTACCCATAGGTGGCGCTACATTCCACGCCCTAAAGCACAAAGGCTTTCTGGAATGGATAGGCTAACCAAGCCCCCTCCCTTCACTCCTTGGGTTGAAATAAAGGCCCTTGTGGATCTTGATGGTATTATATTTCAGATTTGGTATCCCATTGGTAATTCTGCAGCATAGAGTTTTCTATACAGTTCCAATTTGTCAAGAATATACATTTTTCAATGGTTCGCAATGTTTGGAGGAATCCGCCATTACTGCTTGCAGTTATATTTATTATTATTCTTGTTCCATGGAAGTCAATGGCAGCACCTAGAACACTTCGTCAACTTTTTGTGAAATTTGGCACACTCATTAAGGACAGTTGATTCTATACCTACACCAAGTTTCATGTCTCCCATTAGACCACTCCAGCGCCACCAACGGGTCAAAGTTGGACTTGTGTTTACACACGCAACTTTTGAATCGTATGACCCATTTTCAAAAATGAGGTACCATTGGATTCCCTGGTTCAAGCCGAGTTCAACGCACCCCATGGCGTCAATTTCCGGTTATATAGATTTTCCGCTACTTCCGGTTTTATCAAAAACCTTTGAAAGCCTACTCCTCCTACAATTTTTGTCATATCTTCTTCAAAGTTACCAGAGATGATCTTCAGACCAAGCCTCACAAAAGTTATCGAAAAGAATTTTGATCCTCACAACCGTTTGTCTGGTACAGCCAATCAAATTCATCAGAAAAGCCGCCAAACAGGATGTGAAGTCATGTCTCAGCAAATCTTTGAGATATCAACACGAAACTTGGTATATCGATGGAAGACACTACAACATGTTACCGTGTGCAAAGGCAACTTCATATCTCCAAAAATGATTGATATAAAGCAAATTGAACTTATCGCTAACGCTAAAATAATGCTTTACACATCAGCCAGTCAAAAACTGATACTCTGATTCAATCACAAGTTCATATGAAGACTCTTGAGAATGTTTATAACACAAATCTGTGAAAAAGTTGACTGTAAGATCAAATGTCGATTTTTGGTGAATATTTGAAACATGCTTGCTTGGCTAATTTCTAGCCAAATTTCCAATGAATGTCTCCCCTCCTCCTGCCCGCGCGTGCTCCACATCCTCACACACTCAGCTTTAACTTACACACGCGCGGGCTTGGCAAGACGCACACGCAACATTTCAGGAGAGTGTGGGCTGACCAAGCCCCCACTCATTCCTTGGTTTCTAGCAAAGGCCTTGTGGATCTTGTAATCTTGGATCTCTTAACAAAAGCTGATCTTTTTAGTATTGCATTTCTGATTTTGTATGCAATGGTAAAAAGTTATACAAATCCTGAAACATTGATATATATAAGTATTTATATATATAAATCTTTATTTCAGACGCCAAGTTACACATAAAATAACAGACATAGAGCTATAAAAAAGAGAGTAAAACAAAAACATAAAACATAGATAATACAGTGCATAAAAAGTATAAAGACAGTTGTGCCAATGTAGTCTTAAGTTCCAAGTAATCGATAGCAGCTCTTTAGAGGGTTGACCAGAGCCTCTACTATTCAGTTCTCAGACTTGTCCAGTCGACACATGAAACCATACATCAGTTGTCTCAGGATTGCCTTACAGGTTGGTACGTGCTTTTGACACAAACAACTGACTAGCACTATGCCACCTTGGCACATTAAGTAGCAATCTAAAAGCATCATTGTAGGCTACTTTCAGTATCTGTATACTCCTTTTCCTCTACATAGACCACAAATGAGCAGTGTACAATGGTGTTATGTAGGTTCTAAACAGGGAACATTTAACTGAATCTGAGCACATAGAAAACGTCCTTAATAACATACTGGCCTGAGAATATATTTGACAGCGCTGTTGATACATATCGTTGTCATCTGTCCAATCATCAGAAATGACATGGCCCAGATATTTTATTTCCTCACAAACACCAAGGGGACTGCCAGATAAATAAAAGGTAGGGAAGGTTAATTTCCTGTCCTGATTACTTCTGACTATCATTATGTGGCTTTTCTTTGCATTATATTTTATATCATGATCTAAGCCATACTGAGAGCACACCCATAGCATCTGTTGCAACAGGCTGAGTGGAACCAGATCATCTGCGTACATCAGATGATTGACAATAGATTCACCAACAAGACAGCCTGTATTTGTCTTATTCAGCTGGCTTGATAAGTCGTCCATATCCATATTAAACAAAAAGGGAAATCAAATTCCTCCTTGTCGAACTCCGTTAAGGAGCTGATACAACATTGTCCCATTTAACATGAAAAGTTTGATTGGCATACCAGAACACCAAAATCCTCACAAGAGGTTTAGGGACACCTCTCGCTATTAGCTTCATAAACAGTTTTTCATGACAAATTCGATCGAAAGCTTTGTAAGCATCAATAAAGCATAAAAATACAGATTAATTAAGACTTGTGTACCAGAGACAATCTCCTTCAGAGCATAGATACAGAGATCAGTACCATGTTTTCTTTTAAAACCAAACTGATTGTCTGCAGTCAGAATATACATTTCCAATTTAGCTACCTAAACTGTCCAAGCAACCAGAACTGGTATATCATCTTGTTAGCAAATCAAATTGTTCATAACAGGATCATGTGTCAAGAAGCTAGACTACAAGCTTCCGGCTCCGAAATAATAGTAATACAAGGCTGCTGAGCTTTAAATAAATATTGTCAAACCCTGTCAAAAGTAACATATAACATTTGAGTGAGAGGTTGTTTTTAACATCTGATTGTATAATGTGTTGCAGTTGGAGAGTGTAAGCTGTGTTGTTTCTAATACTTGTTGAGTGTACTGTAGACTGAACTGGCTGGTGAAGAGACCATGAGCTGGCTGATGATGGGAGACTGAGCTGGCTGGAGATGGTAGCCCGATCTGACTGGAGATGGTAGACTGATTTGGGATGGGAGATTTAGCTGACTAGTCCCTGAAGCTATTGAAATGGTACTTTGCCTCTGAAGCAACCTAATCCCTACCACGGATATACAGTCAGAGGTTTTCATCCATTTGCCTGTCAGCAGAAACTAGCAACTTGCCAGCTATGTGTGTATCACACACTATACATTTGAGACACGGACTGTCTCTCCACCTTCAAGAGAAGGCTCAAGACGAACTTGTTCCGGGAGTACAATGGTACTTAAGAATGGTTTGCTGAACCCAACGCAAGTTTCCTCAAGGATCACAATGACTCTTGCTTAGACTGTTGCTCTTGTTGGTTAGTGGTAGCTGATTTAAACTGTTGTATTCTATTTGAGTTATTCCTATTTGTAATGCTTTCCTACAGGTACACTTGCACTTAGAGATTAATGTTATGTAATTTTAACTTGTTTAACTACATGCTCTTATGGTTTCTTCCCTTTAGCACTATTTTTTGGTTGTTCACAATATGTACTTCTTGTTTTTGACTACTTGCAATGCTGTGGGGCTATCTTGTTATTATCAGTGACCTATGCACTTTGTAAAGCTCTCTCTTGGAAGTCGCTTTGGATAAAAGCGTCTGCTAAATGAATAAATGTAATGTAAATGTACATTTTTACTTAGTCTCTTTCTGCTAAATGTTCGTTTGGTGTATTTTTCCCTTTTGCATATAATGTTGAATGGGATGTCTAGTTCACTGTGATACACCAACTCTGGTAAGGCTTGAGCATAGGGCTCGAATTGTAGTTGCTTCCTCAGGGAAAGGTTCCCTTTAGGGCTTGTATCTTTGTGTATTACAAGACAAAAGTGAAGGAAAGAAAGTAGTTATTTTAAATCAGATCATTTCTTGAACTATATATTTAGTTATTATAAATAATATTCACATAAAATGCACTTCCAATTAATAATATAGCCTAACAAATATGCTCGTTCAAGTGTAATGTTGCTATGCTTCTTTACGGAATACCTGAATAATACAATTGTTTGACTTGTTTTTATGCATTTGAAGGTCTGTCACCCACTGACAGTATTACCGGCTCACCAAAATGCATGTGAATGTTTACGTCCTACGTTGAATATTGGGGTACACGATTGGTGGATGTTATGAAGGTGTCACGTATATGAGCTCTGATTGGATGCGGACTATAGGTGTCCTGAAAACTTGCCTGTGTCGATAAAGAAACAAAATGTTTGTTCGTTGAAAAATGTGCAGTAACTGGACATGCAAACACATTGTAAAAGGGTTGAAGGAAAGTATTAAAGCGACACAGAAAAATCCTGCTCCTCTATCGCGAGGGATCGTTCTAATGCACGATTTTGAGCTTCAGCACTCCACCTTCAGGACCCAAACAAGAAGACTTATTTCATCTCTGAAGACCTGAAGACAACTAGCGTTACTACTGCAGCCCTTTTCATTTTCCTTGTTGCACTATTTGACCGTGAGTAATCATTACATATAACGACAGTAGCCTACAAAACATGTATCTTAGCGTTATTATATGTATGATAATTGGAAGACTATTTGATATAGTTTTAAGGCGTGTTATTAGCTAACAAGATATTAGCTAATTTGAGCTAGGCTAGGTGAGCTAAGGATTTCTTTGTTTACAGTATGTATTGCAGGCTTGCAAGCTATAAAACTTTTAACATTATTGTCATGTTACGCTGTGGGACCGACATTCGAACGATCACATATTGTGACGCTGCTCATTAACGGGTTACGTTCTACAGTACGTTTGTAACTTGTTTGGTAAGATAGCTGTAGTGCTAGCCGTAGCCTAGTGCTAATTGGTTTGAGAAACAGCCATTTTAGAAGGTGTCCGGATAATTTAACTCAAACATTGTGACCAAGGATAGTGCTAACAAAGTGTTAAATAACTCTCGATTTTGTGGAAAATAGAAAACATTTAAGCGAACGTTTGAAGTCGGTCTGAAAGTGGTTAAGAAGTATCAGCGGAAATTCCAGGAATTATTTTATTGTTTGTTCTCGAAACTATATAGCGAAATTTTAAACAAATATGTAGACACATACCCCTTAATGCTATTAAAAGGTCAAGGGCTCGTACTAATGTAACATTTTATCTATATATACACAAATTTGTTTTTATAGTCTTCAATCTATCTGCTTCTTAATATCTACAGACTTACATTCGAATGTACACAGTTGAAATAGAATACAGGGAAATATTGGATGTGTAAAGTAAAAAGAGGTTGGTGTCTTGAGAATTCAAACCATCTTATCATGTTCTTAAAGGTCTGTATACTAGAACTGTTGAGCATGAAGTTACAATTATTTAAGATTATGAAATAGTTGTTCAGTAGTGTGGTATGTGGCTTTTTATAGTTGTGATTTTTTCTGTATTTTTTAGATGCCACGTTCCAGCAAACGTTCTACAGCGGCCAAGAAGAACTGGGCTCGTTCAGATGACCAAGGGTCCACTTTCGAGGTTAGAAAAATGAATGTGAATGGTTGAATGAGGATTCTTAACATCACTGTTACATTTTTCAATGGTTCGCAATGTTTGGAGGAATCCGCCATTACTGCTTGCAGTTATATTTATTATTAGGATTCCTCCGTCAGGAGGAAACCTATTGTTATTGTTAGTTTTATTATTAGGATTCCTCCGTCAGGAGGAAACCTATTGTTATTGTTAGTTTTATTATTATTATTATTATTATTCTTGTTCCATGGAAGTCAATGGCAGCCCCTAGAACACTTCGACAACTTTTTGTGAAATTTGGCACACTCATTAAGGACAGTTGATTCTATACCTACACCAAGTTTCATGTCTCCCATTAGACCACTCCAGCGCCACCAATGGGTCAAAGTTGGACTTGTGTTTACACACGCAACTTTTGAACCGTATGACCCATTTTCAAAAATGAGGTACCATTGGATTCCCTGGTTCAAGCCGAGTTCAACGCACCCCATGGCGTCAATTTCCGGTTATATAGATTTTCCGCTACTTCCGGTTTTATCAAAAACCTTTGAAAGCCTACTCCTCCTACAATTTTTGTCATATCTTCTTCAAAGTTACCAGAGATGATCTTCAGACCAAGCCTCACAAAAGTTATCGAAAATAATTTTGATCCTCACAACCGTTTGTCCGGTACAGCCAATCAAATTCATCAGAAAAGCCGCCAAACAGGATGTGAAGTCATGTCTCAGCAAATCTTTGAGATATCAACACGAAACTTGGTATATCGATGGAAGACACTACAACATGTTACCGTGTGCAAAGGCAACTTCATATCTCCAAAAATGATTGATATAAAGCAAATTGAACTTATCGCTAACGCTAAAATAATGCTTTACACATCAGCCAGTCAAAAACTGATACAATTCAATCACAAGTTCATATGAAGACTCTTGAGAATGTTTATAACACAAATCTGTGAAAAAGTTGACTGTAAGATCAAAGGTCGATTTTTGGTGAATATTTGAAACATGCTTGCTTGGCTAATTTCTAGCCAAATTTCCAATGAATGTCTCCCCTCCTCCTGCCCGCACGTGCTCCACATCCTCACACACTCAGCCTTAACTTACACACGCGCGGGCTTGGCAAGACGCACACGCAACATTTCAGGAGAGTGTGGGCTGACCAAGCCCCCACTCATTCCTTGGTTTCTAGCCAAGGCCTTGTGGATCTTGTAATCTTGGATCTCTTAACAAAAGCTGATCTTTTTAGTATTGCATTTCCGATTTTGTATGCAATGGTAAAACGTTATACAAATCCTGAAACATTGATATATATATATATATTTATATATATATAAATCTTTATTTCAGACGCCAAGTTCCACATAAAATAACAGACATAGAGCTATAAAAAAGAGAGTAAAACGAAAACATAAAACATAGATAATACAGTGCATAAAAAGTATGAAGACTTTTGTGCCAATGTAGTCTTAAGTTCCAAGTAATCGATAGCAGCTCTTTAGAGGGTTGACCAGGGCCTCTACTATTCAGTTCTCAGACTTGTCCAGTCGACACATGAAACCATACATCAGTTGTCTCAGGAGTGCCTTACAGGTTGGTACGTGCTTAGACAGAAACAACTGACCAGCACTATGCCACCTAGGCACATTAAGTAGCAATCTAAAAGCATCATTGAAACCATACATCAGTTGTCTCAGGATTGCCTTACAGGTTGGTACGTGCTTAGACACAAACAACTGACTAGCACTATGCCACCTTGGCACATTAAGTAGCAATCTAAAAGCATCATTGTAGGCTACTTTCAGTATCTGTATACTCCTTTTCCTGTACATAGACCACAAATGAGCAGTGTACAATGGTGTTATGTAGGTTCTAAACAGGGAACATTTAACTGAATCTGAGCACATAGAAAACGTCCTTAATAACATACTGGCCTGAGAATATATTTGACAGCGCTGTTGATACATATCGTTGTCATCTGTCCAATCATCAGAAATGACATGGCAGATATTTTTATTTCCTCACAAACACCAAGGGGACTGCCAGATAAATAAAAGGTAGGGAAGGTTAATTTCCTGTCCTGATTACTTCTGACTATCATTATGTGGCTTTTCTTTGCATTATATTTTATATCATGATCTAAGCCATACTGAGAGCACACCCATAGCATCTGTTGCAACAGGCTGAGTGGAACCAGATAATCTGCGTACATCAGATGATTGACAATAGATTCACCAACAAGACAGCCTGTATTTGTCTTATTCAGCTGGCTTGATAAGTCGTCCATATCCATATTAAACAAAAAGGGAAATCAAATTCCTCCTTGTCGAACTCCGTTACCAACATGGAAAGCAGCTGATACAACATTGTCCCATTTAACATGAAAAGTTTGATTGGCATACCAGAACACCAAAATCCTCACAAGAGGTTTAGGGAAACCTCTCGCTATTAGCTTCATAAACAGTTTTTCATGACAAATTCGATCGAAAGCTTTGTAAGCATCAATAAAGCATAAAAATACAGATGAATTAAGACTTGTGTACCTGAGACAATCTCCTTCAGAGCATAGATACAGAGATCAGTACCATGTTTTCTTTTAAAACCAAACTGATTTTCTGCAGTCAGAATATACATTTCCAATTTCAATCAAATAATTCTCTCAAACACTTTAGACAAGATACTGGCCAATGCAATGGGTCGATAGTTGTGTAGCCCGGGTGGTAAACATTTCTGTTGAAACAATCCTATTACATAAATATAAAAGTTTGAATACATAATACTTAAGTTCATAGTTTAATAAATAGACTTTAAGGTTTGAGAGTATGATTTTGATTTGATGAGAAATGCATATTGTTCATGTTTTACTGAATACAGCAATTGGAAATGTATATCTGTTGTTTAAAAAACGCATGTTAAAATGTACCGGTTACAAATATGAAGAGAGTAAGATGAATGTTTTGTGAATCTATGTTGTTGCTTTAATTTTGATTATGATGTTAAGCCAATCCGGTTTGAGGTCAAAGGGCAGGGTAACACGGGAAGTTGGGGTAGATGAGGTTGGAGTAGAAAAAGACAGAGCGAGCGGAGGAGTTGGAGGGAGAAGAAAATTGTAGCGTACGGTAAAATACCAAGAGTGAAGATTTTATATTATCATTAGTGGTGTTATGTTTATATTGTTGGGTGAATATCTGAACCAACAACAATAACCCAGAAAGAGGAGTTTGGCTGTTGGCGGTTTTGGATTAAGCACGGGCTTTGCCGCCAGACTAGCGACAGCGAGTGCCAGGTTGGAGCCGGTGGAGGTCGGGATTGTCGTCGTCCTCAGTCTTCTTCCTGAGTTGGTTCGTCTCGTAAATCCACGAGAGTATTTGGTCGGTCTCTCCTTCACCTGCTGCCGCCCTTCTGCCGCAGTGCGTGTGCTACCGCACTGCTGATCCGAGGTACCAGCTCCTTGTTATTTTGTGCCATCCTGGCGAAACAGCCATTTTGTTTACGGCTACAACGCACACGAGCTACACTCAGGCCTGCACCGTAGAACTGTACTGAATTAAGGTATTCGTGTAGTTAGCATTGCCGGCTAGTTTGTATTGTGTGTCCATGTGCATTACGATGTCATGTAAATGTTGAACCAATAACTGAAGAACTGATTTTTTGTCTGAAGTAAATCTTTCCTGTTTTTGTTTAACAGTTGGTTGTATTGTTTTTTTCATATGTTAAATTGGTTTAAGTTAGTAACAATTACTAACGAACTCAGGTTAGCCACCTCTCATTACAAATCCACCAAACTAGAGAGGCGCTACAGTTGTCTATGCTGTTCAGTTTACCAGCCTTATCTTTAACAACAGGCACTAACAGTACTGACATAATAGAGTTCGGTAGAACACCATGAACCATAATTCCAGTGAGACACATGGCTAGAAATGGACTGAGTCTATAACTGGCATTTTTTAGATGCTCTGCAGAAATGCAATCCATACCACAAGCTTTGTTGTTGTCTAGCATGTGGATGGCATCATAAATATCTACTGATCTAACTATCAAGTCTGCAGAGATACCTTTATATTGATTATCAATTCTCACTGTGTTACTTTGAACACAATTAAATAGTTTACTGTAGTGCTCATGCCATAGATCAGCAATCTTCTCTGGACAACTAACCCCTTTGATATCAGAAGGGAGGGGAGTTCTGTTATTATTTATGATCTTGACCTCCTTCCAGAAGTCAGTAAGATTGTTATTCTGCATCTTTCTGGCCAGCGAGTCTGCTCTCATTGTGTTTTCATTTCTCTTAATGAAACGAGTGCATATTTAAATCTAGCATTTGTGAGGTTTTTGTTATCAAGCAGCACTCTCTGTCTGGGTCTGCCTGCCTCTGACCAGACTCTAAAGGCTTCTCTAGCAGCAGCATGTTGCTCAGACACAAACTCATTCCAGACAGGCCGTGCGTTAGGGACCTTACTCTTGTGATTAATAAAAGGTTCACTGGAAGCATAAAGACATTTGACAATATCATCATACATGGCACAGAGCTTTTCAGCATTATGTTTATCCTTGCAGTTCATATCCGAGAATTAGTTAATAGAGAATATCTGTGCCGAACCTCTTTGGTCAATTTTGACCAGTCCAGTTTTCTTGGGGGGCCAGCAACAAGGGTACACTCTCAACATTTAGCAGCATAGCAACTGGTATGTGATCAGTGGTGGCCAGCCCATAACACATCTCTATACTTTCCAGTGAGTCATGAGAATCGGCTGTGGTTACAATATGGTCTAGCCAGGAAGTTGTGTGCCACGTTTCACTTATATAGGTAAAACTTGTATCAGGCAATAACGCTTGATATAATTAATTTAGTTTCATTACAGAACTGCTGCAGATGTTGTGCGAATAAACACTTATCTGACATGTCAGCATTAAAATCACCCATGACATAGACACAACATGAACTATTGTCCTCTATGAAGGACTGAATAAAAGCTAACCTGTTCTGAAATTCATCCTCATGGTCATAGGATTCATATGGTGTGTACACATTTACAATAGTACATTTATTTTCATTGTGATTAAACTCCAACCCAATAGCCCAGTCAACGTTAAGCCACACCACCTTTACCGTTGGGTCATATTTTATGTTCCACAGTATAGCTACACCACCAGCTATCCTCCCACAAACCATTCTCATGCTGAGATCGGTAGTGGACTCTCCAGCACCATGAAAGTTCTTGTGTAGGGAGTTCAATTTGTCCAGATCTTGCTTGGTCATCCAGGTTTCTTGAAGGCAGACAATGTCACTCTCGTCCAGCAATGTGTCCACCACCAAACGTCTTGATCTATCAGCAGCAGTATGTCCTACTCGGAGGCCACGAGCGTTGTAGGATACAACCCGCATTAATGATCTACCACGGACCCATCAGGGCAGCTGGCCGGTGTGTCTGTCTCCCTGGTCTCTACATATAGGCCTACATTCATCCCAGCATCATGACTGAGTTGAAGCTCGGTACCCTGAGAGCGGGGGGTATTCTCTGGTCGAGCTTTTTTGAAAGTATAGACCAAGGGTAATTACCAAACCACAACTGTCCCACCATTACCCATATGTGGCGCTACATTCCACGCCCTAAAGCACAAAGGCTTTCTGGAATGGATAGGCTAACCAAGCCCCCTCCCTTCACTCCTTGAGTTGAAATAAAGGCCCTTGTGGATCCTGGTGGTATTATATTTCAGATTTGGTATCCCATTGGTAATTCTGCAGCATATATTTTTCTATACAGTTCCAATTTGTCAAGAATATACATTTTTCAATGGTTCGCAATGTTTGGAGGAATCCGCCATTACTGCTTGCAGTTATATTTAGGATTCCTCCGTCAGGAGGAAACCTATTGTTATTGTTAGTTTTATTATTAGGATTCCTCCGTCAGGAGGAAACCTATTGTTATTGTTAGTTTTATTATTATTATTATTCTTGTTCCATGGAAGTCAATGGCAGCCCCTAGAACACTTCGACAACTTTTTGTGAAATTTGGCACACTCATTAAGGACAGTTGATTCTATACCTACACCAAGTTTCATGTCTCCCATTAGACCACTCCAGCGCCACCAATGGGTCAAAGTTGGACTTGTGTTTACACACGCAACTTTTGAACCGTATGACCCATTTTCAAAAATGAGGTACCATTGGATTCCCTGGTTCAAGCCGAGTTCAACGCACCCCATGGCGTCAATTTCCGGTTATATAGATTTTCCGCTACTTCCGGTTTTATCAAAAACCTTTGAAAGCCTACTCCTCCTACAATTTTTGTCATATCTTCTTCAAAGTTACCAGAGATGATCTTCAGACCAAGCGTCACAAAAGTTATCGAAAAGAATTTTGATCCTCACAACCGTTTGTCCGGTACAGCCAATCAAATTCATCAGAAAAGCCGCCAAACAGGATGTGAAGTCCTGTCTCAGCAAATCTTTGAGATATCAACACGAAACTTGGTATATCGATGGAAGACACTACAACATGTTACCGTGTGCAAAGGCAACTTCATATCTCCAAAAATGATTGATATAAAGCAAATTGAACTTATCGCTAACGCTAAAATAATGCTTTACACATCAGCCAGTCAAAAACTGATACTCTGATTCAATCACAAGTTCATATGAAGACTCTTGAGAATGTTTATAACACAAATCTGTGAAAAAGTTGACTGTAAGATCAAAGGTCGATTTTTGGTGAATATTTGAAACATGCTTGCTTGGCTAATTTCTAGCCAAATTTCCAATGAATGTCTCCCCTCCTCCTGCCCGCGCGTGCTCCACATCCTCACACACTCAGCCTTAACTTACACACGCGCGGGCTTGGCAAGACGCACACGCAACATTTCAGGAGAGTGTGGGCTGACCAAGCCCCCACTCATTCCTTGGTTTCTAGCCAAGGCCTTGTGGATCTTGTAATCTTGGATCTCTTAACAAAAGCTGATCTTTTTAGTATTGCCGATTCCATTTCCGATTTTGTATGCAATGGTAAAAAGTTATACAAATCCTGAAACATTGATATATATATATGTATTTATATATATATAAATCTTTATTTCAGACGCCAAGTTCCACATAAAATAACAGACATAGAGCTATAAAAAAGAGAGTAAAACGAAAACATAAAACATAGATAATACAGTGCATAAAAAGTATGAAGACTTTTGTGCCAATGTAGTCTTAAGTTCCAAGTAATCGATAGCAGCTCTTTAGAGGGTTGACCAGGGCCTCTACTATTCAGTTCTCAGACTTGTCCAGTCGACACATGAAACCATACATCAGTTGTCTCAGGAGTGCCTTACAGGTTGGTACGTGCTTAGACAGAAACAACTGACCAGCACTATGCCACCTAGGCACATTAAGTAGCAATCTAAAAGCATCATTGAAACCATACATCAGTTGTCTCAGGATTGCCTTACAGGTTGGTACGTGCTTAGACACAAACAACTGACTAGCACTATGCCACCTTGGCACATTAAGTAGCAATCTAAAAGCATCATTGTAGGCTACTTTCAGTATCTGTATACTCCTTTACCTGTACATAGACCACAAATGAGCAGTGTACAATGGTGTTATGTAGGTTCTAAACAGGGAACATTTAACTGAATCTGAGCACATAGAAAACGTCCTTAATAACATACTGGCCTGAGAATATATTTGACAGCGCTGTTGATACATATCGTTGTCATCTGTCCAATCATCAGAAATGACATGGCAGATATTTTATTTCCTCACAAACACCAAGGGGACTGCCAGATAAATAAAAGGTAGGGAAGGTTAATTTCCTGTCCTGATTACTTCTGACTATCATTATGTGGCTTTTCTTTGCATTATATTTTATATCATGATCTAAGCCATACTGAGAGCACACCCATAGCATCTGTTGCAACAGGCTGAGTGGAACCAGATAATCTGCGTACATCAGATGATTGACAATAGATTCACCAACAAGACAGCCTGTATTTGTCTTATTCAGCTGGCTTGATAAGTCGTCCATATCCATATTAAACAAAAAGGGAAATCAAATTCCTCCTTGTCGAACTCCGTTACCAACATGGAAAGCAGCTGATACAACATTGTCCCATTTAACATGAAAAGTTTGATTGGCATACCAGAACACCAAAATCCTCACAAGAGGTTTAGGGAAACCTCTCGCTATTAGCTTCATAAACAGTTTTTCATGACAAATTCGATCGAAAGCTTTGTAAGCATCAATAAAGCATAAAAATACAGATGAATTAAGACTTGTGTACCTGAGACAATCTCCTTCAGAGCATAGATACAGAGATCAGTACCATGTTTTCTTTTAAAACCAAACTGATTTTCTGCAGTCAGAATATACATTTCCAATTTCAATCAAATAATTCTCTCAAACACTTTAGACAAGATACTGGCCAATGCAATGGGTCGATAGTTGTGTAGCCCGGGTGGTAAACATTTCTGTTGAAACAATCCTATTACATAAATATAAAAGTTTGAATACATAATACTTAAGTTCATAGTTTAATAAATAGACTTTAAGGTTTGAGAGTATGATTTTGATTTGATGAGAAATGCATATTGTTCATGTTTTACTGAATACAGCATTTGGAAATGTATATCTGTTGTTTAAAAAACGCATGTTAAAATGTACCGGTTACAAATATGAAGAGAGTAAGATGAATGTTTTGTGAATCTATGTTGTTGCTTTAATTTTGATTATGATGTTAAGCCAATCCGGTTTGAGGTCAAAGGGCAGGGTAACACGGGAAGTTGGGGTAGATGAGGTTGGAGTAGAAAAAGACAGAGCGAGCGGAGGAGTTGGAGGGAGAAGAAAATTGTAGCGTACGGTAAAATACCAAGAGTGAAGATTTTATATTATCATTAGTGGTGTTATGTTTATATTGTTGGGTGAATATCTCAACCAACAACAATAACCCAGAAAGAGGAGTTTGGCTGTTGGCGGTTTTGGATTAAGCACGGGCTTTGCCGCCAGACTAGCGACAGCGAGTGCCAGGTTGGAGCCGGTGGAGGTCGGGATTGTCGTCGTCCTCAGTCTTCTTCCTGAGTTGGTTCGTCTCGTAAATCCACGAGAGTATTTGGTCGGTCTCTCCTTCACCTGCTGCCGCCCTTCTGCCGCAGTGCGTGTGCTACCGCACTGCTGATCCGAGGTACCAGCTCCTTGTTATTTTGTGCCATCCTGGCGAAACAGCCATTTTGTTTACGGCTACAACGCACACGAGCTACACTCAGGCCTGCACCGTAGAACTGTACTGAATTAAGGTATTCGTGTAGTTAGCATTGCCGGCTAGTTTGTATTGTGTGTCCATGTGCATTACGATGTCATGTAAATGTTGAACCAATAACTGAAGAACTGATTTTTTGTCTGAAGTAAATCTTTCCTGTTTTTGTTTAACAGTTGGTTGTATTGTTTTTTTCATATGTTAAATTTGGTTTAAGTTAGTAACAATTACTAACGAACTCAGGTTAGCCACCTCTCATTACAAATCCACCAAACTAGAGAGGGCGCTACAGTTGTCTATGCTGTTCAGTTTACCAGCCTTATCTTTAACAACAGGCACTAACAGTACTGACATAATAGAGTTCGGTAGAACACCATGAACCATAATTCCAGTGAGACACATGGCTAGAAATGGACTGAGTCTATAACTGGCATTTTTTAGATGCTCTGCAGAAATGGAATCCATACCACAAGCTTTGTTGTTGTCTAGCATGTGGATGGCATCATAAATATCTACTGATCTAACTATCAAGTCTGCAGAGATACCTTTATATTGATTATCAATTCTCACTGTGTTACTTTGAACACAATTAAATAGTTTACTGTAGTGCTCATGCCATAGATCAGCAATCTTCTCTGGACAACTAACCCCTTTGATATCAGAAGGGAGGGGAGTTCTGTTATTATTTATGATCTTGACCTCCTTCCAGAAGTCAGTAAGATTGTTATTCTGCATCTTTCTGGCCAGCGAGTCTGCTCTCATTGTGTTTTCATTTCTCTTAATGAAACGAGTGCATATTTAAATCTAGCATTTGTGAGGTTTTTGTTATCAAGCAGCACTCCCTGTCTGGGTCTGCCTGCCTCTGACCAGACTCTAAAGGCTTCTCTAGCAGCAGCATGTTGCTCAGACACAAACTCATTCCAGACAGGCCGTGCGTTAGGGACCTTACTCTTGTGATTAATAAAAGGTTCACTGGAAGCATAAAGACATTTGACAATATCATCATACATGGCACAGAGCTTTTCAGCATTATGTTTATCCTTGCAGTTCATATCCGTGCACATTAGGGCATCCCTAGAAAATTCACTATGTAAGCTGTCAGTTAATAGAGAATATCTGTGCCGAACCTCTTTGGTCAATTTTGACCAGTCCAGTTTTCTTGGGGGGCCAGCAACAAGGGTACAATCTCAACATTAGCAGCATAGCAACTGGTATGTGATCAGTGGTGGCCAGCCCATAACACATCTCTATACTTTCCAGTGAGTCATGAGCATCGGCTGTGGTTACAATATGGTCTAGCCAGGAAGTTGTGTGCCACGTTTCACTTATATAGGTAAAACTTGTATCAGGCAATAACGCTTGATATAATTAATTTAGTTTCATTACAGAACTGCTGCAGATGTTGTGCGAATAAACACTTATCTGACATGTCAGCATTAAAATCACCCATGACATAGACACAACATGAACTATTGTCCTCTATGAAGGACTGAATAAAAGCTAACCTGTTCTGAAATTCATCCTCATGGTCATAGGATTCATATGGTGTGTACACATTTACAATAGTAAATTTATTTTCATTGTGATTAAACTCCAACCCAATAGCCCAGTCAACGTTAAGCCACACCACCTTTACCGTTGGGTCATATTTTATGTTCCACAGTATAGCTACACCACCAGCTATCCTCCCACAAACCATTCTCATGCTGAGATTGGTAGTGGACTCTCCAGCACCATGAAAGTTCTTGTGTAGGGAGTTCAATTTGTCCAGATCTTGCTTGGCCATCCAGGTTTCTTGAAGGCAGACAATGTCACTCTCGTCCAGCAATGTGTCCACCACCAAACGTCTTGATCTATCAGCAGCAGTATGTCCTACTCGGAGGCCACGAGCGTTGTAGGATACAACCCGCATTAATGATCTACCACGGACCCATCAGGGCAGCTGGCCGGTGTGTCTGTCTCCCTGGTCTCTACATATAGGCCTACATTCATCCCAGCATCATGACTGAGCTGAAGCTCGGTACCCTGAGAGCGGGGGGTATGCTCTGGTCGAGCTTTTTTGAAAGTATAGACCAAGGGTAATTACCACACCACAACTGTCCCACCATTACCCATAGGTGGCGCTACATTCCACGCCCTAAAGCACAAAGGCTTTCTGGAATGGATAGGCTAACCAAGCCCCCTCCCTTCACTCCTTGGGTTGAAATAAAGGCCCTTGTGGATCTTGATGGTATTATATTTCAGATTTGGTATCCCATTGGTAATTCTGCAGCATAGATTTTTCTATACAGTTCCAATTTGTCAAGAATATACATTTTTCAATGGTTCGCAATGTTTGGAGGAATCCGCCATTACTGCTTGCAGTTATATTTATTATTATTCTTGTTCCATGGAAGTCAATGGCAGCCCCTAGAACACTTCGACAACTTTTTGTGAAATTTGGCACACTCATTAAGGACAGTTGATTCTATACCTACACCAAGTTTCATGTCTCCCATTAGACCACTCCAGCGCCACCAACGGGTCAAAGTTGGACTTGTGTTTACACACGCAACTTTTGAACCGTATGACCCATTTTCAAAAATGAGGTACTATTGGATTCCCTGGTTCAAGCCGAGTTCAACGCACCCCATGGCGTCAATTTCCGGTTATATAGATTTTCCGCTACTTCCGGTTTTATCAAAAACCTTTGAAAGCCTACTCCTCCTACAATTTTTGTCATATCTTCTTCAAAGTTACCAGAGATGATCTTCAGACCAAGCGTCACAAAAGTTATCGAAAAGAATTTTGATCCTCACAACCCTTTGTCCGGTACAGCCAATCAAATTCATCAGAAAAGCCGCCAAACAGGATGTGAAGTCATGTCTCAGCAAATCTTTGAGATATCAACACGAAACTTGGTATATCGATGGAAGACACTACAACATGTTACCGTGTGCAAAGGCAACTTCATATCTCCAAAAATGATTGATATAAAGCAAATTGAACTTATCGCTAACGCTAAAATAATGCTTTACACATCAGCCAGTCAAAAACTGATACTCTGATTCAATCACAAGTTCATATGAAGACTCTTGAGAATGTTTATAACACAAATCTGTGAAAAAGTTGACTGTAAGATCAAAGGTCGATTTTTGGTGAATATTTGAAACATGCTTGCTTGGCTAATTTCCAGCCAAATTTCCAATGAATGTCTCCCCTCCTCCTGCCCGCGCGTGCTCCACATCCTCACACACTCAGCCTTAACTTACACACGCGCGGGCTTGGCAAGACGCACACGCAACATTTCAGGAGAGTGTGGGCTGACCAAGCCCCCACTCATTCCTTGGTTTCTAGCCAAGGCCTTGTGGATCTTGTAATCTTGGATCTCTTAACAAAAGCTGATCTTTTTAGTATTGCATTTCCGATTTTGTATGCAATGGTAAAAAGTTATACAAATCCTGAAACATTGATATATATATATGTATTTATATATATATAAATCTTTATTTCAGACGCCAAGTTCCACATAAAATAACAGACATAGAGCTATAAAAAAGAGAGTAAAACGAAAACATAAAACATAGATAATACAGTGCATAAAAAGTATGAAGACTTTTGTGCCAATGTAGTCTTAAGTTCCAAGTAATCGATAGCAGCTCTTTAGAGGGTTGACCAGGGCCTCTACTATTCAGTTCTCAGACTTGTCCAGTCGACACATGAAACCATACATCAGTTGTCTCAGGAGTGCCTTACAGGTTGGTACGTGCTTAGACAGAAACAACTGACCAGCACTATGCCACCTAGGCACATTAAGTAGCAATCTAAAAGCATCATTGAAACCATACATCAGTTGTCTCAGGATTGCCTTACAGGTTGGTACGTGCTTAGACACAAACAACTGACTAGCACTATGCCACCTTGGCACATTAAGTAGCAATCTAAAAGCATCATTGTAGGCTACTTTCAGTATCTGTATACTCCTTTTCCTGTACATAGACCACAAATGAGCAGTGTGCAATGGTGTTATGTAGGTTCTAAACAGGGAACATTTAACTGAATCTGAGCACATAGAAAACGTCCTTAATAACATACTGGCCTGAGAATATATTTGACAGCGCTGTTGATACATATCGTTGTCATCTGTCCAATCATCAGAAATGACATGGCAGATATTTTATTTCCTCACAAACACCAAGGGGACTGCCAGATAAATAAAAGGTAGGGAAGGTTAATTTCCTGTCCTGATTACTTCTGACTATCATTATGTGGCTTTTCTTTGCATTATATTTTATATCATGATCTAAGCCATACTGAGAGCACACCCATAGCATCTGTTGCAACAGGCTGAGTGGAACCAGATAATCTGCGTACATCAGATGATTGACAATAGATTCACCAACAAGACAGCCTGTATTTGTCTTATTCAGCTGGCTTGATAAGTCGTCCATATCCATATTAAACAAAAAGGGAAATCAAATTCCTCCTTGTCGAACTCCGTTACCAACATGGAAAGCAGCTGATACAACATTGTCCCATTTAACATGAAAAGTTTGATTGGCATACCAGAACACCAAAATCCTCACAAGAGGTTTAGGGAAACCTCTCGCTATTAGCTTCATAAACAGTTTTTCATGACAAATTCGATCGAAAGCTTTGTAAGCATCAATAAAGCATAAAAATACAGATGAATTAAGACTTGTGTACCTGAGACAATCTCCTTCAGAGCATAGATACAGAGATCAGTACCATGTTTTCTTTTAAAACCAAACTGATTTTCTGCAGTCAGAATATACATTTCCAATTTCAATCAAATAATTCTCTCAAACACTTTAGACAAGATACTGGCCAATGCAATGGGTCGATAGTTGTGTAGCCCGGGTGGTAAACATTTCTGTTGAAACAATCCTATTACATAAATATAAAAGTTTGAATACATAATACTTAAGTTCATAGTTTAATAAATAGACTTTAAGGTTTGAGAGTATGATTTTGATTTGATGAGAAATGCATATTGTTCATGTTTTACTGAATACAGCATTTGGAAATGTATATCTGTTGTTTAAAAAACGCATGTTAAAATGTACCGGTTACAAATATGAAGAGAGTAAGATGAATGTTTTGTGAATCTATGTTGTTGCTTTAATTTTGATTATGATGTTAAGCCAATCCGGTTTGAGGTCAAAGGGCAGGGTAACACGGGAAGTTGGGGTAGATGAGGTTGGAGTAGAAAAAGACAGAGCGAGCGGAGGAGTTGGAGGGAGAAGAAAATTGTAGCGTACGGTAAAATACCAAGAGTGAAGATTTTATATTATCATTAGTGGTGTTATGTTTATATTGTTGGGTGAATATCTCAACCAACAACAATAACCCAGAAAGAGGAGTTTGGCTGTTGGCGGTTTTGGATTAAGCACGGGCTTTGCCGCCAGACTAGCGACAGCGAGTGCCAGGTTGGAGCCGGTGGAGGTCGGGATTGTCGTCGTCCTCAGTCTTCTTCCTGAGTTGGTTCGTCTCGTAAATCCACGAGAGTATTTGGTCGGTCTCTCCTTCACCTGCTGCCGCCCTTCTGCCGCAGTGCGTGTGCTACCGCACTGCTGATCCGAGGTACCAGCTCCTTGTTATTTTGTGCCATCCTGGCGAAACAGCCATTTTGTTTACGGCTACAACGCACACGAGCTACACTCAGGCCTGCACCGTAGAACTGTACTGAATTAAGGTATTCGTGTAGTTAGCATTGCCGGCTAGTTTGTATTGTGTGTCCATGTGCATTACGATGTCATGTAAATGTTGAACCAATAACTGAAGAACTGATTTTTTGTCTGAAGTAAATCTTTCCTGTTTTTGTTTAACAGTTGGTTGTATTGTTTTTTTCATATGTTAAATTGGTTTAAGTTAGTAACAATTACTAACGAACTCAGGTTAGCCACCTCTCATTACAAATCCACCAAACTAGAGAGGCGCTACAGTTGTCTATGCTGTTCAGTTTACCAGCCTTATCTTTAACAACAGGCACTAACAGTACTGACATAATAGAGTTCGGTAGAACACCATGAACCATAATTCCAGTGAGACACATGGCTAGAAATGGACTGAGTCTATAACTGGCATTTTTTAGATGCTCTGCAGAAATGGAATCCATACCACAAGCTTTGTTGTTGTCTAGCATGTGGATGGCATCATAAATATCTACTGATCTAACTATCAAGTCTGCAGAGATACCTTTATATTGATTATCAATTCTCACTGTGTTACTTTGAACACAATTAAATAGTTTACTGTAGTGCTCATGCCATAGATCAGCAATCTTCTCTGGACAACTAACCCCTTTGATATCAGAAGGGAGGGGAGTTCTGTTATTATTTATGATCTTGACCTCCTTCCAGAAGTCAGTAAGATTGTTATTCTGCATCTTTCTGGCCAGCGAGTCTGCTCTCATTGTGTTTTCATTTCTCTTAATGAAACGAGTGCATATTTAAATCTAGCATTTGTGAGGTTTTTGTTATCAAGCAGCACTCTCTGTCTGGGTCTGCCTGCCTCTGACCAGACTCTAAAGGCTTCTCTAGCAGCAGCATGTTGCTCAGACACAAACTCATTCCAGACAGGCCGTGCGTTAGGGACCTTACTCTTGTGATTAATAAAAGGTTCACTGGAAGCATAAAGACATTTGACAATATCATCATACATGGCACAGAGCTTTTCAGCATTATGTTTATCCTTGCAGTTCATATCCGAGAATTAGTTAATAGAGAATATCTGTGCCGAACCTCTTTGGTCAATTTTGACCAGTCCAGTTTTCTTGGGGGGCCAGCAACAAGGGTACACTCTCAACATTTAGCAGCATAGCAACTGGTATGTGATCAGTGGTGGCCAGCCCATAACACATCTCTATAC